>NC_084468.1:77298500-77626750 GCF_027409185.1 Cynocephalus volans | reverse complement strand
AAAATTGTTTGGTATCAGGAATATATATTTACAAAAAGACAACAATAACAAAAAACTAATAATAAATAGTTGAATAACAACTCAAAAATTCTTTCTCTTTTTTACATAACAAAACCCACTTAAGGTAGAAAAAGAAAGAGGCAAGAACATCACTCCATACTATGGGAATGAAGTGAAAGAAGTATGGTCACTCTATGGAGTAGTAATTGCAACACATCAACATCACCAAAATATAAGGGTAATCTTTCTGAGATGGTTACTTTTCTTAAGCAGCAGAAAGGTGGCTAATACAGTACAGTAATTTAAATAAACCTAGCTTAAATTTACAGATATCCCAGCTGTTGACAAATTCTATTAGTAGTAAATGTAAAAAATGACCAGATATTGGAAACAAATGCTATAATCAGAAAAAAAGTACAAAAATAGCCTACAAAGCACTTTACGTTCATCTAAAACACGTTCAGTAATAGTTAATGCATAAGTTATTATATTCAACTCCTTCATTAGTTGAACCATTCCTGTTCAATTCTCAAAGCTAAAATACAAGTTGAAAGGTAGCACTACACAATGTGTTGAGAATACGACTTGCAACAACATATCAATGAATTGAAGAGAATGTACAGTACTCAATGATGTAAAAGTATGAATCAGTAATAGATAAACCAAAACCAGAGTTGCGATAATAGTACTGATTAGAAAAAAGATGTCTTTCATTCACCATGGGTACCTTTGATAAACACAAAACACCTTTAACTAATATTTCTGTCTCAGTCCTTCATTTAAAAAAAGAAAAGGCACATAATTCAGTCATACACATGTTAGCATTCACAGTAAATGAGAACACCTGCTTTTACAGTTAGAAGAAATCAATTTAACAAAACAAGTACATCCAACGTTAATTATCAACTTTTGGAGATTTCGCATGTCATGTCTAGAAAACAGCCACTTTTTCTTGGGGTCCTTTAATACCTTATATTAGGCAGTTCCTAAAATTTAAGAGTCACAAATGTATTTGCTTCAAATTTACAAATGTAGTTTTAGTTTGGAAGTATGTATTTGTCAGATTGAAATTTAACTGCATTGCTGGCATATACTCCAATAAAATAAAGAAATTGCCTCCATTGGCAGTTAGTCTGTTTCTCAGCTTACCATATGCACACTCTTAGCACTGGATAAATTGAAGAAATAGTAAAGGAAACTAATCATTCAAAATCATCCCATGACCATAGGCAAAGGAATTCTCCATATTTGCATTGAAGGAGCCAACAAATTCCTTTCCCCTTAATATGTCAGCGCTTCTGTTCCCAAATCCCAGTAGATAATATATACATCAAAATAAATCACATAGTTTTTCTCATATTTTTGTGGACTCTTTCCCTCTGTGTTCTTCAACTATTTCTTTTAGAACCACAGGCAGTGCAATTTAGAAAGAAGTATCAGGTTTGAACCTGAGACCTTCTTTTAACATCCCTGCTCTGTCAGGTACTGCTGGCATGACCTTAGACAGGTCCCTTGATCTTGTCAAGCTTCATTTCTCTCCTCTGCATTCTTTTTATGATTACACGGGTCACTGCCTATGACTATGTTATACAATGTAAAGTAATATAGTGGAATTGCAAGTTGGAACATTACATCAAAAAACCAGAGCTGTAGTTCATCAATCCTCTGCTTAATTTTCATTATATTTTCTCTCCTCTTGTCATGGCAGGGGCCCGGACCCACTTACCCTTGAATTTCTTAGGTTTTCAAGGCAAGGTTATTCTTACTCTAAACTCACTTTTCTGTAAATTTTAACAGGTTACAAATTTTCTGAGTTTTCTCTTCTTATGCCAATAAAAGGGCAGATTAAAATTGATTTACTTTCTCCAGACAATTATAGCATTGCTAACTCATTGTGCACAGATTTTGCGCTAAGCACTTTATTAAGTGGCATGTATATGATATTTATTATCTTACTTAATTTCTCTAGCAACCTAGTGATATACTGACTCAGAATCCCCATTTTATCAAGAAGTCATTTTACCAAGAGTAACTGCCCAGGTATGGCAGCTGAGAAATGACAGGACTGCCATTTGAACCCAAGTCTTTTCATTTTGGGGCTTAAACTAAATCCTCTCCCCCAGGTTAACTCAATTTCATGTATTAATTTATGTTTTTAGTAATTTTGTTGGTGCACACAAGTCAACTTCTGATACATTAGAAAACACAGAATCAGCAAACCCAGAGCTTGGTTTCAAAAAGAAAAAATAAAAGACATATTTGTAAGTACACCAATTGTCCTGCCCCAGGGTTTCCATACCTAGAGCAATCGGAATATCTGTGAAATTAACCAGTAACATACTACATCCAAAAGATTAACAGCTTCACAGTACAAAGTTTGTTGATTTAGTAGTTGATTCAGTCTATCAAATAAAGTGCCATAAGCAATAATAATATGATAACAGTTTTCAACATAAATGCTTTTCTTCAGGCTATTTTCATACATCGTCTTAAATTCTGCCAGAAGATTTTTTTTGCACACACTCTTACTGGATTATAAGTGACACACATTTTAAAGGGAAATTATTGCTTTTTTTAAAAAAAGTAATTGTATGTTACACAAAGTGCTGAACTATAATATTCAAAACAGACTTGTAATCTCATTAGAAGCAACAATAGCAAACATATGTTTTTTTAAAAAATTAAGCAGAACGATAATTTTTAAAGATTATTGGTACCTCTTACCTTAATATTCTTTGCTCTTGGATACAGCCTAGATGCTAACATGTAGAAACCTCTGTTGGCCTCTCTGTAGGCCGTTTCCAATATTCACTTATTTTCAGAAGCAGAAAAACTGGAGTTTAAGGGGGGCGGGGAAACCCACCCTTACAATGGCCCTGCCTTTATTCTCCTGGTGAATGCCTAGCAACAGAAGTCCAGAGACCTAGAAACTAAAAAGCCCGAGGGCACTGACCCCCAGCCTGCCTCGTGTCTTTTCAGGGTAGCGTGTGATCCTAGAGCTCTTACTAAAAAATGCTATCCAACCTGCAAGTTTAGCTGCCACCATAATTTTTAAAGTGTTCAGAATAATGTAAGGCTAAGAGAATTTTCTCAAAAATATTGATGGTATTATATTTTTTAAATTAATAATATTTAAGCTAATATTGAAAATAGGTGTAATATATAAATCTTCTATATAAAGATTTAGATGTTTAATTTTATCCAGTTTAGAAACAAGAAAAAAAAATAGTGGAATCTAGGGTAATCTCTTGCTGGAGCTTCTTGATTAATATTGTTATTACAAGCTCTGGATTGCCCTCCTGAGAGCATTTCTTAGTCAGCCAAAACGTGCTGATAAAATCTCCAAAACTTTGCAAAAGCATTCTACAGTTTCTTATATGGCTTTTCTGAGCGGACTGAAAATGTTACTGGGAGTCTCTATGGTAAAGAAACTTCAGTTTGCACTAGTCAGCTGGGTCCGTTTGCACTTGGCTTCTGTCTCTGTTGCAACATTTGTCACTTTTCTTCTGTCAAGTAAATAAATCTGCTTCTGCAAACTGGTGGTGGGGAGAGACCTATGCTTTCCTCATCTTTTAATACCAAAGGCCCAATCTTGCACATGAAAGGTGATCAATAAATGTGTTGAATTGACTTCTGTTTGCTTTTGTAGCTCAAAGTAGTGGAAGCTGTGAACTAAGTTTGAGTTCTTCCCCACATATATTTTGCTCCTTGTAGATTTTTCCCTCTGATCGGCTGAGACTCTCCAACTAAACCCATTGGTTATCACTGAAAAAGCTTCTAGACTTTGACAGGTGGAGATCCCTCTGTCTGATACACTTTTGAAAGTTTATACATTTATGGGTGGAAGTGACATTGTACCTAAATTTCAGTAAAACTTATTTTAATATTCTGCTTTTGAGAGACCAGAAAAAGAAAGAATAGAGTTTATTAAGGGGGAGGGACTCGAATACTGTGTTCTTTTTTTTAAGTGAAGCAGGCATTCTATTAATTGCTCTGCTTTTATGAAAATGAATAGAACTATAACATACTATCATAAATATTTCATACAAGTATCCAAATTCCATCACAGAATTCTATGAAAACATGAACTACCAAATTTACGAAGAGCACTGCTTTCAGCTTTTCTCTATGTGCCAGTAGCCTATCCTATTTAGAATCAGGGTACATACTTCTTAATTGCCTTATAAATATATTACCCCATCACAAGTAGAATAAATTAAATAATGAGTCATAAGTAAATAAAAATAATTTTGCTTTGACACTAATGTTTGACTTGAACATTACATTTTAAAATAAATTATGCTTGGATGGATATATTTTCACATAAAATTTTTTTAAAAAGGCAAAGATATTTAAAACAATAATTGTCCATTAAAATAAAAATATAAAATTAATTTTACAGCAAAATGGAAACACAAGTCTGTGAATTCAACAGAAAATACTGTGTGGGCATGACACAGTATTGAGCATGACCAAATTGAGATGACACTGCAAATTATCCTAGTAAAGTTAGTATCCTTTCTCAAATATTACAAAAAACATTTGTAAGAACCCAAATGCCCCAAGGGATCACACCCCGATCACATAAGTCCTTCTCGGCCACACCCCATCATGGCGCTGGTTGCCCTTCTCTTCCGTATTCTCCTTCCCGCCTGGCGTGAATTACACACCAATCAGCTCCCCCCAAACCCCATGCAGTATGCTAAGTAGGGATTGTATTTTAAGCCAATCAGCTTTCCCCTTAAAGCCCTATATATGTGTGTGTGTGCTGCCTAATAAACGGGCTCTCTCCGATGGATCGTCAACTGGTGTCGACTCGTCCTTTCAACATTAAAATTGTTAATATCATGCATAATTTATTATACAGTATATTATATGTAATAAAATTAATATGTAGTATTATGTATATGAGAGTACTTCAAAAAGTTCATAGAAAGATTTATATTATCTTTTAATTCTGCTTTTTATGAACTTTTTGAAGTACCCTCATATACAGTATATGTATAACATACACAAGTATTTACATAATATTCATCTATAGTATATAAAATATATACATAAATTAGTATATATAGTGTGTATATATATGTATATACATGCATATACCAAATAACTCTAATAATAAAGGTAGAAAAAAAATAAAAATTTTAAAGACAAAAAAGAGCTATTGCAGTTGATTAGAGATTTCTTTTCGTTTATTCATTTTCGTAAATTTGTGTGTGTGTGTGTGTGTGTGTGTGTGTGTGTGTGTGTGTGTGTGTGTGTGTGTGTGTGTGGAGAGAGAGAGAGAGAGAATTTCCTCATGGAAAAGTAATCTTCAGGAGGCAAGAAATTTTGTCTTTTTCTCTCATTACTATATCTCTAGAATGTGACACATTTCTGTGTTTTAAGAGTAATTGTTGAATGAATATTGAAAGCACTTTTCAAAAACTAAGTAATGTCAGGTTTTCCGAAGCCTTTCAATCCCCCAACATCACTTTCTCTATTGCAGCCAGAGGCAATTTATGGAAAGCGTTAATCAGATTATGCACACTTCTGTGTGCGTTAAATCCTTGTTTTCCCATTGTGCCTAAAACACAGCCCAGATTCTCAGGCACTGAATGAATTTCATCTCAGACCACTCTCTCCTTTGCTTACTATGTTCCAGTCACACTGGCATTCTTCAGTTCTCTAATATGTCACTTGTCATTGAAAATTTTGTGCCCTTGCCTAGAAATCTATCTTCCCATTCTCTCCATGGATGCTTCCTTCTTATAGTTAATTCTCAACTTATATAGCTCCCTCTTCCCTATGAGCATTTCCTTAAAAAATATATTTCACTATTAGTCATTCATTTACTGTTAATTTCCTTTCTACCATATATCACAATTAGCTGTTATTTTACTTATTTACGTGTTTTAATCATTCTCCCCAAATGAGTCACTAAATTTCATGGTGGGAGAGGAACATGTCTATCAAATTCATTTGTTTGACAATATTGCCTGGCATGGTGTCTAACATACAGTAGGTGCTTAATAAATATTCGTAAATGAGTGGGTAAAAGGTGACCTCTGAACTCCTATAGCTCTTTATTTGTATTACTCTCTAAACAATACTTTCTACATTGTATTGTGGAATGTAACTGGAATGTAAGGTCCTCGTGTGTCCAGGGCAAGATTTGTTTCTTACTTCCTTTTTTTAAAAAAAGTCTCATTTTTTAATTGGTTATGAATATTCATGAGATACAAAGCTGATTGTCACCCCTCGTGCCCATGATGTGAAGGCCAGATTCATACTGGCAGCATACCCATTACCACAAATTGCATTTCTACCCGGTGTCCCCCACCCAATTATCCCCAACCTCCCGTCCGTCCCCCCCCCGTCCCCCCCCCCCCCCCCCCCCCCCCCCGCACTCTATGTTTTAGCCCAAGGAATGTTCTCTCCCTCTGCAAGTCCAATGCACTGCTGTGGTCTTTCTTTCCTTCCTCTTTTCTTTTTTATCCTCCATAGAACCAGTGACAGATACTTCTGTGATCAGTCTCCTGTGGTACATACAGATTACTCTTCCAGAAGGAAGGATTTAGTCCCACAACTGCTGGAAAGCAGCCCTCAACTGGTAGTCTTCTTCAGAAATTATCTCTGCTGAAGAGAACTGTCTTGCCCAGTGTCATCCCTCCCTCTAACAGCAGCTTGCAACAAATGACCAAAGTTGGAACATTAAGACCTGTTGGGCCCACTTTTAGGAGCAAACATTATCTATGAGCCACATGGTGCCTATGGGTGGAGGATGAAGATGGCGCCCATGGGAAGTAGGGGAGGCATAACCCAAGATAGCTCCAAAAGGTTTTTATTGGTCCTCCAGTATTTCCGCACTCATGAACCCTGCGTGATCGCTATGCTCAACATGTTAGTACAAAATGCATGCCCGCATGATCCTTTAATTGATTGGTTAGTTCATGGAAAGCCCCTACTTGCTTGCTTATATAAATTGCAGTGTAACGGCAATAAAGTGGAACTGCCCTGACAGAACCCCTGCTGTGTCTGAGTGTCTCTTTCACCGGGCTGGGTTGGCGGGCAGCAGACTCACTTTTCCCCGAGATCCCTTGGTCCCAACACCAGAGATAATCCTGTCGGCTCCTTCTCCTTCTGGGTCTGCAGGAGGACCCCAGGCGTGCCCCCGCAAAGACCCAACCCCCTCATTTCAACTAGGGACTGTTCTGAAGGGTCATTCCTGCTCCAAAGCTCCCCCTCAGATTTTCTTAGGTCTTTGATGGGACTGCAGAGTAACTGCTCTCTTCCCCAACTTTCTACAGGTGTTGATCCTAAGCGCATTCTCTAATAAGCTTCCTTGCCAGTTAATTTCCATCTGAGACTGCTTCCCAGAGAACCTGAACTTCAGCGTCTGCAAATATCTCTATCCCCCTTTCTTTATAATAATAGAACCCTATATTTTTAGCCACCATTCAGAACAAAGGCTACATGTTTTAGATTTCCCTGCTGTCAGTTGTGGCCATGTGACTAAGTTCATAGAGTTGTAAGCAGAAATCTTGTGTCCAACTGCCAGAAAGTATCCTTAAAGGAAAAAAAAAATGCACCTTTCTTGGCCCTTTCCTCTTCCCTACTGGATGGAATGTCTGGAGCCCTGACAATCACCTTGGATCATGAGCCAGGGTCCTGGGCATCATGATGTATCACTCCAATGCTGGACTGACCATGTCCAGACTCCCTGAAAAGAGGAAGAGAAGTAAACTTCTGTCCAGTGGAAGCTCAATTAATGGGGATTCCCAGAGACTGGCATCCAACACAAATGCTAACTAACAATGTAACTGACACAGAGCTTCAAACATGGTAGATTGTCTTTGAAAATAATTTTGAAAGTTGAATCAATAAATGAGTAAATAGTAGTAGAAAAGTTATCATTTCAGGCAAATTTTCACTATGAGTGTGACTAAGAGATAATGTAAGAACAGAAGAAGGCAAAAATACCTTAACAATGGGACTATTTCTTAAATGGCAACTTAAAAATTTGTATTTGAAGGCAGAAAAAATGAAGGAAATATAAAATATTATGTTTTGGTTTAAATGACTTTGAATAGGGCTATAAAGAATGTATTTTCTTCTCAGTACCCCATTTTCCCTCTTTACTTGTATCTCTACATTAAATATATTTTTATACCTTCTTAGATATATTTGGTAAGGTCTAAGAAAAATAAGGTGTTGTGTATAATCCTCTAAGAGCAAATACTATTAAAATGATTCAACTTCCAAGAGGATAAATCATACTAAAAGAAATTGACCTTTTTTGCATTCATTGAATATCAGTTGGTTTCTAAGAAACTAGTGTCTTAATAAAATATAAAGCAAATTTAACTTCTCATCTGATGATGGAAGAAAATAAAATTTTATACCATAAAAGTGATTTTATTTATAGTAGAAATTTCATCATGATAAAGTATTCAAGGGGAGAAAGATTAGGACTGGGTGCTGACTCTGGGGTCAATCAAATCTAATTTCAGATCCTAACTATCAATTATCTGTTGTATGATCTTGGGCAAGCTGCTTCAGGTACCTATTGTAATGCTTTCTTTGCATATCTTAACCCATAGTAAGTTGATTTGGATCATTCACACTTTTCTACTTTTTGACATCAAACCATTTATTTAAAAAATAATATGATTAGCACAATCCATCTTTTAAACTTTATTTATCTCCTCAGGAACTCAAACTCTCTTCTCTAGTTAGTCTAGTCTATTCAGTATCTCCCCATCCTCTGCACCCACATGACTCTGAAAGACTCAAAATAAGAATTTCTTCATTTTTTTATGAATCTGGAATATCTCCTCACTTTTCAAAAACTCAAAATATAATTCACATGTTATAAAATTCACCCTTTTGAAACCTGCAGTTCAATGATTTTTAGGAAATTCACAAGGTGGCACAACCAGTACCAATATCTAATTCCAGAATATTTTCATCATCCTGTAAAGAAACCCAGTAACAGGTAGCCCCCACACTCTCCTTCCCTCAACCCCTGCCAACCACTAATCTACTTTTTCTAACTGTGGATTTGCCTATTCCGTACATTTCATATAAATGGAATCATACAATACAATAGTCTGTCTTTTTTTACTTAGCCTAGTGTTCCTAAGGTTCATTCCTATTGTAGCATTTACATGTACCAGTATTTCATTTCTTTTTATGGCTCAATAATATCCCATTGTATGCATGTACCACACTTAGTTTATCCATTTATTATTTGGTGTTCTTTGAGTTATTTCCACCTTTTGGCTATAATGAATAATGCTGCTATGAGAATTTGTGTATAAGTTTTTGTATAAACATGTTTCAATTCACCTAATAGTGAGATTGCTGGGTCATAAAGTAACTTTATGTTTGGCTTTTTAAGGAGCTTTCAAACTTTTTCTAAGTACACTGTTTACATAATCACCAGCCATGTATGAGGGTTCCATTTTCTCCACTTCTTCACCAACACCTATTACTGTCTGTCTTTTTGATTATAGCTATTCTAGTGGATGAAAGTCTTCATTGTTTTTTGTATTCCCATTCTTAAGCATATAACATAACAGGACTCAAGGAAAGTATTTTTAAATGAATTGTTGCTAAATTACTCCAAAATTTCCTTCTCTCTTCTGGGAATGTTCTTTCCCATTTTACTTGCCTCTCCAAGTTCAATGCATCCTCTTCATTTCCCACCCTTACAGAAGACTTACCTAATGATTCTAGCTCACAGTTATTTTTCCTGCCCTGTACTTCCTGGAAGACATTGTCTACACTGCCCATTTATTCACTGTTTTGCTTTATTATCTTCTTATTGTATACTCTTTGTCTTTCCAACTCTATCATCACATTGTTTGATGTAAAGAACCATGCCTCGTGCTTCTGAGTGTCCTGTATAGCACTTAGCATACTCCCTGAATATACAAGGGCACTTCAAACTTTTCATGGAAAAGTAGAATTAAAAGATAGTGAGAATCTTTCCATGAACTTTTTGAAATACCTGGTATCTAGTAAGGCCAAAGTAAAGACCTTTGGGCATTGCTTTGTTACTGATTTGGGAATATCATGCTTCTCTGTTCTCCTGGGTTTTGTCTTCTCTCTTACTTTCTAAATGTTATAAGCATTGTACTAGTATCAAAGTTTAGACTGTCTTAACCTGAAATATTTATGGTTACATTTCTCATTCTACAGTCTTTTATCATGTAAAAACCAAACAAAACATTTTTTGATAAGATAAAGTGAAGCATTTCCTTCAAGCAAATTGATTAGCACTTTAAAATTGTTTATCTACTCTAGACTCATTTTTTTTTTTTAATTTTTTTTTTTCCTTTCTTTTTTTTTTTTTTTTAATTTTATTATGTCGATATACATTGTAGCTGATTATTGCTCCCCATCACCAAAACCTCCCTCCCTTCTCCCTCCCCCCCTCCCCCCCAACAATGTCCTTTCTGTTTGCTTGTTGTATCAACTTCAAATAATTGTGGTTGTTATATCTTCTCCCCCCCCCCCAGTTTGTGTGTGTGTGTGTGTATGTGTGTGTGTGAATTTATATATTAATTTTTAGCTCCCACCAATAAGTGAGAACATGTGGTATTTCTCTTTCTGTGCCTGACTTGTTTCACTTAATATAATTCTCTCAAGGTCCATCCATGTTGTTGCAAATGGCAGTATTTCATTCGTTTTTATAGCTGAGTAGTATTCCATTGTGTAGATGTACCACATTTTCCGTATCCACTCATCTGATGATGGGCATTTGGGCTGGTTCCAACTCTTGGCTATTGTAAAGAGTGCTGCGATGAACATTGGGGAACAGGTATACCTTCGACTTGATGATTTCCATTCCTCTGGGTATATTCCCAACAGTGGGATGGCTGGGTCGTATGGTAGATCTATTTGCAATTGTTTAAGGAACCTCCATACCATTTTCCATAGAGGCTGCACCATTTTGCAGTCCCACCAACAATGTATGAGAGTTCCTTTTTCTCCGCAGCCTCGCCAGCATTTATCGTTCAGAGTCTTCTGGATTTTAGCCATCCTAACTGGGGTTAGATGGTATCTCAATGTGGTTTTGATTTGCATTTCCCGGATGCTGAGTGATGTTGAGCATTTTTTGATATGTCTGTTGGCCATTTGGATATCTTCCTTAGAGAAATGCCTACTTAGCTCTTTTGCCCATTTTTTAATTGGGTTGCTTGTTTTCTTCTTGTAAAGTTGTTTGAGTTCCTTATATATTCTGGATATTAATCCTTTGTCAGATGTATATTTTGCAAATATTTTCTCCCACTCTGTTGGTTGTCTTTTAACTCTTTTAATTGTTTCTTTTGCTGTGCAGAAGCTTTTTAGTTTGATATAATCCCATTTGTTTATTTTTCCTTTGGTTGCCCGTACTTTTGGGGTCGTATTCATGAAGTCTGTGCCCAGTCCTATTTCCTGAAGTGTTTCTCCTATGTTTTCTTTAAGAAGTTTTATTGTCTCAGGGTGTATATTTAAATCCTTAATCCATTTTGAGTTGATTTTAGTATACGGTGAGAGGTATGGATCTAGTTTCATTCTCCTGCATATCGATATCCAGTTATCCCAGCACCACTTGCTGAAGAGGCAGTCCCTTCCCCAGTGAATAGGCTTGGTGCCTTTGCCAAAGATCAGATGGCAGTAAGTGTGTGGGTTGATTTCTGGATTCTCTATTCTATTCCATTGGTCAGTGTGTCTGTTTTTATGCCAGTACCATACTGTTTTGGTTATTATAGCTTTGTAGTATAGCTTAAAGTCAGGTAGTGTTATGCCTCCAGCTTTATTTTTTTTGCTGAGCATTGCTTTGGCTATTCGTGGTCTTTTATTGTTCCATATAAATGTCTGAATAGTTTTTTTCCATTTCTGAGAAAAATGTCTTTGGAATTTTGATGGGGATTGCATTGAATTTGTATATCACTTTGGGTAGTATGGACATTTTCACTATGTTGATTCTTCCAATCCAAGAGCATGGAATATCTTTCCATCTTCTTGTATCCTCTCTAATTTCTAGACTCATTTTTAAATAACCTGCGTAGTTTTGATGAAATTTGGTACTTAATATCAAGATAGCTACCATTTGATTTGTTTCAATGAACCATTAGGTAATTATAGTTTAAACAAATATTAAAAAACAAATATAAAATAAAAATTGAAACGTTGGCAAAATCATATATTGCTATTTTTAAATTTTAAGATAACATGACAGATAAAATTGTATTTACCATGTACAACACAATGTTTTGAAGTATATATAAACTGTGGAATCATTAAGTCTAACTAATTAGCAAGTGCATTACCTTACATAGTTTTCATTTTTTTTGGTGAGATCACAATATCCACTCTCTGCATTTTTCAAGAATACAATATATCTTCATAAACTATAGTCACCATGCTTTACAATAGATCTTTTGAACTTATTCCTCTTATTTAACTATAACTATATGTCCTTTGACCAACATACCTCCATCCCCCATTCCTCTATTACCACCTCAGCTTCTGGTAACCACCATTTTGTTCTTTACTTCTATGAGATTGACTTTTTTAGGTTCCACATGTGAGTAAGATCATGTGTATTTGTCTTTCTATGCCTGGCATATTTCACTTAAGGTAATGTCTTTCAGGTTCATTCATGTTGTTGCAAATGACAGGATTTTGTTCTTTTTCATGGCTGAGTTGTATTCCATTCTGTATGTATACACCACATTTTTTTATCCATTCAATGGTTGGAAACCTGGGTTGATTCTGTATCTTGCCTATTGTTAATAGTGCTGAAATAAACATGGGAGAGCATGTATCTCTTTGACATACTGATTTCCTTTCTTTTGGATATATACCCAGTAGTGCGATTGATATGGTAGTTCCATTTTTAATATTTTGAGAAACCTCCATATTCTTTTCCATAATGGCTGTTTTAATTTACATTCCCATCAACACTGTATTAAGAGTTCCCTTTTCTCCACATCCTTTCCAACATTTGTTATCTTTTGGTTTTTTGATAACAGCCATTCCAACAGGAGTGAGGTAATATCTCATTCTGGTTTTTGATTTGCATATATTGCTATTTCAATCTGTACCTTCAGACATAATCCCGTTTCTCTGCTCCTCTTTACAGAAAATCAGTTGACTGTACTCCACATGTCCACCTCCTCGTCTCCTAGTCTCTCCAACCGCCCCCCCCAGTAAGATTTTCATTACTTCTTATCCCACTGAATCAGTTCTCAAGATCTCCTTGACTTGGCTCCATAGTGATGTATGTTTTCCTAATTCTAATAGTCAATTCCCAGACCTCATATTATTTCAGTTATCAGCAGTATTTGATATGGTTGGTGACCCCAACTTTCTAGTAGCACTTTCTTCACTTAGAATGTGGGAAACAAGACTGTCCTACGTTTTTCTCTCATTTCATTGGCCATTCTTTCTCAGTCACTTTTCTTACTCCTTCTGTTCTCCTTCTGACTGGTTAAATGTGTCACCCAAAGGTTGCTCTGTTGGAAACTTGATGACCATTGTTAACAGTGTTGGGAAAATGGGAAATCTGATTATGGTATTTCAAAGACAGGGCCTTTAAGAGGTGATTGGATCATGAGGACTCTTTTCTCATGAATAGATTAATTTGTTAATGGTTTAGTGGGTTATCATGGATGTGGACTGGTGGCTTTATAAGGAGAGCACGTGAAAGAGCTCTTGCTATTCTTGCCATGTAATACCCCACATCATCACAGAACACTGTAGAGAGTTCCTACTCAGAAGAAGGTTCTCACCAAACATGCCCCCTGGACCATAGACTTCCCAGACTCAGAAAATGTAAGAAATAAATTTTATATCTTTATAATTACCCAGTTTCAGGTATTCTGCTATATGCAACAGAAAACAAATACATTCCCCCGACCTCTAAAGTTAGCTTGGTACATGGCCGTCTCACATTCCGTCTCGTATTCTTACTTTAATACTTAAAGGGTCATCTCAAATGTGAAGATTTTAAACATCATCTATGTTCAGATGACTCCAAAATTTATATCTCTAACCCATTATTCTTCCCTGCACTCCCCACAGCCATAGCTGATTGCCTGATTGAAATCTTCACTCAGGTGTCTTATGGGTATATTCAAAAATGAGCTTTCTATTTCCCTGTCCTCGTAAAACAAAATAAAACAAAACAACCTTTCTATGAGCCATCTCAAAAATGGTAAATGACCACAATTTGCCCAACTGCTTTCTTTCACACCCACTAAATGAACAAAGTTACACTTCAACTTTCAAAATATATCTGAAATCTAACCTATTCCTTTGACCTCCATTATCTCCATCTTAGTCTAAGCCACTGCCATCTCTTTCCTAAGTTGTAGTGGTTCTCACTTCTTCCACCCTGGCTGCAGTACTGCACAGCAGTCATAGTGAAATTTTGAAATGGAAGTCATATTAGAAAACTGCTTCTCAAAACTACCCAATGACTTCCTATTACTCTCACTGTAAGTCCAAATTTTTCATTATAATCTTCAAGGCTCCCCATTGTCTTCTGCCCGACATCATCACCAGTGACTATCAACCTGGCTTGCTCCACTTAGTACTGACATTCTTCCTGCTCCAAACACAGCAAGCTAATTTCCATCTCAGGACTTTTTATTGACTCTTTCCTCTGGTTTCATCTCTGTGTGCTTTTCTCCCTCACATTTAATGTCTTTTCTGAATTATCGCCTTTTTCAAGTGTCCTTTTATGACCAACCTATTATATCCATCCCTGTGTATCAGTCAGGGTCCTTAGTTGCAAACAACAGAATTCACTGTGGGCATTTTAAGAAAAAAGAAATGTGTTAAAGGATATTAACACCCATCATATCAACACTATAGTTCATACCAGTGATGCTCGGGCCCCACTCACACTGATATTGCTGGGAAGTAAATACCACAACCAGCCAGTACTGGTACTGAAGACCTCGATTACTCTATCATCACATCTATCAAAAACTCAGTGTCCTGAATGAAACAAATATCTTCATGATGTCCAATTCCATGTTGAAATCTTACACTTAGTGTATCTGGCAGAACCCAAGATACTGCCTGCTTTCTAGCTGAAAGGTAGCTGGGAAAGTAAGTTTTCTGCCTTCCATTTTGTAAAAGATCAAAACTCATAATGTAGAAAATTATTAAAATGTAATGTGAATGCTCAAAAATATTGATCAACTTTAAATGGCATGCTCATTATATGCTGCTTTTATTTTTTATTGCACTTATCACGCTCTGGAATCATAGGATCTACTTATTGATTGCCTGGTTGTCTCCTCCACTAAAATGTAAGCTCTCTGAGAGCAAAATCTTAGTCAGCTTGAAGCACTGTGCATTCAGCTTCCAGTATGACCTCCATGCTTCTGTTAGTACATGGAAAGACACACTAAAACATTTGAACTTATAACTGAACATTATGAAAACTTTTGTTCCATATAGGACACTGAATTTCTTGGTAGATAGAGGCATCTGTGTCTTCAGCAGCAGTACGAGAGAAGTATCTAATGTCCACGTTAACCTAACCTTCCAGTCCTCCATTGCCTCATCTGGAGATCACTGTAAGACCTGATATATAGGATTATTATGAAGTATAAATAAAATAACCTAGGACTTATCAAAAAGCTTTCCACTTTTTCCAATTAGATAAAATATTATCAATAATAACTCTGTCTTTGTATATGACTAAGCAAAGATTCTCACTCAGGAAGGAGAATTAAACCATCAGTTTGAGATATATACCCTTGAGTAGACAAAAAGACACAATGACTTATTTTTGTATTTAAGAAATAAGTTAGTTAAAAGCAAAGGTTTTACCTATTAAAAAATCCATAGGACAACTTTACAGAAAATAATCTAGGGACCACACTCAATCACTAGGAAGAAAAAAACATAAAACTATCAATAATGAATTAAGGGACAAAATATACTTACGATTAATACTTATCTGTGAAAATTTAAAACATACAATATTTTACATTTAAAATGCATCTTAAAGGTGGAAAACAAATCTAGTTGCTGGAAATTGATGTTACAATATCCAATACCAGTCAGAGATCAGTCTTTATTATGAAAACTTTACATGGTAACTTGAAAGTATCAGAATTTTCCAATTCTGTCTTTCAAAAGAACTCTCCCTCAGACTTGAAGGAGGTGGATAAATTTCTCATCAGTCAACATATAATTGTTGGAGACAGAAACTAGGATGATTAATTAAGGTTGAGTCTCTTTTGTTCGTTCAGATTCAGTAATGTGCACTGGAAGATGACACAAAATCACGTTTTTATGGAATTTGATGCATGGGTCATCAGCATCAAATCGTTTCCTACATGAACTACATCAAGTGGCTTGCTATTGAAGAGTATTCAGTAAAGGAAAGCCAAATTCAGTACATAAATCCAGAGAGAGAGAGAAATGCTATCATTGATTTTGAGCTAAGAAACGAGAGAAACTTTTTATTTTTATGAAAAGTGTGTAAGGAAATATATATATAAAAAAATTAAGGCTTTATAAAAATCCCAACAGATTTTCTTAGTGAGTGTTCATATGGCCAGAATCAAATGCTTCTTTGTAAATATGTTGCAATAATGTTGGCACTGAGACCTTACATCACTAATTATAACATGTGGATCAAATCCTTATTTGAAAGGATGCCAGGCCTCCACTTATCCTTGCTGAGACCATTTTCATTTTCTATGCTGCATCATTTTCTCCTGGGCTGCTTTTGTTATTTTCTTTGTTCTAGCTATTGTATGTAAAGTTTAAATGCGCAAAAACTGCATGCATGTAAGTTAAGTCCTCTATAATTTCTTTAAAAAGCAGATATTTAATTTAAGTGATAGCATAACTAATCCATTGTGTTAGTAATAACAATAATAAAAATCATACAAATGCATTATTTGGATAGAGCACCTTCATTTAAAGTCACACACAGTGTTGATTTTAGAATACTTACAATTACAATTAACTGTTCAATTCTCTCCCTAATTTAGTGTTAGAGAAACATTAAATATTTTAAAAGTAAGATGTACTCAAGGCAAGACTATCTGGACAGTGCAAATGTCATTACTCTTTAAGAAATGCCACTGAGTTTGTGTATTGGTTTAAAAAAGCTAACCGCAAAAAGACATTTTAAGAAAATCAGAGAAATTTGGTTATGCACTGGGTGTTAGATAAACAGGAATAATTTAATTTAGTTACATATGAGAATGGTTTTGTAGTTATAAATGAAAATGGCTATATTTTCAGAGCTGCATGCTGAAGCATTGGGGTGCAATGATGTGGAATTGCTTTACAATACCTCAGCAAAAGGAAAAAAAATAAAAACACAACATTGTCAAAATCTTGATACTTTCATCTGGGTATTACGTATATGAAAGTTCATTTTATATTTTATGATAAAAGTTTTAGATAATAAGTTCTGTGGCAATCAAGAAATAAATGTTTTCATGGGAATTTGATGAATAATGAGGTCATTTTGGAGAATATACCAGGCAAGGGAGAGAACTTTGGACACATAGGCCTGTGGGAAATGGATAGGATGAAAGTAAGAGTGCATAATGCTGATGTTTTAATGTAGCACACTTTTCTTTATAAAAATATAAATTTATAACAAAATAGTATAATTAAGAAATGAAATCTTTTAGAGAAATATCTGAAATCTGAAATCAGAATCGTTATCCTATTTTTAAAGTATTATTTAATGTGTTTAATAAATGTATAATCTTGTACTTTCTATAAATATTCTCTGAATGAAATATCCTTATTTTTTTAATGAGTCTTCATATTTTGTGAAATTGTTTCACCTGAATGTATATGTGGTTGTCTTGCACCTAGATGCTGAGACAATATTTTCATTGTGTATAATTTTACATCATCTAGTTAAGCACCCCTTTCAATAAATATCAGAGTCAGATATGGTTCCTAAATATGAGAAGTTCAATAGAAGACGAATACAGAGGGGAAAAAGAAGAAGCAACAGGATAATAAATATATATATTGGATGAAGGTAATTATCTAATAAATATTAGATACTTATTTAGAGAGCTCTCTTATTTTGGTTTTCTAAACTACTTTTATGACTAGTTAGCAGTGTGTTTTGGGCAGGTAACCAGGCCTAAGTTTCCTTAAGTATGAATTGAAGAGCTCAGCTAATGATCCCTAAGGTCAGTGGTGTCTTGGTACATTTTTAATAACCAGTCCTGATTGATAAAGGAGCAGATAGAAGGCCTGATTTGTATCACTCTGTCTACTTACTTTATAAATTATTGAAATCTGTAACTATAATTATAAATTTGTCTATTACTCCTTGCAGTTTATTAGTATACTCCTTGGTGTATTTTAAAGCTCTGTTATGAGATGCAATATGATAGACAGAATTCTAAGATGGCCCTCAAGATCTTGTCCCCTGTTGTACATGCCCTATTTAATCCTTAGAGATTATTCTCAGTGGGCTTGGCCTAATCAGGTGAGCTCTTATAAGACATGAGTGTCTTGGTGAAAAAGATTCCAAATATGAGAGGAATTTAGCATGAGGGAGATTCCCTATTTCTGGTTTTGAAAGTGGAAGGGCCACATGGCAAGGAATACAGATGGCCTTGAGCAGCTGAGAGTGGCCTTCAGCTGACAGCCAGCAAAGAAATGGGGACCTCAGCCCTACAGGTACAAGGTATTGAATTTTGTCCACAGCTGTGTGGGCTTGGAAGAGAACCCTTACATCTAGACAGCTGACACCTTGATTTTAGCCTTGTGAAACAGAATAGGGAATGCTGTGCCCAGACTTCTGACATACAGAACTGAGAGCTAATAATGGTTGTTTTTGTAAGCCTTTAAGCTTGAGGTAATTTGTTATGCAGCAACAGAAAACTAATACAGTGCATAAACATTTAAGACTGTTCCATTCTCTTGATTAATTGAACACGTTACCATTATTAAATGACCTTCTTTATCACTGATATTATTGTTTGATCTGAAGTCTGTACTGTCTGACATTAAAATAAGCCATTCCACCTTTCTTTTGATAAATGCTAGCCTCAAATATTTTACTCCATCCATTACTTGTAACTTATATTTATACTTAAATTGTATTTGTCATAGGAAGCATGTAGTTGGGTTTTGCTGTTTTATCTAATCTGACATTGTGTGCCTTTTAACTGCAGTGTTTAGGCCTTTACATTTAATGTCATTATTATATGACTGGATTTAAATCTACCATCTTGCTATTGTCTTCTATTTGTCCTATCTATTCTTTGCATTTTCCCACCTTTTCCTCCCCTTTTTCTCCCTTCTTTTGAATTAATAGAGCATATTTTATGATCTTCCTTATGATTCTTCTTTGTTGGCTTATTAACTCTAACTCTTTATAGTCTCATTTTAGTTTCTGTAGGGTTTATAGTGTCCTTCTTTAATACATAACTGCTTACTTTCAGGTAACATTTTACCACGTCTTGTAAAGTATAAGAAACTCACAAAAGTATATTCCTTTTTCTCCTCTTCCAGAATCTGTGCTGTTGTTGTCATATGTTTTTCTTCTACATGTGTTTTAAACCACACAATACATTATTATTGTTTGCATACAACAGTTATATTTTAAAGAGATTTAAATAATCAGAAAAAAAGCCTGTATATTTATTAATGCAGTGACCATTTTTGGTGCTCTACATTCCTTTGAATAGATCTATACTTTTCATCTAATATAATTTTCCTTCTGCTTAGAGAACTTTCTTGGCTATTTCTTGTATTGCAGGTCTGCTGGTGATTAATTCTTTCAGTTTTCCTATGTCTGACAAAGCTTTATTTCACAATCATTTTTGAAAGATATTTTGGCTGGGTGAAGAATTCCAAGCTAATAGCTTCTTTTTCTTTCAGTACTATAAAGATGTTGCTCCCAAGTCTACTAGCTTGCATTGTTTTTGATCCAAAAACTCCACAAAAATCTGCTGACATACTTATATATGATCCCCTGCAGAAAATATATTTTTTTCCTCAGCTGCTTTTAAGATTTTTTCTTTAGCATTAGTTTTAAGTGATTTGATTATTGGGAGCATTGGTGTGATTTTTATGCTTCTTGCACATGTTGTTCTTGGATCTTTGTGCTTAAAGTTTTCATCAAATTTGGAAAAAATAACTATTATTTCTTCAAATATATTTTTCTTCCTCTTCCTTTGAGGATTTCAATTACATGTACATCTAGCTGCTTGAAGTTATTCCACAGATCATTGATGCATTGTTAATTTTTTTCAATTGTTTGTCACTCTGTCCTTCATTGAGGATAATTTCTGTTACTATGTATTCAAGTTGACCAGTCTTTTCTTTTGCAATGTCTTATCTGACAGTAATCCCATTTGTTGTATTTTTCATCTCAGACATTGGTCAATTTGGGTCTCTTTGTCTCTTTTTTTGGCTGGCCAGTACAGGAATCGAACCCTGAACCTTGGCATTATCAGCACTGTGTCTAACCAATCGAGTTAAAAAGTAAGCCCTTGGATCTCTTTTTCATATTTTCTATGCCTATACTTATCATATTTAATCTTACCTCTAGCTTATTGACCATATGAAATACAGATAAAAATGTTTAATATTCTTGTCTATTAAACTTATCTTCTGTCATTTCAGGATCACTTCTAATTGACTTATTTTCCTCCTCATTATGAGTTGTATTTTCCTTTATCTTTGCATGCTTGGTAAATTTCAACGGTATGGTAGACATTGTAAATTTTCCCTTGTTGAACGCTGGATATTTTTATATTCTTTTAAACATTCTTGAACTTTGTTCTGGGATGTGGTTATGTGGTTAAGTCATTTGGAAATAGTTTGTTCATTTCAGTTCTCACTTTTAATCTTTGTTAGGCAGAGCCAGAGCAGCATTTAGTTAAGGGCTAATTTTTCTTGACTAGTGAAGCAAAAACAATTCCAAGTACTCTGATGCCTTGTGAAATATGTTGTTTCCACCTCTGGATATTAAGAACAGGTACTATTCTTGGCTGTGTATGATCTCAGGAGTTTTCTCCCTCCAAATTTTCTGTGTTTCTTTCCCTGGCCTCAGATTCCTCCATCACGTGACTCAACTAAATACTGGAATATAGTTGTATGCGGATTTCTGGACTTTTCTCTCTGTGCATTTCTCTTGCCTCCAGTACTCTACCCTTCAGATTCCAGCCACCTTGGCTTCCCTAAATTCCTGATTCTATCCCCTTAACTCATGGGCCCCAACTTTGCCTATGTACCCCTCCTTGTGCCATGCCCTAAACACTTTCTCCAGGCAGTAACTGGGGCAATAAAAGAGCCATGTTTCCCATGTGTCAGGAATCACTGTTGTCTGATGTCCAGAAAGCACTTGTCTTGTATATTTTTCCAACTTTTTAGTTGGAGGATAAATCCAGTCCCTATTACTTCATCTTGGACAGAAGTAAACGACTGCTAACTCAATTTCCTTTGGGGTTTATATCTGCGTGAGCGATGTGAGACTGAAAACTTGTTTAAATATTTGATCCATACACTGATTTGCCAGGTTATACTTAAAATACTGTAAAATCGATTCATTGCTGTGAGATCACTACTAATGAATCTCTTACAGAGTTAAACGTAAGAGAAGAAAGCAATCTCTATTAAATCTTTCATCAACAGTGTCAAGGAGATTAATATATTTCTTCATTCTTGAAAAAAATGGGTAATCTATTTTTTACTAGTTAAGAGCACTCTTAAAATAACTGTAGAGAAGAATCTAATTCTAAAAAGTTGTTTTCAATTCTATTTGCAAATTTAACAACATTAGAGAAGACTCTGCCCAAGCTAAGTTGAAATTCCTACCACGAAATGTTAAACTACATCAATGAACAACAGAATTAAGTGATTTGAAATGTAGCCCAGACTGAGGATCCTACTGTAAAGTCACAAACTTAAATTGTTCAGAATTTTCTTGGGTTTCCTTTTATCACATTTTTTGACAAACTGGAGAAGAAGGTGACAGAGATAAAATAATGATTTATGTATGTGGTATATTAGCTGATTATAAAAGAGAAAATGAAATAGAGGGTTCAACATATTTCTTTGAAATTTTGCTTTTATTGAACCAAGATATTGAGCCTATTCTAGAATTGTTTTGCTGTTTAAAATACTGAAATAAACTCTTGGGCTGGCTGGTTAGCTCAGTTGGTTAGAGCATAGCAGGGTCAAGGGTTCAGATCCCAGTAAGGGCCAGCTGCCAAAAAAAACAAAAATAAAAAATAAACTCTTAGGATTTTTATTAACAAATTAATACAGAAAATAATCATGTATGATTTCAGTTTTGTTTTTTCCCCTTGAATAGCAACATTTATATAAGAAGTTGATTTTGTTGTTATCAATGCTTAAGATCTTCTGGAAAAGTAAAACAAAGAAACAAAAACTATAGCAATCAAAAAGATTAAAAATATATTATATATATTTAATAAAAAATCATTACACATAAAAAGCTCCAAATAAAAATTTTTGATGAATAAAGCTATTATTATTAGTTTTGTCTGCATTTACAAGATTAACTACATAGAATATTTCAACATTTTGATATTATTTTATTTCAACAGAAAGGAAATTATATAATTCACATTATAAAATAAGTCGAATGTTTTAAAATATTTTATTCTTCCAAGTCTAAGATATGTATCCATATGTTGCCATAATTACGTGTTCACTCATAGTTGATTATTCTTCATTGTTCAGAACTAAAAGCTACTCATCTTTAACATTTGAATATAAATTAAAGTCCATTATCTTCCAAAACTAAAATTATTCTTATTATCTCCTATATCTCCTATCTTATTTTTCATTTTTATACCTAAGTTGAACTAAGCATATTTTTTAATAGTTTCTGATTTTTAGGTAGATGCTTATGTAATATATATCAATTTCAAAGCTACAGAACATACAATTGAAAAGAAATGATAAATACTCTAGTATTCAGAATTACAGCATGAAAAAAACACTCTAGCTTTCTCTTATTAATGTATTGAGAACATGCATAAAATTAGTCCTACTAATTTTTTTTCTTGAAAATTAGCAGAGAAAATGTTGCTTTAAAACACTAGTGGGAGGAATTGGTAAAGGGCCATGAAAAACGATTACATATAATGCATGATTTGAATATACTAATTAACCTGATTTGAGCATCACATATTGCACACAGGTATTGGTATTCAACTCTGTATCCCA
Organism: Cynocephalus volans; assembly: GCF_027409185.1. Classification (NCBI taxonomy): domain Eukaryota; kingdom Metazoa; phylum Chordata; class Mammalia; order Dermoptera; family Cynocephalidae; genus Cynocephalus; species Cynocephalus volans. The sequence continues at coordinate 77,603,554 of NC_084468.1, read as the reverse complement.
CAGATACGTACAAACAACTATATTTCAGAAAGAAAAAACAAATAAAAGGCCTTTGACCAAAACCAAAACAAAAAAAAACATGCAATTTTGTTTCTAAACAACAGATGGCACTATCAAATTTTAGATTCACTTTACAATTTTTTTCTATTTTTCTCCTTTCTTAATTTAAAAAAAATTCATAATAACTGTCAGCCTCAAAACACAATTAGATTTAATTCAAGAATTACAGTTTTACTGACATTCAATCTTGAAGAAAAATGTTTGCAGTGTCTTGAATAAAATACTGTATTTTTTCAGAATTAACATCTGACAGTAGATGACTGATTAAATTTTAGAAGCATTAATATCAAAACAAATGAAATCAAGCTCATAATTCAATTGACTTAAACTGTTAGCAATTGAACCCTCCACTCTAAAACCAGGATATTCTCCTCTGAGCATCAATAGAGATAAGGTTGGTCTGTGAGGGAAGAGGCTGAGCTGGACTACAATGGAACTAAATAGCCATTGGGAAGCCCAATGTCTGACAGTCACGTAGATTTTAGAAGATAAAATAACATAATAAAATTGTCAACTTGTGTTCCCCAACCCCCACCCCTACCCCAAGAACTATAGTCTGGGGTAGAACTGAGAAAGAAAGAAGATTTAAAAAAAAAAAAAAAAACAGTTTTGTTCTCACAGAAGATAGATGCCCCAGTCTGGTGTAAGAAGAGCCGATTCATTTATTGTAGAATTTTGCCATGGACATCAGTTCTTTGGCAGGAATGTTTAGAGTCAACAACTTTATCTCACTGACCCCTATTCTGGTCTGTCCTGGAACATCCAGGTAGAACCAGATGTAAAGCTGCCAACCTCAACTGTTTACCTGTTATGTGTTCTGTTCCACCTCCTTTCAGCAATCCTAGTGATGTGCTGTTCTGTTGTTCCAAGTGATTTTTCTAAGAACAACATTCTGAAAATTTAGCCTAAAATATCTTTGATCTATCATTATCCCATTTCTCTTGTTTATATCCTTTTTCTTTAAAAAACATGCTTCTCCTGTCTAATGTTTTTGTTATCATTCAAGAGTAATTTATCATGTCTTTGTTCTCATCACTTAGCTAAGTATTAATAACTTATCCTTTTCCATTTTTCCTACCTCATTCCTTTCAAAATATTATTTCGCTTGACAAAAGAGATTTTGAGTACAACCAAATTGTTTTAATCCCACTTCATATGTATATATAATATATATTTAGTAACATGAAGACTAAAATTTAACTGTCTCTACCTATTTTCCTAAGACTAAAAAACAAAAGCTTAAGTAGTCACTCCCCTTCCTGGTTGTGCAAAACTCTAGGGCTTTATGAATTATCTCGGGATGTTATTATGTTCTCAAACAAACAAACCAAGATAAAACTAAGGAGTGTCTAAGGTGAATTGACAGCTCTGATGGGGCAGGGCGTCAAGTGAGAGTAGAGACAGAGCACTGCCATAGCTGCTGCCATCCTGTTGACAACCTAGAGTCCTCCAAGAGAATAATAGCAGAAGGAGTAAATTCGAATCTTTAAAGGTGACATATATATATGTAAGTGAATGAAGGAAGATAAATAATTCTTAAAAAACATAGGTATCTAGCCCTATTTTTCATATTTCCACTTTTCATGATGATGTGACACATTAAGATTAGTTTAAACTGCAAGCAACAGAATAATGCAAAAATAACAATGGCTTAAAGACAATGGAAATAGTTTCTCTCTTGTGGAAAAGTTCTGAGAAAGATATTTAAGTGCTAGAATGGCAACTCTGGTCCAGAATGTTCTCAAGGACCCAGGCTACATCTAATCCACTTCTCTGCCATCCCTAGTTAGTATATATCCTGTGTCCTCATAGTCCAAAATAGCAGTAAGAGCTTTCCCCATCATATCTGTGTTGCAGCAAGTAGAACAGAGAAACAGATGGAAATGAAAAGGAGGGGAAAATGTGCATGCTAGCTGTCTTTTAGAGAAGGTTCCAGAAGCTGCCATATGATACTTCAGCTAACACTTAATTGACCAAAACTTAATCTCACATCACACCAAGATGCGAGAGATGCTAGAAAATGTACATTTCTCCACTCTACCAGAATTCTATCATAGAGTATATCTTAATAAAGAGTTCTCTGTAACTTAATACTGATAAGTAAGAGCAGACACAAACCTACTCCTTTACCTTTGAATGAAAGTAAAGATGCTGTATCAATATTTTCTCTCTCTCTCTCTGGTTGTGGCAATCAAATCCAACTGAATTTGTTTAAAACTAAAATCAAGGAAAATGCATTATGCTCTGTTGTTATGGTAAATGAAATGGTTGAAATGTATGCATTATTTTCACAGCATAAATGAGTTTCTAACCATATATTTTTAAAAATTGCTGCAGTTTGCTTAATGGCCAGAGTATAAAGGAATATTTGTTTCTCAGTTGGCAAAAACATGGTTTTAACTAATTTGACAGATTTTTAACAGATCTTTATTTGATTTAATTAAATTTTTATCTTGTTTTCCCAATGAGTTATTGGAAGTGAAAATCTAAAAGTCTAAACAGATGAAATTTAAATTTGAATTTTATTGGTTGAACTACTTACAATTTTCATTTGTATTTTGCTAATGAAATAAATAAATCATTCCACTAAATATAAACCACTTCAAAGAGAATATGACCAGTTTCAATGGCACTAGGAATTTTGAGTAACCTGTAGATTATGATTACGTTCTGTCTCATAATCTATATAGTTGAAAATGACATGTACATGTATGAGGTATGAATATGAATAAATTGATATTAAGTTGTAAAAATTAGGCAAGTTTTAAACTTTTGTCCATAGTTGAAACTTTAATTTTTCAAAAACAAAATTTTAAATGTTCATTTTTTTAAAAAATAAATGCGTAATGTCTATATAAGATGCTAACATTAGAGGAAACCGAGTGGAAAATATATAGAAACTCTCTATACTTTATGACTCTTTTGTAAATTTCTTATTAATTCAAATAAAAGAGTTTTCTGTATATTCAGTCTTAAAATATATTAGAAACATTTATCTAAAGTTTTGTTGGTGTTAAGTTGAATATTTACTAATATTACATACAGTGAGACAGAAGTGTGAAAGTAAAGTTAGTTCAAATATTACTGTGGTTTTAAGTCATTCATGCTCAACCTTATCAATTACCTCAAGTTGATCCATTATCACCTCCTAAATTAAACACATGGTTACACTCAGCATACAAAGTAAATAGTAGGAGCATTGAGATATCAAGGATTCACTGTATGTTAGGAAATGATAGTTTCCCAATCTCTAAGCACCTGTGCCAGGCTGTCTTAGAGAAAGAACATCTTACATTTATGAACAGCAATCTACGTTTGAAAGGCAAGTGAGCAGAAAGACATGTTTATCCCAACGATTCATGAAAATGTTGAAAAATAGAAAAGCTAAGTCAACTTTCCTCAGAACCCAAGTTTCTTCTTGACTTCGCTTTCACAATTTAAACTGCCACCATTTTCCCAGGTGCCAAAGAGAAAAAGTTAACTCAAGTGTATGATTGTGCTGCTGAGACACAGGTTTATTATTTACATTCAACCCCTCCTGTTCATTGCACCCTTCCCGTCCAGCTTGCTCACACACAGACACACTCAGCATTTTAAGCTTCAATATTGAACTCCAGTTTTTAGTTATATTTAGTTCAACAAATCAAAAGCATATTCTACTCTAAGCTATGGTGTAAACACTTTTATTCACAAAGAATTGAGATGAAATTCCTACACAAGGAAAAGAATGGGGAAACTGACCATCTAACATTATATTCTTTCCTATTCTCCAAATTTATCCTATTTTAGTAAAAATGGAGTTCTGTAACTTCTCTAGATCTACTCCACATATCTCTTCCCTTCAGCTAAAATACCTACTCTTTCTCCATTGTTTTCTTTCCAGTTATTCATAAAGATCTATTTGAAAGATCTTTAGTGTGAATTTTTTCCTGGACCCTACAGTACGAATGGTCTCCCCATTTCCTTTTTATAAGACCTATTCACACATTAATACATGTCACAATTAATACATGTTCCAGGACCCAACATATATTTGAAAATGAACTTATTTGATTACATAAAAATGTGAACTTCTAAAAATCAAAGGCTGCATGAACAAAGCTTAATATCGTAAGTTCTGGAATTATTTAGCTATGAAGAAAGCTTTCCTGGTACATGCTTAGCACATTTTACTTTATACTAAAATTATCCTTGTATGCACTTTTCATTCTCTGCTAGTTTGTAAGCTCTTAAAGGCAAGGACATCCTTTAATTTATTTTTGCAATATTTCCCATATATACCCCTTACAGCCACATGGGAAATTTTGCTTTTTGAGTCTATCGTAATCTATTTACCAATCCCAGTAATAGATTAAGACAGGTAACAGGTTGGGAGATAATTCCCCTTTGCTCTCTTGCTTTTCTACATGTCTTAGAAGAAGATATGCTCACTGCCTTTCTTCCAGAATATATTTTCAAGGGTATATGTTTTGGGAATGGCCTTAGAAGGTAGAGATAGTGTCTCCCTCCAGAGCAACCTCCAGAGAAGGCTTTATCACAACATTGGAAGATAGCCATGGTGTCTTACTCTAGTGCAAAGGGCAGGCATGCATATTCTTCATTATAAAAGATTCAGTTCCCTAAGCTCAGGATCCCTTTCCTGTAATGAAGCCCCCAGTATGTACCGGCCACACCTGGCCCTCTTTGTGCTACTCTGTGGGAATTGGGACATGCGGAACTAGAGCAAATGCAGATACTCTTGCCTTTGCTGTTGATTTAAGTGATAAACTGTCTTTCATCTCTGACTCAGGAATCTCATGTCTTTTGCTAGTATCCATAAAATTGTGGTAGGCTAACTCGTTAGCTTGCAAGTAGGATAAAATCTCAGACCCTTCACGGTTCGTGACTCAGTATTTTGAACAGCACAGAAAATTTGGAATTAGGAGGATGACTGAGGTACATATCAAGTCAAAAAGTTCAAAAATATCAAGCATTGAAAACTATTCTACACTGCTGGTAGGACTGCAAATTGATATAGCCACTTTGAAAAACTAGCAATATTTACTAAATGTATTTATACTCATATCTTATGACCAGTAATTCCATTCCAGAATAAGGGCCCCTAAAGGTGTTTACATCCTAATGCCTGGGATCTGTGAAAAATGTTACTTTACATGGCTAAAGTGACTTCACAGATATGATTAAGGTTAAAGATATTCAGATGAGGACATTATCCTGGATTATTCAGGTGGGTCCAATCTAATTGCATGAGTCCTTAACAGTGTAGAGACTTTCTTGGCTGTGGGCCAGAGAGAGATGAGATAATCTCTTCATCTGAATATCTTTAACCTTAATCATATCTGTGAAGTCCCTTTAGCCATGTAAGGTACCTACATGGAATAATGATCAGAGTGTTACAACATTGCTAACTTTGAATATGGAGAAAGGGTACCATGAGCCAAGGACTGTGGGTGACCCCTAGAAGCTGAAAAAAGAAAGGAAACAGATTCTACCCTAAAGCTTCCAGAAAGGAATTCAGCCCATCCAACGCCTTAATTTTAGCCCAGTGAGACCTGCATCAGACTTCTAACCTACAGAACTTTAATATAATAAAATGTGCGTTGTTTAAAACCACTAAATTTGTGATGATTTGTTACATCAGCAACAGAAAACTAATACAGTACCCCACTGAAATATGTATGTGTGTGTACATGCGTGTGAGTGACTAAATTCTTATAAAAAATGAAAATGGTAAAAGTACTCTCTGTTCTTGGAAGTCAGGAAAGTGGTTACCTACTATTAGGGGTGATTACTAAGACAACACATGGTGGGGCTTTTCTGACCATGGTAATCATCTCTTTCTTGATATGGGTGCTAGTTATATAGGTGTGTTAGGCTTGTGAATATATAGAGCAGTACACTTGTGCTATATGCACTTTTTCTACATGTGTATTGTACTTGAAATAAAAAGTTTAGAATGCAGCAGTACAGAAAAATCACAATACTGAACTGACTTGCCTCAGTTAGGTGAATTTGAGCAAACTCCTTCACCTTTTTATCTTTCTGACCCTCAGTTTTCCTAATTGTAAGAGGATGATGATGATAATAATAATACTGTACTGGGCTGAATAATGGCCTCTCAAAATTCATGCCTACTTGGAACTACAGAATGTAACCTTGTTTGAAAATAGGGTTTTTGGTATGTAATCAAGTTAAGACGAAGTCATATTATATTAGGGCAGATCTTAAATCCAATGACTGGTGTTTTTAAAAGAGAAAGGGTAGGGATATTTGGATACAGAGACACAGATCCACACAAAGAGAAGACAGCCATGTGAAGACGCAGGCACAAAGTAGAATGGTAGCCTCCTGTTGCAACCAGGGTCCCACATGGCAAGAATGGCAAGAAAAGGAGAGTTAACATGGTCACTTGCTGTCCTTATAAAGCCATCAGAACTACTCCCTGATAACCCATTATACCATTAACCCATTATTCTGTGAATGAATTAATGCATTTATTAGAGCGCATAGTCTCCATGATCCAATCCTCATAAAGGTCTACCTTTCAAATACCATATTGAATTTCTCACCCTCTTTACACTGTTACAATGGGGTCAAGCTTCAATGAATTTGGGGGGCCATTCAATCCACAGCAGAATTCTTCACTAGAGACTTCAGATGGAACATATCCTCCTGACACCTTAATTTTGGACATCTAGTTTCCAGAAATGTGAGAGAACAGATTTCTGTTGTTTAAGATACCCAGTTTGTGGTAATTCAGTATGGTCGTCCTAGTAGACTAACACAAATACCTACCTACTTCAACTATTTTTGATATATGTAGATGGTATAATTTATATGACAGTGTTTAAAAAGTACTACACGTTGTTTCCTCTCAATTTTCAGTAGTCTCCTGGTAATAAATCTCAAGATAGGTTGTTTTCTTCCCAGCTACATATCTAAATAATAGACCAAATCTTCCTTCAAAGAACAGAAGGAAACAAAGTGAGGCATATGGGTGGGGAAATACAAGTATATTAAACAATCAGTGGTCTGTTTGTATTATCCCTGCATATTAAAAGAATGTACATCAAGGAGTGTCTTGGTGCCTAAGTGGGCCCAGCATATTCGTATGACAGTGCTTTTTTTAAAATCTAGATTCTGAGCCAACTGAGAATGAGGCAACAGAGAGACAATGGAGAGGAAATTAAAATATTATGTATATTAGTACTGAAGTGTAAGTAAGAAAATAGAGCTTAATTTAAGAGACAAACAGGCTTGCTAACTGAATCGTGAAATTAAGCAAATTTACCCTCTCAGTCTTCTGCAATACTGAACTGAAAAGGGCCTCCCCACGGATCCACAGGTAAAATGAAGGGCAGGGCCATAGGGAGTTCAGGCTCCTATCAATTTATACAATTTAATTTAAAATGTATTACAAAATCCTTTGGTTCAAGTCCAGTACAGTGATTAATTGATGAAGATAGAATAGGGAATAGGTACAATTTTTATTGTCCAGTTAATATATATGAAGATTATTGATAGTATTTGAACAACGTTCTTCTTCCTTTTCAGGGCCAGGAACTATGTCTACATGTCCCTTATGGTCATATGCATTGTCCTGGCTACTTTCATACCTCCCACCTTGAGAAAAGGTGGCAACACTATCTATTCACAAGGGCATGGCTCTTCAGAATCCATTTGTAGTGAAATGATGTGGATCTTCTTGCCTCTGCAGTTCCGTGATGCCAGGTATCGAATGCTGTTTACATAATTACATGTGATGCTGTATCTATCACGCATCATGCTGCCTATGAACACTAGCTTCCAGGGACTCTCTCATAGGTTGTCACCATGCTGCCTTCATGAGGACCAAGCATGCAAGTTTTAGAGCATGCAGGAAAATGTGAATAACAATTGGTTTTTCTCCTCATTTTGAATATACTCTTCAGAATTTTATCCTGTAAACTCAGAACAACACATCTTCCAGTTGTGTCTTCTCTTGAACTCTTTAGGACATAATCACTGAATTCACAGAGTGATATCTTTCCATGTTGACCTCCCCCTGCCTCTCACACATGGCCACCAGCCAGGAGGATAGGGGACGGACCATGGACAGAGCAAGAAAAATGGTCTCGGTTGTGTAAAAATGTCCATTCCCACCTGCAGCAAGGCTTAAGACCAACTCTTGAGGACACGACTTCACCACATCGAGGGGAAGCAGAAGGGCCCGTGGTTGATGAGAAGCAACGGCCTCAAAAGCCTTTGAAAAGGGCGGTTGCCCCTGGAGGTTTGCCTCATGGGTGGCATGGAGCTTGCTGAGCAAGTGGGCAGCACAGAGGCTGGGGACACACACGGCAAAGGCCGCTTTCCTCCACCCCTCCTCTTGTGGTGCTGTAGACCTGAAGTGGTATCATGAAGGAAACACCGATGGGCCAGACCTCATGCGAGAGCTCAAACCTACAGCGCAAGCCCCAGGGTTGGTGATCGCCAATAAGCTAGCCCAGAACCCTGAGCTGGTGCTGTGTTCAGGTGAGAGGGGCACCCTGAGTAGGCATGTCAGCATGATCCCGACTGCCCAGTCCTGCACAAGAAATACCTTTCTACCCAGCGGGAAGTGGTCCATTGGTCATGCTGCCCTCCTCGACCTGATCTGACAGTAGAATCCCAAAATAATTCTATAGACTGGCGCCCCAGAGCTCTTCGTGGTGTCTGGTTGACTTCATTGGTGGCTGGGCTAGGGAATCAGAGAGTAGAACCTGGAAAGGGAGAAAGGACTATCCCTTTTACCAGGCTGGGAGTGTCTCTCCTGAAAAGCACTGGTGGGAGGAGGGTATGAAAAATTTTGAGGAAGGCACTCCAAAGTGCAGCAGTGTCTGGGTACTGGACCTAGTTCAAGAAGAAATAAAACAACCCCCCCCCCAAAAAAAACAAAAAACAAACCACAGCTTTTTCCCAAGTGGTAACAGGAAGGAGTTGAGCCAAGCCTAATTGCATATTCTCCCCAGTTTTGCCTATTTATTAAATTGTCCCATGTCCTCTGGGCAGAGTGGGGGGTAAGGAAAGAATCCAGGAGAATTTAGGGAAAATCTCTCCTCATGGAAACACAAAATATGTGGGAAAATGTTGGTCCTTAACAGTAGAGATACTTACATTTTCCTTCAGTCACTGTTTTACTCCGTTTTGTGTTGCTGTAACAGAAATACCTGAGACTGGGTAATTTATAAGGAAAAGAGGTTTATTTGGCTTACGATTCTGGGACAGCTGCATCTGGCATGGGCCTCAGGCTGCTTCTACTCATGGTGGAAAGTGGCAGGCTGCCGGCGGGTACAAGCAGATCACATGGCAAGAGGAAGCAAGAGAGAGAAGCAAGAGAGAGAGAGAAGGTGCCAGGGTCTTTTTAAGCAACAAGCTCTCACGGGAACTAATAGAGTGAGAACTCACTCATTACTCCCCCCTCCCCCATTAATCCATTCATGAGGGATCTGCCCCATGACTCAATCAGTTTCCAACACTGCCACATTGGAGATCAAATTTCCACATGAGTTTTGGAGGGGACAACACATCCAAACTCCATCATTCTGCCCCTGGCCACCCAAAACTCATGTCACTGTCATATACAAAGTACAATCATTCTATCCCAACAGTCCCAGAAGTCTTAGATTGCTCTAGCACCAACTTAAAAGTCCAAAGTCCAAAGTCTCCTCTGAGGCCAAATGCAAACGTCCTTCCAGCTTTGAACCTGTAAAAGTCAAAACCAAATTTATCTACTGCCAAGATACAATGGTGGAACAGGCATTGGGTATACATTCCCATTCCAAAAGGTAAGAATAGACCAAAAGAAAGGAAAAACAGGTCCCAAACAAGTCTGAAACCCAGCAGGGCAGGCCTTAAATCTCAAGGCTGGTGAACCTTGATTCCATGTTCAACTGCCTCTGCACACTGGTGTGGGGGTTGGGTCCCAAGTCCTTGGGCAGCTCCGCTCCTATGGCTTTCCTGGTCTCGGGCCACACTTCACCTCCCCCAGGCTGGTGTTCCACTCTGGTAGCTTCACAGGTCTGGGGTCTCCATGGAGGTCCTGCTCCCACATCTCCACTAAGCATGGTGCTATTGGGGTTTCTCTGCTGCAACTCTGACCCCACTTTTCTGCTCTGTGTTGCTCTAGTAGATGGCCTCTGCAGTGGCTCCACCCCTGAGGCAGGTCTCTGCCTGGGTCCCCAGGCTTTTCTATACATCCTCTGGAATCTGGGTGGAGGCTGCCATGCCTCCACTGCTCTCACATCCTGCCAGCCTGCAGACTTAACACAACATGGATGCCACTGAGGTTTCGGGCCTCTACTCTCCAGGGCTGCTCTATGGACCACACTTTGGGCTACTCCAGCTGGAGCAGCTGGGATGCAGGGAGCAGGATCCCGAAGGCAGCTGCACCCCAGGTCTGTCCTCCAGGATAACTCAGTCCTTCTAGGCCTCAGGGTCTGTAATGGGAGGGCACCCTTCCAGGCTTCTCAAATGCCGGCAGGGCTTTCCTCTCATTTTCTTCGCTATTAGCATCTGGCTGCCTCACTGCCAAGATAATGTCTTTAGCAACCAGTTTATCTGCTTCGCCCTTGCATTGTTCGCCAGCTCTCTGCTTCTTTACTGCATGGCCAAACCTTACTGCAAATTTTCCAAACCTTTATGCTCTGCTTCCCTTTTAAATTCTGGCTTTACATCATGATTCTGCCACCATTAAGTCAGAGTAGGCTCTTAAAAGCAACCATGCAGCTTGCTTAATGCTTTGCTGCTTAGAAATTTCTTTGGCCACATGTTCTGGTTCACAGCTCTTAAGTTCCAACTTCCACAAAGTCCAAGAGCATAGACACAATGCGGCCAAATTCCTTGCTATGGTGTAGCAAGGGTGGTCTTCTGTCCAATTCCCAATATGTTCCTCATTTCTGTCTGAGACCTCATCATCCGCATGGCCTTTACTGTCCACATTTCTATCAGCATTCTGCTCGCCACCACATAAGTCTCTAAGACATTCCAAACTTTCCCTTGTCTTTTTCTCTTCTTCTAAGTCCTCCAAACTCCTCCAACCTTTGCTCATTACCCAGTTCCAAAGCTGCATCCACATTTTCAAGTATCTGTATAGCAACACCCCACTCCTTGGTACCAATTTTCTGTTTTAGTCCATTTTGTGTTGCTATAACAGAAATACCTGAGACTGGGTAATTTATAAGGAAAAGAGGTTTATTTGGCTTACGATTCTGGGACAGCTGCATCTGGCACAGGCCTCAGACTGCTTCTACTCATGGTGGAAAGTGGCAGGCAGCCAGCAGGTACAAGCAGATCACATGGCGAGAGGAAGCAAGAGAGAGAAGCAAGAGAGAGAGATAAGTTGCCAGGGTTCTTTTAAGCAATGAGCTCTCGCGAGAACTAATAGAGTGAGAACTCATTACTCTCCCCTCCCTCAGGGAGAAAATTAATCCATCCATGAGGGATCCGCTTCCATGACCCAATCAGTTTCCAACACTGCCACATTGGGGATCAAATCTCCACATGAGTTTTGGAGGGGACAACACATCCAAACTCCATCAGTCACCAAAATGAAATTTGGAAGTTCAAACACTTCTACTCCTTACCTGCAAACACCTTGGTTTCTATTATCCGAATCTCAAAGCAATATATATAGGATAGAAAGCGTTTCTTTTTCCTCCCATTTCTCAATTCTTATTTTCTTCCAACCATCTTATAAATAATGCCTAAGAAAACGGCTAATTTCAATGATAATTTTTGACTCCCTCACACCCTTGTGAAGGTACAAATACCTCAGCTGTGCACGTGCATCTCCCTCTGTCAACAGTGTGGCACTGCATATTAAAAGGTACCCAATTTAAAATCACCTGGAAAAGGCTAAAATTTACTTCTTTCCTGCTTTAACTGACCTCCATTTTATGACTCCTCATAGCCACAAACCTCCTGTGACTTGTGAGGGGAGAGTAGCCTTCAAACTCATGTTTGAAGCATTGTCATACATTTCTGAGGTAAAGCTCCCCACCCGTTTGGGATCTATGCCACAGAACCCATAAACAGGGATTTACACAAGGCTCTATTTTTGTCTAGGTAGTAAATTGTGACTGTAAAAGTGAAATACACAATTCCCAGTGCCATTTAAATATATAAATATGCACAGCAGCTCAGTGTGCTTTTCGCTGGATTAACAACATGCTGCTGCACCGTGATACTGCCAAAGGAGCTGATATTTCAAAGCAGGACACATTAGTGCTAGAAAAAGAGGAACAGCAGCTCTAGGGTATGTCCATAATCCCTCTGTGAGTATGTTGTCTGCTTCATCGCCTAAGGCAGAACAAAAGAACTTGGCCTTGGATCAGCCCAGCTTGGGTCCTCAGTCCCAACCTATGGCCTTTGGGATTCTGTTTCCTCATCTGCAAAGTGAATGCTGTTATTATTAACACCCAACACAATTCAGAGGATTGAATGAGGTTAATTAATTTAAAGCACTTAGGTCACAGCCTGGGCCATAACAGGATATCAATAAACACTTATCATTAGTGTTAGCAATCTTTTCATTTGAGTGATAGAATGACAGTATATTTATATCTTGCATATTTATAGGACTAATGTAAAGGAAACTATTTTTCATTAAATAGTCCAAGGTGATAAAAGAAATAGAAAATAAAATAGTAACATTGTAATTTCCTTTAACTTGTGTTTGTTTGACACCAGCCATCTGGACATTTCAGAGAGGTTAGTGCAGTAGTTCTCCAAGTGTGGTTTTCAGGCCACCAGCATCAGCATCACCTGGGGAATGAGTTAGAAATGTAAATTCTCAGGCCCATTGTGCTTAACATCATCTATAGGATAAAAAAAAGGAATCTAATATTGATACATACTTTCTTCATGTTTAAATGTTTCTTCTCATAGAAACCAGATCTGATTGGATTGTTAAAATGAAAGTTGTAAATTATTTTACGATATATTCTGTACTGTGTTCTATGCTTATGGAAATACTCGGAAATACTCACCCTGGAACCCAACTGTACACCACGGTCACCCTGTTTTCTGCCTATACCTCTCATACATCCCTCTTCTCATCTCCCTTCCCCTTTGACCCCTAGTCTCCTCCCCTGCTCTCTCAGAACTCTTTGGAGCCCTTAGCCTGTTCTTCTTTACCCTTCCATCTAAATATGCTAACCAACACAGTCAGCTTTTGCCTCTTCTCTGTACCCTGGAGCTTCCATTGCTGCATTGGAACCCAGAGAGGCTTCCCAATCCCATTATCCCAAAGATGAAGTCTATGGAATGCAAGATTCTCTATCCTAGTGGTCGTGGCTCTGTTTTCATGCTGTTCCTCCTGCCTAGAACAGTATTTTTTCATATTTTCACATCTCCACTCTATCTCTTCAGCAGATTCTTTGCTTAGGTATCACCTTCTCAGGAGGCCTTCTCTGACCACCTCACCAAAATGGTCACTCTCCCCCTGCTAGGAACTCTCCAACTCATTTTTCTGCTTTTTTCCTTTCTAAATTAATTATCTCCATCTTATATCATATGTAATTGTTGACTTCCTCTGCAAGTAGATTATAGGTAGGACCTTTGTTCCAAAATAGCAAATGCATATATTGGGCACACAATAAGCACCAGCATTTTGAGTTAAAATTTTGAAATGCCTTTTCTTGCAAAATAGTATATACATAGTGCTTACTTCAGTTCAACAAATATGTATTAAGTGCCTAATACCATCTAGGCATCAGACAAAGCAAGCAATGGGGTAGAAATAATAACAGTATTTTCTCCCTACACTGCAATAGTGTACACCCAAATAGGGGAGACAGATACATAACAGATCCTTACACATATGTCATAGGTGTAGCTGCAGAAGAGTATGCGCTGTGGTTTAGGAATACTAAGGCTGGCTTCTGAGTTCGGTAAAGGTTTTTAGGAGGAAATGATGATGAGCTGAATCTATTTTAAAACTGCTAAGTATGTTTTCAAAGGGCAATAAACATTCATATGTTCCATAAATATTATAAATAGCATTCTTACCCAAATTATCTCAGATCATGTTCTCAAAAGAAAAATAAATTTAAGTCTCACTTGTTCTTTCCTTCAAATAAAAAGTTAATTAAGTTAAAAGCATACCAAATACACCTTGCAGCCATCTTCTTGTTGGAGGCCCTTAATATCTTCATAGACTCCCAGCACAGAAATCAGTAAGCCGTTTTGACTGCTTCTTCTCCCTCCGTTTTCACATCCAAGCTATCCTTAAGTCATATCCATTGTATCTCCAAAGTTTACCAAATCCATTTTCTCCTTACAGCCCCATTGTCAGTGCCTTCTCTTTAGCTCTCACAATTTCTTTCTAGACAAATATAATGTCATAATTGCTTTCCCTGAATCTAGCTTTCATCTCCTCCAAACATCTGCAGGATAAAATCACAGTGCTCTTTAAAAAAAAAAAAAAATCAGGTAACATTTTTCTGTTGTTTAAGCCCTTTATCATCCCCCCTTACCAGAATGACCATTCATTCCAGTGTGTCCAAATGTAGACAGTCCAGTTTTATACCTGCTGACCTTGTATAATTATCAGTAGTGTCCCATTTCCCTCTAAGTGCCTGGTCTGAGTAGTAGGTTATATGGTTACCCTCTCATTGTCACTATTATTTAAATTCTATGATCTTACATACAAAGTCTTCATTCATAATATGAGTCCTCTAATCAAGAGATGCAAGTTTGATCTCACACCCTGCACTACTCTTGTTCAATCTAAGTGGATCAAAATCATGGATTGTGTCTTAAATGTATCTAGTATTCAACATCATGTCTGGCATTGAATATGCACATAATGATGATTATTGAATTTTTAATAGTTGTATTTAAAATGAAAGTTTTATTATTAATCATATTCCATATGAATCATCTTTAGATTATTGAATACAGCCATATAGTTTTTGGCATTCTTTTTAACATGTTTATTTACATAAAACTATCATTGACTACCTAATATGAGCAATGCCCTGGTGATGCTTGGACAAATGAAGCTGAGAAAACAAACATGTAACTAAATAAGGACACAAATCTCCCAAGAAGATGCTGGATGTGATTCAAGATATTTTGAGGACACAAAAGAGGAAGTGATCAACTCTCAGGGTGTGAAGGGGAAAGACCAGCTTCACACACAAAAAAAGGAGTTGGCCTGAGTCCTTGAGGATGAGCTGTTGTTTCTCTGACAGACAATTAGTTTCTCTGACAGACTTTCTTGCTCCAAGAAAGTCACCCTAACTCTGAGTGACTTTCTTGGAGCAAGCTCCAACTTAGCAAACGGATCTTTCCTTATGTGGAAGGCAGAAAGAAATGACTGTGTCTTTAAGTGAATTCTGGGGCAAGATATATAGTCTTAGCTGTTGGTGAATCTCTTCAAAAGGTGGGTGCTCGTGCTTTTTTTCCTCAGTTTTGGGTCTTTGAAAAAACTTTGGAAATTGGAGTATGTCATACTCAACAGCCCATTAAATAAATAATTATAAAATACTATATTCTATATAATTATTTTATCATAAGCTCTCTGCCCAGTAATGGCTAATTCCCGTGGGCCTGGAATTGTTGTGAGTTGTTTTGTTCACTGGAATTAGCAGTTATTGGACTGAGGATTTATAAAAAAATAATTTAGGAGGTTTAATCACTTTTATACTGCCTGGTCTAAAATTCTGACAGCAACAGTTGGTGACAATATTGAATTTAACCAGTAGTAACAATTTAGCTATTTTAAACATGTACATATGTTATCTAAAGCTTAATAATGTTTTCTGAGGAAGAAGGGGTTTGGAGATGGGAGAAGAGATACTTCCTGACTCTGACCCTGTGTGATGACATCTTCATGAAGGTCTTCAGCCAGGATGAAATTGGATTCCTGAGTAGTCTTACATGGAGTTAGTAATTTGGAGGAAAACTTTACCCACTTGAAATGTTACTCTTCTTCTTTTGTGAACATACTGTGTTTACCAAGGAGGTTGCTGGAAGTGATCTTTTATCATTTTGGTCACATAAAATCTACCTTTAAATCTAGCATTATAAACTCACTTCTACTTTTATAGATTAGCTTTTACCACTAGTTCCTCTGAATTCAGCATATTCCCTGGATAGAAACTATCTGGCACTTTGTTCTGTGGGAATTCCTCTTACTTTAAGTAAACACTGAGTGTTAATGCATGCCAACTCTCCTTTTGCCATTTTGAGATTTTTAACACCTTGCTAGCTTTGAAAGTTAAATCAGGTGAAAAACACTGCAACATTTTAAAAACTTGAATCTCAAAGATCTCAAAACATACTTCAAGATTTGAAAAAGTTAAATGTTTTCCCGATAAACAACTATCGATAATTTGTTGTTTTAAAGAACAACAAAAACAACAAAGAGTGTGTGACATAACTGAAGCATTCAGGCAATGGCTCTATTAGGTCCCTAAAATGAGTTTAAAGAAACATAAGAGCTACGTATTAATTTGCCTTACTGATAGAGTTTGGATGTGTTGTTCCCCAAAGATCATTTTGGAATCTGATCCCCCATGTGGCAGTGTTGGGAGCTGTTTGGGTCATGGGAGGAGATCCCTCATGAATGGATTAATCCCTCTCCCTGGAGGGGGGGGCCTGAGTGAGTTCTCACTCTATTAGTTCCTGTGAGAGCTGGTTGTTTAAAGGACCCTGGGCCCTGGCATCTCCCCCCACCTCTCTCTTGCTTCCTCTTTCCATGCATTTTCAGCCATGAGTAGAAGCAGCCTGAGGCCCACACCAGATGCAGCTGTCCCAGGATTGTAAGCCGAATATACCTCTGTTCTTTATAAATTACCCAGTCTCAGGTATTCTTTTATGGCAACACAAAAATGAACAAATACACTGACTGTTTCCAGAAAAGATATGAGTTAAAACTATTCTCACCAATTGGTCTTAAACAAAATGTTTGTTCAGACACAAAAGAGAAAATTTAATTGGTATTCTTAGTTAAAATCATAGTTTTGCATTATATGCCACTTAAAAATAAATGGGACTACTGTGAGATTAGCGATTTTAGAAACTAATGTAGGTGATAAAAATTGTGGCTGTTGAATTAAGTTGTATGAATTCCTACTGGTCAATGAGTTGAGCATAAGAACATATACATATATATGTATATACACATACACAATAAATGCTGTACACTACATGAATTTAAAAAAACTGCATTAGTGGGAAATTAGCTCTTAACTTTTCACAGATTTTAAATGCAAACCATTTGAGAAACGAATGAAGAGAAGCTAGAGGGGAAGAAGAAGCTGGAGAAGGAGAAGGGAGGAAGTAGGGATGGGGGGTGAGAAATACACCTTGGATAAACCAAGTGTGATAAATTGGTGCAATCTGGGGGTAAAAAAGCTATGTGCTAGAGAACCAACCCATATCAGCAACTAGGGATTTGACTTGTTATTTCATGCTCTTTCATGATTAAGCACTAACTAGGCTAATAAGGCATTATTAGAAGAAGCACAGGCATTGGAGGCAGGAGACCTGGGTTCAAATCCTGAACCTCCACTTAAAGCTCCCTAAGGACTCAGTTTCCTCATGTTCCCAGTAAAAAGGTGAAAGGAATATATGATTCTTACCTCAAAGGTTAATGTGGGTAATAAATTCTTGTGACGCAAGGTGCATATTGCCTGCTGCAAGTTAGTGCTCAAAAAGTGCTATCTCTTTCTTTTCTTTCTCCATATGAGAGGTGGTGGGTTCCTAATCTTTGTACATTTTCTTGTTTGTTTTACATACAGGTAGAAGAAATGCAAGACACTATGGAGTCATTTTAATCTATGATTTGGAGAAAAGGTGGTTTCAATCAAATTATCCTTGTCCACTGACTTTGCTGTACTAGATATTATGAGTGCTAGTTCACAGACTTGGTGCAACAACAATAAAATGCAATTCTATGTATCTACAAGTATAAGCAGGATTTCCACTGTGTAATTCTATAACATTCCTGTTGTTGTTCAGACCTTCCTAGTTCAAATTTTTTAAATCAGTTATTGAGGTAGAGACTAAAGTTTAATTTTTCTCACCTTACTTGCAAGAACTACAACAATAACATCAAAAACACTTACTAGAAATATTTTTGCACATTTGATTTTTAATAAGTTTCTTATCAATTATTTTAGGTATTAAATAAACTAATAGTCTAAAATCTTTGTTTTTTCAATATGTTTTTATGTTTTAAGATAAGCATTTTGTAAATTCTGTAATTTTATTTTCATTAATTCAGAATAGTCTTACCCATATTTTATACAAATCACTGAGTGTATCAGTAAAGTCTAAGAAAAACAGGAACAATAGTAGGTTTCAACACAGAGTATTTAATATGGGAATTCATTCAATTGTATTGAAGGGCTGCAAAAGGACATAATGGGGTAACACAAAGATTAATAAGCAGGGATTTCCCCTAAGACTGGGGCAGCAAAGCTTGGAGTCATCAGGACCCAAAAGGTTAAAGCAGGACTCCTATAGAGGTGGCTCACACTTCTAAGGGGAGTGTGCCACCAGGCTTGTGCTGGCCCCTCAGAAGCTCAAAAGAGAAGCCTTGCAGGGTTGCAGTCAGACCCATGAGACGAACACACTGCTTGGAGAGCTGGTGCTGATAACTCAGAAGCCCAGGGAAAGAGTTTCACAGTGCAGGGCTCAGACATCTGAGGAGAGGGCACTGCACTCCTTGTCCTGGAGTCCCTGAGGAGAGCAATAAGACTAATTCTGGAGATGGAGAAAGAAGCTACGATAGGCTGGAACCAGGTGCTGCTTTTAGAATGAAGGAAATGCCTGGAGTGGGTGACACTGACAATAATGACCATCAAATAAGAAAGATCATATCCCTTTTCCCCTGCTTTCCTCTATCCTTACAAGACCCTCAATAGGAAGAAACTTGTGGAAAGTCAGTTGGCAAAGAAACATCCTTTGTAGGTCCTAGCCCCAATGCCAGAAGGAAAAGAAAGGAAAGATACACTTGGACTAAAAGAGCAGTAACTTCGTAACTGGCATAGTGATGTTTCCTAAGTTCAGAAAATCTTTCTCATCATCACTTTTGTTTAGCAAATTCTCTTATTCAGGTATTAATGTGTTGGTTTCGTGATAGTCCATCAACAAAGAATTGAGTATTTGGTATTTATGGAAAGCAAATAAATATCTTAGTGTTATTATCAATTCAATATTAAATGTCGATTTAAATACAGAGAACTGTTGAATATCATCATCTGTCCAACTGACTATCTAAATATAACAATCTAATTGTAAAACTGGCATTAATTCTGATAATTATTACTTTTTATCAAAAATTTAAATATTCATTAGTAAGATACATCTTTTATTTCAGGACTCTATGAAAATGAATAATAAATGATTTATTATTATTATCTACTGTGCAACTACCCTGCTGTGATATTTATTTAAACAGCAGTATCTTGTAAGCTGAATCAGTCCAATGTTGAAATTAATCTCCTCTATTTACCGTGGTCAGTGGTGGAAAATGTGACTGTGATTTGATCTGGCTCGTAAATATTTGTTTTTAGTATTCAAAGGAGACTAGCTCTTCATGTTGCCAAAATCCTTCCTGCTCCTGTATTCATCTTTATTACTGGTTTTTTGTTGTTGTTGTTGTTGTTGTTTTAACACCTATAAAACTGTATTTAATTTAACGTTACATCTGAATCCCAATTTTGCCAATGAGTATATACACAGCAGGACACAAAGCATACTCTATCACAGTTGGAAGGACAGGAAATTTGAAAAGTATAGCATAAAACTAATGTAGTAGCCAGAGTCATCTAATTTTTCCTGGAGGATCCATGAATCTACACCGTAGTGGTTAGCTGCTCGCAAGTTTTCATTTTCTTTGCAATGTCCAAGAGTTCTGTCATTGAAAAGTTTCTGCCAGGATTGACAGGTTCTGAACAGAGTCTAGGAAATAAACAATCCAACATCGAAGTAAAAAGAATGGAGAAAGATGAGCAAGTTCTTCAAAATTATCTTTTCTTACTTTGACAAGTTGCTTTACCCTATACAAATAAATAATTCTATTTTCTGGATAAATTTGGTTTACTAATGGGAGAATAAGAATCATAACCAAGAAAGATATTCAGGATAAGAAAAGGGAAAGAATTAAAATGCCTGAGCCAAATTTATTCTCATGAAAATATCAAATAGTCAAACTAGAATGATGTAATAACATTTTGAATCAGTAGTCTTTTCAGGTATGAAGAAGTCTGCATTTAGGAAGACTTTGGAGCAAATTGCCAAGTTCTAAAGACAAGTACTGTCCAGACCAAAGCAGGCCCCTAGTCCTCACAGGGTCTCTTGGGTAAGTAGACACTTTCCTACAGTGAGAAACATTGGAACTGAAGGAGAGGCTGAGTACTATAAACTGAAGATCAGTAGGTAAAGAATCACTTGGGAACCTCCTGGGTGCTGGCTTTGAGCACTGGAGATGTAAAGAAATATGTGGCCCTCAGTTTTTTAATAAATAGCCATTAATATGAACTAGATATTTAGTAATACATCCATCCCCAATAGGAATTTCAAAGCCCAGAAAAAGACATTTCAAAGGCCAATCCTTTACAATATAGCAATATTCTCAGTTGCTTATGCCCTGTGTAGCAGTCAACATGTGCACTTTCTACTGAATTGTCTAGGTAGTTTAGAATGGAAAGTCCTACAGGGTAGGACAATCAAGAGCAGTGGATGATTTCGTTCATGCAGCTGGTTCTAAAAAGGGTGATAAAATCAGATAACTCATCCTTATGTTTTCAGGCCTGAACTTTGTTTACTATGCTGATGATTGTTGAAGTCAATCCCCCCACACCCTTCTTAGAGAGTGAAAACTAAAATGATAACAGATATAAGATATTGACAGGGCTGGTTTTAGAGCCTTGAATTCAAGCTTCAGAATGTTATTTTCAGTTGTGCATATTTATTTTAAAATATTCATAGTGCCAGCTTATGTTCTCTGCCCCCAGATTTTGTTCTCCACCCTCTCAAGCCTGCAGAGTACAAAACAAGCATTTATGAAGGAGACAATGGGATGTTGCTAATTCTATGTATTTTTGTTCCCTGGCATATTTGATTATGAGAGAATGGACAAAGGGATTTGTAGGTCTGATAAAAATATGGCCTCACACCATCCACCTGTGTGATACTGGCTGATTAATCTTGGACTAGTCATGTTGCTTCTACAAACTTTAGGTTCCCCAGACAAAAATGTATGTCATGCTCATCATGTGGCTATATAGTTTTTATTTGAAAATATAAATATTACGCAGTTGTATTGGTTTGCTAGGGCTGCCATAACAAGGTACCACAGACTGTGTGGTTTAAAAAACAGAAATTTAGTTTCTTACAATTCTGGAGGCTAGAAGTCTGTGATCAATGTACAAGCAGGGTTGGTTCCTTCTAAAGCATCTCTCCTTGGCTGTAGATGGATGTCTTCTTCCAGTGTTTGTATGTTGTCTTTACGCTGTGTGTGTCTGTTCTCATCTCCTCTTCTGATAAGGATATCAGTCATATTGGATTAAGGCCAACTCCAATAACCTCATCTAACCTTCATTTTCTCTTTTAAGATCCTATATCCAAATTCAGTCATATTCTGAGGTACTGAGGATTAAGACTTCAACATATAATTTGGGGGAACACAATTCAGTCCAGAATATTTGGGACATTAACTCTACTGACTATTAGTGCTTTGGTGAATGAATGTCAAGACCAACATTTTAAAAGAGAAAGTTTTATTGTTTTTTTCCCCTGAGTTATAGGAAAGGAGATCATGATAAATAAAAGGAAAAGACAGAAAGAGAGACAAAATAAGGTGAAAAAAGGAAGAAAAAAAATGGAGTGAGAGATGTTACCTCTGTTTTATCCTGGCTAAATGAGAAGGCTCCTAATTGTGTGAGGCTTCTAAATTCTATTCTCTGTGTATTCAGAGAGATTTCTGTATTACTCTCTACCTTCATTAAAGGTCTTCATATAATATGTCAATCAGAATATACAATTCTCAAGTGGTAAACTTTCTCCTAATGACTTCTTTAAATCCATAGGGATAAATAAATTTCCATATTTGGCAAATGTGCAAAAGCTCAACATCATTCCAACACTGACGAATAATTCCAAAGGATTTTAGATAAGACTTGTCATATTATTACTGGATCTAATTAGCACTTTAAAAGTATAACATTCTTTGTATGAAATCTGACTCTATTCTAAAGGGTGTTAAAGTCATTTTTTTGTTGGGGGGAATAGTTGTGAGAAAAATCATGAGAAGTAGTAATACTGTGATCATGAGGCTATGAGTCAGTCAATTAGACCAAATAACCAATGCTTTAATAGAGAAAAATGTCATATAAAAATAATTTCATGAATGGTGCTAACTATTTATTATGAGCAGAAATCAGTTGAATACATTTTCTGTAATTTTCTCTGGTCAGGTAGGAATTAAAGAGCACTCTTCTTTCTCTGACAGGGACATGGATCTCCACCTAGACATTTCTCTGTAAAGAGTCGTCTGTGAGATGCTGACCATCTCCACAACAGAGAGGAGCACGTGGCCTGTTTGTGCTTCTCTGCCATTCTGCTAGGCAGTTTTTAGGCTGTGGTAAGATAAGGTACCTGTGAGCCTCTACCACTGCAGATACAGGCTGCATTCTGCAGTGTGTAATACAGATAGAAGAGTCTCACCCCTTGCAATATTCTCAGTCAAGATTCTCAACTCGCTGGGAAAAAAAAGTGTACTTTACATACTCATGCCATCCAACTGTTCTAATTACATACAAATGCAGTCTTGTGCCACATAATGGCATTTCAGTCACCGATGGACCACATATATGACGGTGGCTAGGTTATGCTATCTAGTTTGTGTAAGTACACTCTATGATGTTCACACAATGATGAAATTGCCTAAAGATGCATTGCTCATAACATATATCCATTGTTAAGTGACACATGACTGTATAAAATTATTAATTAAATATTGTATATGAAAAGAAAGTTGAAAGCTCTTCAACTACTTCAATTGATGACTCCCCAATGCACCTGGCTATATTGATGCACTCTGATGGATTTTTGTTTGAAGCTATTCTAACAGAGATGCCATTTATGATAGAGAAGGGAAGAGCATTATTTTAAACAAGACTTTTTAATGTTTTCAAATACTTTCATCTCTGATTTAAATTTTGTCTCTTCCAGTTTGTTTCAAATTTTCACTCTTGCTTAGATTTCCAATTTAAAAGGTGATGGTGCAAATGGTTGGACTCTATCATCTTCATCTTCACATCCTGATGCCTATCACATCTTAAGAAGTTATAATTTTATAGACAACAAAACTGAATGGTTTTTAACAAATTATTTTGAAAAATTGGTAATAAATACAATGCACACTTGGGCCAATTCTCCTTTGCTTCTAGATAGAATCTTTTTAATGCTTCACCTTCGTTTTGGTGTTTTTCTGCCTAACTGGAAAAGCTTTTAGAATCCCAGTTTCTTTTCATTCAGTTAGTAACTCTTCTGTGTCCAGATTTAATCCATTCGTAACTTCCACAGGCATTATTTTGGCATTTGAATCTGTCTCAGTTAGGAAAGGGTGACAAAATGATTATCCTTCTTGTTTCATTCCTAAAATATACTTTTATAAGCTGCTGGGAAAATAGAATAATTTAATCAGGCCCCCCTCACCTTAGGTCTGGTTGGGGGTAGTACAGCACATTCTTTGTAAACAAGTTGTGTGTGGGTGGAATAAGTGCACATGTGTGGCGGCGCAACCTAGCTGGCATTTGCTGCCTTGGGTGTCCATCCTGTGTGGCCATGCTCTCAAACCTATGGCTTTCAAGTACCTTTTCACTGGTTACCCAGCTCATAGACTTGTGTGTGAGGGGTCTGGTGACCCAGCCTGGTGTGTGAGGGGTTTGGGGACCCAGCCTGGCATGTAAAGCGTTTGTGACCCAGTCTGGACAATGGGCTTGAGGGGTCTCTGAGATCCAGACCCAGCCCTAGCTCAATATAAGCTAAGTGAGGTCAGCTTTTACATACCATCATAATAATTATTTACATACATTAAATTAATCTGCTTTCACAAATTTGTGTGGTAGATTTAGTTAACCATCATCTCTTAAATAGCAGAGAGCAAGTAGAGAAAGATTAACTGCAAGAATTTGGAGCTATATTGTGTGCTGCTTAAGAAGAAAGAACATGGGAGTTCTGGTCAAGATAGCAGAGTAGACGGTTCCCAGCGTCACTCTCTCACACAAATCAATCAATTTACAACTATAAAAATGTAACAACAGCCAAGCTGGGGCTGCTGGAGCTCAGGGGAAGAGAAGAAAAGACTTATGGAGTTCATGAAGGAGGAGAAGCCACAATGAGAGAAAGAAAAATCTGCTCAGAGCATTTCATGCCAGGGCCGGTTTAATGCTGGAGCTGCTGAAGCTGCAGCTGTGCCCTTTGGATGGAATTGCTTGGAGGTGGGAGGGAAGAAGAGGGCCTTGGCGGACCCTGGGACAGCAAGACCACTAACAGATTTCCCATGGACCCACACAGGAGCGAGGAGCCACAACAGCTGAAAAAGGGAGCCATTCAGAGGCCAGCGAGTCATCGCAGGGGACTGGCACAGGGCCCATCCCATGGGAAATGTTTGGAGCACGGATGGTGGGGGAGAAGGGCCCACTTGGACACAGCAAGGACAGCCGACCCACCCCGCAATCAGCTCAGGACCACTCAGAGGAGACTGGTCAGGAATATAGAATTGCATGGGGTGCAGTTTGATGAAAAAACTCAGGCCTGGGTCAGAGTTTCTATACAACCCAGGTACACCTGGTGATGGAATTTGGATGTGTTGTCCCCTCCAAAACTCATGTGGTAATTTGATTCCCAATGTGGCAGTGTTGGAAACTGATTGAGTCATGGGGGCAGATCCCTCATGAATGGATTAGTGCTCTCCCTAGGTGGGGGGAGTAATGAGTGAGTTCTCACACTACTAATTCCCGTGAGAGCTGGTTGTTTATAGGACCCTGGCACCTCTTGCTTCTTCTCGCCATGTGATCTGTTTGTACCAACCGGCTGCCTGCCTCTCTCCACCATGAGTAGAAGCAGCCTGAGACCTGTGCCAAATGCAGCTGTCCCAGAATTGTAAGCCAAATAAACCTCTGTTCTTTATAAATTACCCAGTCTCAGGCATTTCTGTTATAGCAACACTAAAAGGACTAATACACCCGGTTTCTGGAGAGCCAGAAGTACCTATAAGGTCAGCCATTAAACCCTGAGCTGCACAAAAAGTCTTCCCTAGGGAAACAGCAGCAAAGCAGCAATTTAACTCAACCACAGAGCTCAAGTTCTGGCTCCCACAAGAAGTTTTCCTGTTTCAGAAGTAAGCAAAAGACAAAAAGTTGGTTCCAGCTCAGACACACCACCAATGCCTGGAGCCAGGGATAGAGCCACCTGTCTACAACCATGCATACCACCAGCACCTTGGGCCCACCCAGGGAACTGAGGCTTGGACACAGGGGCCAGACCCTCCACCCACATCCAGGTACACAGCCAACACCTTGGGGCCCTGCCTGGGGCATGGAGCTAAGGACGGGACCCTGCCTACATCCAGGCAAACTGTCAGCACCTCAGGGCCCACCTGGGGGCCTGGGGATATGGAGACGGGGACTGGAGCCCCACCCACATTGAGGCATACCATCAGCATGTCAGGACCCTGCCCAGGGTATGGAGACAGGGACCAGACCCCCCGCCCACATCCAGGCACACCACCAGTGCCTCAGGGCCTCACCCAGGGCATGGAGATGGAGACCGGACCTCCTGCCCACAACGAGGCACACTGCTAGCTCCAAGGAGCATGCCAAAAACATCACTTCCATGTGGGTGACCCACCACAGCCACCACAGTAACCATGGCTGCTGCAAAAGTGGCTAGATGTCACAACCATCATGCAGATGGTCCACCAACCACTAGAGTACAATAATATAAGGAGAGTCGCCAGCAGAAACCAAAGAAAAGAATAGGATGTCTCTCTCACAAAGCCCATTCCAGAGTGACAGAAGAAGCATCTGCTCTATAATAATATTGGAGGACCTGAACATACTTTTCAGCATTGGACAGATCATCTAGGCAACAAATCAACAGAATAACTATTACTCTTTCAGAGGGAGAGAAGAAATCTAGGGTTATCAGTGGTGGTGAGGGGAGAGAGAGGGGAATGGGGAGAGATTGGACAAGGGCCATAAAGAATAAGTACAAAAAATGTATATACTAGTAATATTGATTTGATCAATATATTGACATATTGATTTGATCAACATATTGACATATTGATTTGATCAACATTGAATCCCCAAAATATGTGTAATCAATTATGATTCAATAAATAAATGAATGAATGGATAGATAGATAGATAAATAAATAAGAAGAAAGAACATGGAGCCAACATACTTTGTCATTTACTAGTTGTATGACATTATATCACATAGAGAGAAAGTGGCCTTAGATAAGTACCTAATCAGAAATTTAACTTGGACAATTGCATTGGTAAAACTTTTTATGTATAAAGTTGTATAAAATGGCATAAAATACATTCATTTCATATATGACATTATTTTCTTAGGATACATTTATGATCACTGAGTCAAGATGCATATTGAATGATTTTTGATATATATTTTTAAAGGATCTTTTAGAAAACATAATTTTAATTGGAAACTCAAAAGGTTATCTCTTGCTGCTGGGTATACTGGTATTTTATTTGTTTTTTTTCCTTTTTCTTGTTTACATTTACTTATTTTTCCTTAATGAGCATATACTATGTGTTGTTTGCATGTACATGTATATTTCTGGAGTGTCATATCAGTTTGTCCTGTCATGGAAATCCACTTTGATTTTTAATTTATCTTGAGAGCATTATTTTAACTTTTTAAATACTCCCTGCAGGTAAAACCATAATCCAAGATGATTAAAGAGATTGAATTCTCATTTAATTGGTTATTGCCACAGATGCTCACACAGAGATAAACAAAGTCATTAAACACAGCTCTCTTTTACACTTGAAAAAAACTGGCAAATCATGTCACTACTGTTCTTTCTTTAGTGTACATAATGTATGCATGGTATGTATGTGTGTGTATTATATTCTTTTGTCTATAGCACACATTGAGTAACATCAGTGCGGTTTTTTTTTTTATGAATCAGTTTTTCCTTTTGAAGAACTACATTGTGAAAATGTTTGATTATTATTTTTTCTTCGTTATATGTATATTCAAAGATATATCTGTAAAACATCCAGCTAAACTTCCTGTAGGAATCAGAAATTTACATATGTAAACAGATCTATTCCTGCACTCTAAATTTTGATAAGTGAAATAAGAATTCACAACTTTATTTTTTAAACACTCTCAAGTGTTCAATAGCCACTACCATCAAAAAAGTCTCTGTGGTTAACCTGATTATCTGAAGTTTCTTTTTATTCTGATCTAACCCCTGCCCCCCACCACACACACACACACAACAACAACTTTAAGTCCAATATTTTAATGAGGAAAGTTAAGGGGAATTTAAATAGAAATGAACTCAGAAAAGAACCTGTGAGACTTAGAGTATGATCATTGAGAAGTTGATCTAAAAGAAACTTATTAATAATATTTAAATATAGATGAAGAATTATTAGACTGAGTGTATAGACAAACGATTACCCTACACTTGTGAAGACAAAAGAGAAATTAAATTCAACTGATGTACATACAAGATAAAACTAAAAATAAATTCAAAACAGATGATTGATTAAATACATGATACAATGTAATATTTTATAGACAAAATGATGTTACAAATCTATATTTATATGTTTTGATACTAAAGTATTTATTAAATAACCACTAAGAAATCATTTCTTTTCTGAATAATTTCCTTTTCTAAATATATTAATAATATATATTTCCAGTTTTATGTGGGATTACAAGCTTTCAAAATATTAATGGTGTTTAGTATTGAAGAAAATTTCTTAAATGTCACTTTTTCCTCTCAAATTATTTAAAGAGGAAAATATATCAGATACTTTTGGGTACTTTTGGTGTTGTATGAAACATGCTCATTTTATTTATTTGATGTGATTTCTCTATTTACAGAGGTATTATAACTTGAGTTCAAAACAATACACAAAACATTATAAATTCCCCTGAGATGTTTTTTCATCCATTTATTTTCTGCCTTTCTGAATACTAATGCTGTTGAAACGTAGATCTGTCCCTGTCTTATCAGTCTGTCAATTCTTCACTCACCTGGAATGTTAGCAGCTGAGTTTATCTCTGAGTTGCATGTTCATTCTGAAGCCTTTCAGAGCTGCTGGTGCAGAGTCTGGCCAGCTTGGAACACCATTTGCAGTACTGATTTATTTTTCTCCCTTGGCAAATCAACATAATTCATACAGAACTCTGCCACTGCCTCTTTAAAAGAACCAGGCTTGAAAATGTGAAAATGTCAATAAAGGAAGCAATTGTTAATTCTGCCACTATTATTATATTTCTTCAGGCTGCTAATGCAAACTTCAACGAGTGATGTTATTGTAACCCACACATTAGGGAGAGCAAGGAGATGTTTGGTGGATTTTTAATTAAATATACCTATCAGTACTCCTTGGTTTCTCCTGCACCATCTCCCCGCAACTTCTATCCCTAGTTGGAAATTTTTTACTTACCACAGTAGGTTGAAGTTATTGACGGGAGGTATCAGATACCTAAAGCATGTTGAAAGTGGAATAGAAGAATGGCGGGGGGGGAGGGGCTTAGAATAAGGTTGCAAACCACTGCAATGGAAAAAAAGTGTTTCCTGGGGCACCTCAAAACATGGGGCTAGGTAATAATAAAGGCTACTTGTATTGGGAGATTCCACTGTGCTTGCCTGGCTCTTTGCTAAGAACCATATTATTTATTCCTTACGGCAATCACACAAGACAAATAAAATATCATTCCCATTTTATAGAGGAGAAAACTAGAAATTAGAGAGATTAGAAACTTTCTCAGAGTCACTGCTAATGAGTAGTAGAACCTTGATAAGACACTGCATTTAAGCTGTACCTAGTACCTTGACTTTCAGAAGTCTACCATGTTCACCAGAGAGTTGAGTGCTTTCTTGGGCTCATCAATGTTTTTTTCCATCTAATACTGAAATCATTTGAACTTTCTAGATCCTAAAATATTTCAATATCTTCTCTATCTAGCTTTAAATTTCTTCTTTAATCTTGAAATCTTCCATGTCTTCATACTGTTAGGACCACAAAAACCACAGGGATATTTAAAATGATATCCAATCGGATTTTATATATTTCACACGGTATTTTTCTGTAGTAACAATTTGTAATCATTCTGCATTGCTGTCCATTATTTTTTGCTGCCTGTGGTATTATAGAAACAATATGAAGTCGTCCAGGGATCGAATTAGAGAATCCTCTTTGGACACTACACTCTCTCTTCACTGTTCTTCATATTTCTTTGTCGTAACCCTATTGTCCTGTCTCAAGCTCACCACCGATCCAAAAGCATGCACAACGTCATCCCAGCTGTAAGCACTAAGCCTTACCTCCTCTGCCTACTATGAAATTCCAAGTAAAGTCTGTCGAGATCTCACAACTTCATATCTCTCATATAGAAATGAGAGGACAATGCAGATAGAGAATAAGAAGCAGATGACCCAAGGATTAACATTACATTGCCCTTGTGTTCACAACAAATAGGAAATATTATCCCCAAATAGTAAAGATTGTATTTTCCCCACCTAAACACATGAAATCAGTTCATTTCCTCTCTTTAATCACTTGGTCATGGGCAGCTTCCTAATTTTCATTGATATCCACTCTACCATCTTTGCTACAGCACAAACTTACCACATAGTATACCTAAAAATTCAGTTAGACTATAGCAAAAACAAAAAAAGTCTAGGTTAAGCATGCATTTCATAAATGTTAATCTATACCTAAATTGATGAATTAAACCCAGATAAAACATCTTGTTAAGAAGTGGTAAAATATTTAGATTTCATTTATCAAAGAGAAGCCAAACACATCTGTGGTAGTTATTAACAAAACGTCACATCACTAATGCTTTCCAGTAGGTTATTCTTCCGTATTCCTTATGAGAATAAGGAATTAGGAACAAGCTATTCAATTAGTTTAAGTTTAGAGTTATATTCAGAGAGGCTAAAGATTTACTCAAGGCTATACTGTCAATCAATGATGAAAAAAAGAAAGAAGGGAAAAAAAAACTCGATTAACCTCTAGCTCCCTTCTTTGTCTTTGATTAACTCTACCTCCTTAAAAATACAGAGCTAAGAGACTATAGATAGAGCATAAGCAATATCGCTACTGAAACTACCTGTAAGGAAAAGTTCACTGAATGCTTACTGTGTTCAAGGCACTTTGAGGAGAGAAAAGAGTAAAACATAGAATTATAATTATAAATCAAAATGGCAAAAAATTATTTTACAATTTCCTTTTTGTATGTGTGTGAGTGGTGAGAAATCATCTCCCCCTACTGAAGAGTACTAACATAGAAAAGACAAAATTTCAAATATAAATGTACCATTTTATAATATAATATAAATTCTTGATTGCCATTGTCATATCCAAATTCAAAGGTTATTTCTAACACAGCTGAGTCCCACCTTTTTCTCTCTACCCTATACCACACTCAGTCTGTGAGGCTTCAGAGAATAACTACCAATTAAGGAGACAATTGTGCCTTCCAGAGCAGTCCCTGCTAGATTATCTCAGCTCTGCCACTTAGGAGCTAAGTGATCTCAGCCTATCACCACTATCACCAAAACTCTGAGCCTCAGATTTCCTGTCTATAAAAGGTACATAAAATTTAACTTACCTGCTTTATTGTGATTAATGACACTGTATATTAGTCTTTCATCAAACCAAACATAAAGTACCATATAAAGGTGTGAAATCACGCTATGTTATAAGAAGCACAACCATCCCCAAATAATTCTCTCATTAGTCAAATATGTCACATGAAGGACTATATTCAATAGTTATCATAAAAGTCTATCAAGGTACCTAGTTCTGAGGGGCCACAGTAGAAAACATTTATTATTGGCAGTAATAAAAAGAGAAGATAAAAAACAATAAAAAGAAATAAATGACTGATTCATGCAACGACATGAATGACACTCAAAAATACTATGCTGAGTAAAAGAAATCAGACAGATCCAAACAAAGTTCATAGTACATAATTCCATTTCTGTGAAGTTCTAGAATATGCACAACTAAGAAAGTTACAATGGAACTTTCTGGGGTGATGAACATGTTCTGTGTCTTCAAAATAGTGTGAGTTACACTAATGAATGGATTTTTCAAAACTGATTTAAAGGGAAACTTAAGATCTGAGCATTTTAATGTATGTTAATATCTAACACTATTGGGGCTATTTTTTAATAGTTTTATTTTATGGATGCATGCTGAAATGTTTACAGGTGAAAATGTATATGTAAAGCTTGAATTTACTAAAAATTAGGGGTTGGTAGTGATAAAGTGGATGGGCTTGTAGATGAGACATGATTAAGCCATGCAGTGAAAAATTGTGAAAGCTGAGTGATATTCATATGAGAGCCCTTTATTCTCTCTAAGTTTGTATATGTTTGAACATTTTCCATAATAAAAAAAATGAAAAGAGAGATCATTTGGGTTTGCCTCCTTATTTACAAAAGAGGAAACTGGAAACAGAAGGAGAACATCATATGTTTAAGGTATCAAGGCAGACAGCAAGCTAGTTCCCAAGTCCAACCTTCTTTCTCTCATCCCAAGGAAACACAAAATACGAGTTACTGCATTATAGAAAGGTTGCTTTTGGAAAAGGCAGACTCAAAGTTCCAGGATGTGTTTAAGCAATAAACATTTGTGACCTCATATTGCACACAGGTATTGATATTCTACTCTGTACCCCACAGATATATGCAATCAACTGTGTTACCATAAAAAATATAAATAAAATACCAGTGACTTTACTTCTTTCACACTCTTCTTTTTTCTACTGAACACATGTGAAGGTATATATATGTCTTACATGTATCTTATATACATCTTTTATCTTTCGTACATCTTTTATATATAATTATTTCTTTCCTGTCCCTTGTGGTTTCAAACGGTTTTTTTGAAGATTTAAATTGCACTTTACCCAAATTTTAGAACCACAATACGTGCAAGGATCAGAGAATGCATTTTTTTTCCTACAAAAATAAAAGCAAAGCAAAATAAAAAGCATAGAGCAAAACTTGTTTTGTTTCGTTTTGTTTTTCTTTTCCAGTACTAAACTCATCTTTATCCAGGCAAAGAGAGGAGAGACATTCTGCTACAGGAAGGAGCTTCGTTCTCCATTTGGTGGAGCCAGGAACAGTTGTGTTCCCCCCAGCTCTGAAAGAGGTGAAAAATGTGTTAAACGATGCAAAAATTGTCTTGAAGTTCACAAGTGTATGTCTGTGTGTGTGGTGGAAAGGAGATGGGGGGGGGGGGGTGTCAGATTCAAGGGCAACGTGACTCGGAAGTCAGAAAGGTGAGTGATGTATAGAATCTACCTTTGAGAAGGGGTGAAGAAGAAATTGGCTGGGATGGTCCCGGAGGGTAAATCAGGCTGGATTTGTCTCCTAGATCATGCATGCACTTGGGTCTGGAAAGTAAGTTTCCTTTGGAGAGCGAGACGCCTTGTGACTGCTTGTTTTCGACGGCTGGGGACTATTTATTCCTTGTTTCACTGATAGGAAAATCAGCGTCTGGCAGCCACCGATTGGTGGAAAAGAAAATGGTGATAGTGGGGTGGGAAGAGGATTTGCTGAACCTCCTCCTGTCTCCTCAACCCGTAACTCTTCCTTAGTAGTCTCCTCTCCACCCGCAGGGCTGTTTCGGGCTCATCCAAGATTAAGAGCAAACGAAAATCTTGAGGGTGTTTGAACAAAAGCGACCCTTAACGTTGTGCCCCACGATCGTTCATCAAATTTCAGTGATCCGAGGGAAACGTGCTCTTGGCGGTGCAGATGTGAGCACGCTTCCCGAGCTCCCTGTCTCCTCCAGCAGCTCCCCAAGAGACAGGCTGCTCCGTAGGCGGTCGACCCCTCAGTCCCCCGGCTCTCCTGGGTTGACTCGAGGAGGGGGTCCCCTTGTGGAAGAGAGGGAAGGCGGAGACACGGAAGGAGGGGGATGGGAAAGAGGGAGCGACAGCCCAAGCCTAACCGCTCCTGACAGCTGCAAGAGTCCCCGTGGCCCTGAACTTGAGGTGAAGCGCTGCACATCCCACCTGCCGCCTCCCGGGACCAGGCGGGCGGCTGGAGTTGCAGGCCCTCCCCGCCCCCACCCCATCCCCATCCAAGAAAAGGAGCCAAGTGCACGCGGCAGGGTAAGCGGCGAGCGCGGGGAGAGGGGCGGGGAGAGGCGCTGACAAATCAGCTGTGGGGGCGGCGAGCCGAGCAGAAGGCGGAGGCAGAGGAGGAGGAGGAGGAGGAGGAAGGCCGCCACGACCAGGAGGGCCCAAGGGAGGGGGCGAGCGACCGAGCGCGGCGACGCGGGACCGAGGTGTGT
Organism: Cynocephalus volans; assembly: GCF_027409185.1. Lineage (NCBI taxonomy): Eukaryota > Metazoa > Chordata > Mammalia > Dermoptera > Cynocephalidae > Cynocephalus > Cynocephalus volans. The sequence continues at coordinate 77,569,922 of NC_084468.1, read as the reverse complement.
GCAGGCTTCCGAGCAGACCCGGGCACGGGCGCCGCCTGAGCAGCCTTCGCGCGCTCTCCCTGCCTTCCCTCTCGACCCCCTCTCTCTTTCTCTCGGATCCTCCTGGGCGGGGGACGGGGAGTGGCACTTCGACAACAGGTCCTCGGGGTTGCCTCCCACGCCCCCAGCCTCCCGTCGTCGTCCTGTGCTGGCTGCAGCCTCCTCAGGGAACCGTCCCTCTCCTGGAGCCGCCTCCGCCCTTCCAGTGCGCTCCTTTCCCCCTCTCTTACCATTTAAATAGTATTTGGGAATTGTTTAAATGTTTTAAAAAAAAAAAATAGGGAGGCCGGAATCGGAGTTGTGGAGAAGCAGAGGGACTCAGGTAAGTACCTGCGGATCTCAACGGGCATCTTTGGAAACCCTGGAGGAAAGCTGGAGGGAGCGCAGTCGCCATGGACGGCTGGGGCGGGGGAGGGTGGTGCACGAGGACCCGCTGTCGCGAGTCTCTCGGCGAACGGTCCTGGTGCCTTTGGTGAGCTTCAGGAAATTAAGCCGACCTGGCTTTCCTCCTGCTTCGCGTATTCCCCTCTTCTCCTCTCAAAGGCTGAGAGGTCATGCTGCTTCTCCAGGTACGCTTGTTCTTGGAGATGAGGAAGGATGCTCGGTGGAGCGTGGGCATCCAACTTTTACTTCTCTCTTACCTTAAACCCCCCTCCTCCCCACCCCCGACCGCTTCCTCGATTTTCTCTGTAAAGTAAGCAAACTGCGCTTGGCAATTAAATGGAAGCGCAGGAAGGGCAAGTTAACAGGTGGTAAGGGGTTAACACGTGGGTGCCCGGGATCTGCTAGTTGGCTCTGGCTGAGAACGCCCCCTCGGGTGGCGGGCGCCGGCCTGGAGACGGCCGTGGCTGTGGACCGCGCCTGCTCAGGGCAGATAGCTGAGGGCGGGGGTGGATGGTCTGGTGGATTAGAACAAGCGCCCTTTGCAGTCGCTCTCTCCCCTCCCCTCCACGATCAACCCGTTAGCCCTCTTGCGGATTCTTTTTAACGATGCCCCTGACCCTAAGCCTCCAGCTACCTTTCTTTTCCTGTGACCTTTCTTCCCAACATGCTTCTGACATATACTGTCACCATTTGGACCCTGGGAAGTTGAAAGAGGGTTCCATCTTTTCATGCAACTACACTTCTGAAATGCAGTAAGAACAGCTCAGATGATTCATCCTAGTCCCTGTTTAGAATGGACTAGACTAGACTTTTACTAGCCAAGATGGACGGGAAATGCTAAATTCTGAATGCAAAATCGGTGTGTGGGGGGGTAGGCTGCTTTGTCCAATGGTTGAAATGAGGACACACTTTAAAAAGTCTCACGCTTTGGGGGGTTTCTATTGAGTTTTTAGTGGTTTTTATCTTGGGTGGCTTTAATTATTTTGTGTGTGTGTGTGTGTGTGTGTGTGTGTGTGTGTGTGTGTGTGTGTGTGTGTTTTACCCAAAAGTTCTCATTCAAAGTGTATTTTATGTTTTCCAGTGTGGTGTAAAGGAATTCATTAGCCATGGATGTTTTCATGAAAGGACTTTCAAAGGCCAAGGAGGGAGTAGTGGCTGCTGCTGAAAAAACCAAACAAGGTGTGGCAGAAGCAGCAGGAAAGACAAAAGAGGGTGTTCTCTATGTAGGTAGGTAAACCCCAAATGTCATTTTGATATTTCTTCATGACTGATGGTTTAGGATGATCGATACGCTAAATGCTGGTATTTCTCACTTGATTCATTTTTGCATCATCACTTGTCAAAAGGATGGACTGAGTCATAGGTTTGTGTAGGTAGGTGAATGTGAATGTGTATATTTGAGCTAATAGTAAAAACTGGGGCTAATCTTTTGTTCTTCCAGATCATTTAAGTTTGTGATAATACTCAGGGCTTTCTTTCTTTCTTTTTTTAATGAATATTTCTGTGCATAAGTGACTATATTTCAGAGGACAGTTTTTAAAACTCAGAGTCTTTTTAAAAATAGTCAAGACTATTCCCAAGAATCAAAATCATTCATGGAATTTTGATTTCTCTTATCATCATGAATAATAGTTTCTAATTTTAATGTATCCTGATTTTAAAATAAGACTTTGGGCTGGCTGGTTAGCTCAGTTGATTAGAATTCAGGGTTGTAATATCAAGGTCAAGGGTTTGGATCTCCATACCAGCTAGCCACCAAAAACAAAAACAAAGAACAACAACAAAAAAAAAAAAAGAAAGAAAGAAAGAAAGAAAGAAAAGAAAAAAATGAAATAAGACTTTGTTATGGCACTGTGATGTATAGAAAGAGACCTAGTGTGGCCCTAAAATGGAAAGGACAGATTAGTCTTTGATGGAGTACCTTCTTGTGATCACTTGGTCACTGTGAACACTGGGGACTAAGTGCTCAAGAGAGTGCTTTAGGGCTGCTACTAATCTCAGAAACATTTACACAGTTCATTTATCAAATGAAACAAATAATAAATAATAAGGAGATTGATGCTTACCACCCTACTTTTTCCTATATTCCTGCTATGGACACTAAAACTCTGACTCTCTTTTTTGTATCTTGAACTGTGTTAAATTAGGTGTTATTTCACAAATCACTTCAAATTCTTTGGGGAACGAATACACACACACACACACACACACACACACAGATACATACACTGCCCATTCTTCCTTTCTTCTTTCTCCTCTGCTTCTCTGAGCTCTTCCAAATTCTCTGGTGGCAACTATAGCAGCAGGAGTCACAGGATGAGCAGGCAGGTGGAGGATAAGCATATTGGTTGGCGTAGAAGATACAGGTGCTACACCTGTGTCCTTGGAGTAAAAGAGAGCTACACTCTCTCCCCAACTAGATCAACAGGAAAAAATTCATACTTGGCTAATTTTTTATGAATGCTTCTCATCAAGTTTTCAGCAGATTGTGTTTTTTTCTCAATTTTCACAGACTTTATCTTGACTTGATTGTCCCACAGATCTTCAGCTAAATTACACTTTTTTTCTCTACTTTACAACACATTTTCAGGAAATCATTGAAATAAAGAGTGTTATAGGATGAAAAAAAGTATGAGTTAATTTCAAGTTTTTTGTGAAATATAAATTATATCTTTTTAGATGGAATTTGGAATAATGAGTCAGTGACTTAAAGATAATCGATGTTTTTGTGTTTGTCCTTAGTTTTCCAAGTTCTGCAAGTACAAGCTGGCAACTATTCTTTGCCTTCAGTGACTTTATAACTTAGTAAATTTAAAGATTTTTTAGGTTGCTAATACATGCTCCATTACCTTGTAGCAAATCCAGAAACTATTGAATATTAATTTAATACATTGTTCTTTTCTAGACAATGAACAGGTTGTATCATCTGAAACACTTATTTGTTTTCATTGCCCAAACTATGAGTTTGGGCAAATAAAATGACTTTAATTTTTTTATTTGGTCTGAGATGATTATATATAATTGTAATTTGTTCATGAGTCACATATTTAAAAAGTTATTTTCAGAGCCTATCATGGTTTTCAACACACAGTATATTCTATAAATTATTTATTGTTCTGAAGTTTAATTGAAAGTTGAACTTTTACACGGGATTTAGGATTAAAAATGACCATTTGAAGATACAGTATATAGTTCAGGGGTTGGCAAACTTTTTTTGGTAAAGAACCAGATAGTAAATATTTTAGATTGTGAGATCTCTGTCTCATCTATTCAAATCTGCTGTTGAAGTCTGAAAGCAACAATAACTAGTGTGGCTGTGCTCCAGTAAAACTATTTACCAAAACAAATGGTGGGCTGGAATTGACCTCTTGGCTGTGGTTTTCTGACTCTGGCAAAGTGGAAAGAACATGGACTTGATGTCACACAAACCTAAGTTTTAGTCCAGGCTACATCACTTACTACCTTTTGGGTCTTGGGTCTTTGGTGCTGCAAAAACACCTCATGTTAAAGGAGCTATCAGAGATACCTAATGACACTAAAAGTGCAAAGGGTAACATCTCTAATCATCATTTTCCTCATTTGTAAAAATATGATTTAGAAAAATGCAACTACCTTGCAGAGTTTTTGTGAGAATGTCACAATAAAACAACATATGAGTAATTGAACACACTTTCACATATAGAAATCCTGGTTATTATTATCAAATAAACTCTCCAACAGGAAAATTACTTTGCCAACATGTTTTCTTTTTATCTTTTCATCCTTCATTACAAAAAGTATTATCTATCAATAACTAGTTTGAAAGATTAGAAGTGACCAAAGAATTTCACTTACGGCTGAAGAAGTTTGGCAGAAGCCTCATAAAAAAAGTAATCTCATTCCTTAATAAGAATATATTTTTGGGGCCGAGCCCGTGGCGCACTCGGTAGAGTGCTGCGCTGGGAGCGCAGCGACGCTCCCGCCGCGGGTTCGGATCCTATATAGGAATGACCGGTACACTCACTGGCTGAGTGCCGGTCACGAAAAAACGACAAAAAAAAAAAAAAAGAATATATTTTTGCAACTACCTTTTAACTAATTGAAGAACTACCATAATTATCAGTGCTTTTAAAATGTTTTTTCCTCTTTTTATGATGTCTGTGTACACAAATTTTCAGTCAACATGCTTCAATTTAGTAGACATAAGTTTCCTCAATCAAATTACTCAGAGGTAAAGGGACACGAAAATCATCTACATTGTATATTGATCAATTTTTTTAAAAAAGCAGAAAAATGTAATTATCTTTATATAAAGCCAAGTATAACAACAATAAATGCAAGAACATGATGTTCTTAAAAACTCTTCCAATGCCACTCTGCTCAATAAGCAGCAGTGGTCTTCAGTGTGATTGATATCAGACTCTCAAGTCACAATATGCTTCTCTTCGCCAAGTTGAGAAAGTCAACATAATACGCACAACACAGTAGAGCTGAGTTCTTGCAGCTCCCAGGCATTACGTCTGACCTTTCCACTCTGCATCCTTGTGAGATCATGCAAGACGATACAGTGGCTGTTGGCCACCTCAGCTCAGAGCAGCCAGCACCTATGGTGTCCCTCCAGCTTTTAGTCTTGCTAGTCTCATAACTACTTGGCACTTATTTTGTAGCTATATCTTATCAATTACACTTATCAGATCATTCATGCATTATAAATCGTCAATTACAGATTACAATAAAAAATTATGTCAGCAAAGAATAGGTGATTGGTTTGATACATAACAACCTAATCAGGACCTTCATTTGTCTCTGATTCTAGATACATTCCATGATTTAACCAAAGGTCAAATTCTCAGGTACTACTGAAGCAGAGAAGAAAGACCATAGACCAGCCATTAAACATTTCTTTCTACTAGTCATTTTTTAAAAAATATGGGGTGGAGTGGGTAGGGTGAGGGATAGAGATGGGAAATATTATGTTAAATACAAGCCACTATTATTATGCATGTTTCCAGTATACACAAATTCCAGTTACCACAGCTAATTAAATAACACCAGTACCCTAACAACATAATTCAAATTTCTGTTACCACAGTATGTAAACTAAAAGTAATTGCATAAATTACAAATTTTACTGCTAGCTATTCAGCCCCCAAACCATTACGTAAATAACAGAAACCCATTATAATTTAAGACCAAATTATGTCACTTCTTTCACAGTTCATTGGTGATTGGTCACTTCACATCTGTTAGTTCATACAGACAGCAACTCCCATATTTGTGATGCCTCTTTGTCTCTCAGCGGTAAACCCACGTGATATTTTACTAAAATGCATAATTGAAAGAGGAAACTGGCCAACAAAGATGAAAGTGCAGCAAAGAAATGAAGTGAAATGTGCTGGAAGCAAAGTTTCAATCAAACGTAAATTGATTTATAGAAGAAATAGCCGACTGTGAGGATGTTGTCACTGCTGCAATTCAAGAGCCTCTAGATATGCAGCCAAAGGAACTTGTGGGAAATAAATGTAAGAACGTAAATGGGAAAGTGGTTGTGAACATAGGGTGAAAGTGTCCCAGAGGAAGTGGTGCTGCAAAAACACCTCATGTTAAAGGAGCTATCCAAGATATCTCATGACACTGAAAGTGCAAAAGGTAACATTTTGGAAGCTAATCTAAACTTAGAAAGGAGAATGACAATTCTGTAAGACATATAAAAGATGCCCACTCCATGTGGGAAGTTATGCAGTGAGGAAAAGGCAAAACAGTGTTTAAACTACTCGATAAGTTTCTTGAAAAGAAATAAAACACTCTAATTCTTAATATTTTAAATTATAGTACTGTATCCTAAATAAACATTAGTTTTGGTATTTTTTAAATTTCCTCATATATTTATAAATGACTAAGAATTTTTTAAGTTTTGACAAAAAATTTTAAAGGTCATGAAACAATCATAATTTTTACCACTGATGAGTCATAATTTTTCTCATTGATTATTAAGATTACTTACCACAGCTTCAGCTCAGCTTGCACAGTCATTTTATAATCCCACAGTATCATGCAAAGTAAGCTTTGCCTGTAAAATACACACACATACATATATATATATATAAAATACTATCCTGTGTCCTTGAACATATTTAACAAGTGCACAATTTCATCTAGATGACTTTTATAATTTGGTTATTTGTCTTGTGCTTTAAGCTGCAAATCTCTTTACAAATATTGTATGTGAATAACAGTAATTATAGTTATCACTTATGAAGTATTTGCTATGTACAAAAGAGTTTTAAGAACTTTGTATAAATTATTTTCCTTGATCTTCATATTGACCCAATAACATATATTTGATTATTTTACAGTGAAGTGAAGATTTAAACCCTGACACTCTGAACCCAGAACCTACATTCTTAACTACAAAGCTATAGTTTATTGCATGTTTTATTTTTATTGGAAGTCCTTAAATATATTTAAGTGGAAAGTTCTTAAACATTTTAGAATCATTTTCTTAAAAGAGAAAACTCTTCTTGGCTGTTTTGTACTGTACAGGTTTAAATATGGTGCATGCAAATTTCACTTAATGTCAAATTTATGTATGTTTATGAAAATATTCAATGAACATTTTCAATAAGATCTTGTATTTTTATTTAGATCATGTTATTGATCAACTTATTATTGAGATCATAAAAATGTACTTCTAAATTTGAACAAATTTGGACCCAGAGACTACCTCAGTTCAGTATTTCTCAAAATTTGATCCATGAACTACCTGCATTAGGTCACGAGAGTTGTTAAAAATGCAAATATCTGCTCTTTATATTGGCTGAATATTTGGAGCTCTGACTCTGGTCAGTATTTTTACTAGCACTCCCACCCAAGTGATTATTCTATACTTTACGGTTTTAAAAACCAGTTTCTTTGAGAATAATTAATTAATCTTATCTATTAATTTTACTGAAAAGGAAACTGAGGCTCCCTTACATTTTTTTCCTTGGTTTTAAAAGGTGTTTACAGTTAATCCTTGTATAGTTAGTAAGGAGATTTTAAAACTTAGTGCATTTTAAAACTGAAGGTTTTTAACTATCTTAACATTCACATATAGGTTTAAATCATTCTCAGTTTTCATGTTCTCATGTCCTTATACTTTGCTATGTCTTGATACAACTACATTATTTGAGTTAAAGGGTAATTTTCAAATGAATCTCCAATCTATTGTTGTTATTTTCTTCAAAAACATTTTACTGTAATTAAAAACTTGTGTGAATTACACTAAAAATACAACATTAGAGAGGATATGAATGAAATTGTTAAACTTAGTTTTAATAATACATGTAATAATTATTTGTATACAAGTTTAGTAATGGTCAAAGTTTGGAGAAAATTCTTACCTTGCATAGAGACCTAGTTTGTCGTTTTTTTTTTTTTTCTTTCGTGACCGGCACTCAGCCAGTGAGTGCACCGGTCATTCCTATATAGGATCCGAACCCGCGGTGGGAGCGTTGCCTCGCTCCCAGCGCAGCACTCTACCGAGTGCGCCACGGGCTCGGCCCTAGAGACCTAGTTTGAATGTGCTTATAGCCTGTTATTACATGTGTAACACTAGGCAAATCACTTAACTCTGATTTTTAATTTCTTCATATGTAATGAGCATAATACACTTACATTAAATGGATGTTATAAAGATTAAATGAGATAAGATGTAAAATGTTTTTTACATAATAGGTGTTTAACAAATGTTAATACCTTCTTTCCCTCTCCCTTCTATTTGTGTTTCATGGGTTAACTAATCTCTCTGTTGTGCTATACTTTTAAAGCTTCTACAGTTTTGAATCCAAAATAATCTTCTCACTGAGCTGTAGTGTTATCTCACTTTTTTCCTCTTCTGTAAGTTAATATGTTAAGTGGGAAGCAAGGGGATAAAAGTCATCATTTTGTGCTAAAATTTTAATTGAAGAGAATCTCCTGTTAACTTCGCTTTCTTGTATTTGTTGTAGTGGTTAAGGGATATCTTCATTTAAATTTTTTTTCTTTTTGCCTCCTGAGGATATTATTATATATGGGCTCCTGAACACTGAGATTTTTTAATGTGTTGTACTTAAACTAGCAAATAAGCAATATAAGTCCAGTTTGAGAATTATGTTTTGAATTTGTTTCTGTTTGTAGGTTCCAAAACCAAGGAGGGAGTGGTTCATGGTGTGACAACAGGTAAGCTCCATGAGGCTTACATCCAGGGATGATGTTCAAAATGTCTAGTAATCAGGATGGCCCCAGCATTGGTCATTCAGAATGCAATTTAAAATAACCTTTGTGCCTATAGAGGAGCATTTTAGGGGAATATCAGCCTTGTTTAACCTTAATTATTTATAAAGTATTTTTGAAAATGTAGGTATTTATTATACATAAATAGAACATATTTAATTGCCAAGAATGATGACTTTGAATTGACCCACTGTATTTAATTTATAGTAGTTTGGTATTTGAGTATTCTGACCTACAATGTACTGGCAAACTACTAGCATAAGGAAAAGATAAAGATTGTCACTTTTCAAAGGATTAAAGTAAAATTTTCTCTAGAGTATAATAAAATGTTCTGACCCTAAACTATATTGATTATAATATTTTCTTGATGATTCAGAGTACATTTTAGGGAATACCCTTGGGGTGATCAATAAATTATTTATTGTATTTATCTTTATTTGACTTAATTTTACCAAGAATTTGAATAGGTATATAAGAAGATTTACAATAAAGAAATAGCAAAAATAATGAAAATGATGATAATGATGATGATGAGAAAGATAAGCATGACAGTGATGGAAACAGAAAAATCAAAGAAGAATTAAAATGTAACAAATTATGTATCCATAGTCTTGCTATAGTTGAGTTTCATGTTGTACATACTTCATTCTTCCTTATAGGTGTGGTAAAACAAGAGATACAATCAGAAATAAAATTCACATGATCAGAATGCATTAGACATAATACAGCCTCATAAAAATAACATGTTCCTACCACCAAATTATAAAATAAAAATGGGGAAAATGAAATGGGAAATCTTAATACAGTCTTGTGGATCAGACCATGAATGCTAGAGTCAGACCTCCTTGGCTCAAATTTCTGCTTACCCTTTATTAGCTGTATGATTTTCTGCAAGATTCTTAACCTCTACGTGATTTAGTTTCCTTATCTGTAAAAGAATTGAGTGAATTAATGTACACAAAGCACCTAGAAAACTGAAAGCAAATAGTATGTATTATATAGCTGTTACTTATTGCTTTACAGTGGACCTTTCTTAGGCAACATTCTTACAGCTAACGGAGAAAAGTATTTTATATGACTTTTTTAATGCATACTTTTGATAAAAAATGAGAGTGTAAAAATAAAACAAAATCCTTTGAAACTGATTCTGTTAGAAGCTAATTATGCAGCTTTCGTTTGCTCTGTTGCAATCCAAAATGTAATGCAGAGAACTAGGCAAGCAAATGGACTGTGTTGCCTTCTAGGGACCTTCTATCAGTATGATGATATAAAGCATGATTTTCATAAGAATTGGATAGCAGACAGTTGAAAACTGTAGTATCTAAAGAAGGCCAACCTAGATTAACGGGGTTCTGTTTTGATAGTTGAGGGAGAACCCGTGTGGTTTAGAAAGTAGGTGAGCAAGTGCAAGGTTCTGAGCCTGTGTAAAAATTAAACAGCCCAGCTAATACCGTCATCTAATGGAAGCCACTGAGATGAGCTGCAAAGAGTTTAAGTGTGTGTGTGTGTGTGTGTGTGTGTGTGTGTGTGTGTGAGGGAGAGACAGAGAGAGAGAGAGACTGAAGTTTGTATAATAAAGCAACATTTTACAAAACATTTTCTGAAGGACAGTAGCCCACAAGCTTGTGTTCCCATGGTTTTATAATGTTGGGAAACTTTGCATACTGTATCTTCACTTTAGCATATTAAAGAATCTGAGATGTCCTACAGTGAAGAAATTTGTATAACCTAGTTTAACCCAGGGGTTTTCAAGCTTATTTAACTATTGTAAACTTCTTGCAAAAGTTGCTAGGATCAAATCAAACTAGTGTTCCATGGAAAACTATGGGAAATGGTGCTAAGCCCCAAGAACGTGATGATTTTGGCATGGGCGATGTTTACAGCCATTGCATCAGTTAACCACCCTGGCAGTAGTAAAGTATCAAAAATGTTATCAAAACTAGTCTGGCTATGAGAAACATTGGGAGAAATCAACTGCAATAAGTACTATTCTTCTACCATGTTAGAGGAATGAATTACTTAATTTGTTGAGTAGGATTATTTAATATAAAATTCTATATTTCAATTATGAGGACAAAACGTTTGAGATTATTAGATGGTTAAGGAGAGGGAGAAATGATTGCTTATTATGCTTGGTCTAAAATGTTTATTATGGGTATGTGATAAGTGCTAAATAAATGTTATTTATTAGTGTTATTAATCTTAACACAGGGAAGCAAGAACCTATTATATAATATATAATATTATCTGCTAATGATAAAAGAACAATTTCCCCAAGATTCAGCCCATTAGCTGTTTTTGCAGAGTGTAGTTTCCAGTAAATTTATGCCAGGAGATTTCTACCTACAAAATCCAAGGAAAATAAGTTCTCCTAGGTAGATAATCTCAAGGTAAATTCCAGAAAATTCTGCCTTAAATCCTGGCATTTTGATCTCCAGAAATTATTATTTCAGTTGTCAACTTGATACATCATGTTTATGAAAATGTAATTGGACTTACTGAATGACATGTCTTCAAAGGTGCTTTCAAACATAAATTATGATATAAACTTACTTGTTTGTTTTTCATACAAGCATAGTGTAAAAAAAATCCTAATATTGGAGATTTTCTGAAGGTTTTGATTCTTATAGATAGAAATTTATTACATCATCATGAACAAAACTAATTTTCAACATATCATAAATTAAATATCCTTTGTAGATTGTTTGAATTTTATTTTCCTCAAATCCATCATTTGTATACCAATTCAAAGGTACATCTTTTTAATTTTATAATTTTGTTTAATATCAAAATTTAGATTTACTTTATCTATTCTAAAAGCTGTTGCCACATTTCCTTTTTGGAATTTTATTTTTAACTTAGTTAAAATCAAATATAAATCTAATTATTGAAGTTAATGTATACATTAAAGATAGACAAAATTACTTTTAGTGTATTCTGAATTATTCATTGAGTATCTACTATGAAATAATATAAAGAAAATAAAGCAAGATCCCTGATTTTAAAGAACTCAAAATGGGGTGGTGGAGGTGGGCAGACATATTGGTAAATGAATAATTAAGGCCCATGTAAAAAGTTTGATAGCAGAAATATATCTAAAATTTTATAGGCTCACAGGAGGAGGAACAAAGGCCCTTGTTGGGAGGAGAGGTTTTTAACATGCAATGTTACATTTGAGTTGGCTTTTAACAAAAGAATTGAGTTTGCTAAGTAAATAGGAGTGAGATTTCTGGCCAGACAAGAGCTGTATGAACCAAAATGGGAAAGACTGACATACTGGGGAAAACATACGTGGGTTCAAAATATAGTGTCAATTGGTTGGGAGGAAAGTATCCTTTTTGATCCTGGTTATAAGGTCTTTTTCCCTTAAAAATAAATACTATTTATTAGATCCAAAATGTACTAAGTTGAGTGTCTCCTTTACTTTTGTTTTGTCACCCTTTGTTTGGAATGTCAGTGAAGAGAGAAACAGTTTAAAAGGCCTTAGATGGGGAAAACAGGGTCCCAAGGTCAGTGGAGAGACTACTACAGAAATCTTTTTAAATGTGTTTATTATTGCTACCTGTACACTCTGTAATTTTTTAATGTAACTAATTTATTATAATAATAAAACCTAATGAAATTATGATAATGTACGAAGTAAACTTTACTGTGCAGTAAAGCAATACATTAAAATTTATACCTATATAAAGGAATTTCTAGATACTGTAAAATTCATGGCTGGCAAAAAAACTACGAGTCTATAAAAAAATCAAAACCTATTTTGATCTTGCTTTGAGATTTTATAACAAGAAAATGTTCATTTCAAGAAAAATTTCTTATTCATGTTCTTGGAGAAGAAGAAAATGGCAACTTGAAGCACATGATTCATTCTTTTTAAAGGATCAACATTACAGAAATGTTCGAGGACACAGAATTTCCAGTATAGCTTTTCACTTGCATTTAAATTGAACTTTGAATTGTGAATAGCCGTTTCTCTTTAGGAGGCATGGGAGCTAGTAGGTAAACCTACAAAATTCTAGCCTGAAAGACAGACATAGGATAACATCTGCTGTGGACTCTTTCTGGTTTTAGGCTGTATAGCCACCTCAGGCTTTTCCACTTTGCCTGGAATAAAGAGTAAGCTTCTTGTCCTTATAGACTACTTTAGCTTCCATGACTTAAATTGTCTTTTTGAAAACGATTGTTTGATTATTAGATCTCCAAGTGGTGACATGAAATCTGTACGATATTTATGTGAATAGCACATATTTCTGACATGGTGTAACTCCTTGGGTTGCTCAGACTGAGACTTAACTAGAAAGTATAAAGCATAACAAAAAATGTATATCTTCATTTGCACCTAAGGGAGAATATCTCTCAAAATCCAAAATTACTGCAACTTGAAAAAAAAAGAATGAGTTTGTGGGGCAAAATAAATAGATAAGAGATGCGAGACCTGATGTTTTGTGGCCACAGATGTTTTAGAGGTTTAAATGAACAGTATTGTTTTATTTCTGTACTGACCTTGGAATTATTGAAACAGCAGAATCTCTTATCTTTGCTGCTTTTTCATAGAACTCTTCAGTTAATTTAAATAAATTTTTTTTATTGGAGTTTCTTTTATGTGATTGTATGGATATAATACAGAAAAATCGATTCAGCAGTTAGATATAGTTATAGGATGTTTTGGAGAATTTTTGATGTGAAATTACATCTGTTTATAAATCCAATCCAAACTATTTACATTATCTTCTCTAAATTTTTACACCTATTTAAAAAAATCTACTGAATCATCATATATTTTGTTTTATGAAAAGAAATTGTGTGATCACTACTTTCATACTGTACTTAAAGCCTAGCTCCTTTGTTCTCATTAAAGTTACTGAAAATCAATTTTATTATTAAGAATCTTTCAGTTAAACTACCTGAAATTTTATAAAAGGATCAAAGTTCCTTCATAACCATCCCTTATACTATTGTTTATTTCTGGTAGTAACATGGTGAACACGTAGATAAGCAGCATGTCTTGTGTTATTCAGAAAGCATGCTGAAAATGAAGTTGCTAAGTGAGATCAAAGAATCAGCACTGAAATTGAAATAAAGAAATGCATTTCACGCTGAGTCCAATTTAACTATAACTTCACCTGCAACCCTTGCTTTCTGTAAAGTTTTCTTAATATAAACCAAACCTAAATTGCTCACAGCTCTACATTCATGATCATTAAACTTGAAGCACCTTTTAACATCTGCCTGATTACAACAAAATATCTTAGCAAAAGTTCAATGTTTGACTGAACCACGCTCACTTAGAAATCTTGGTATCGTTTATTTCTTCTGACCCCTCAGTTGTCCATGGTGTGTGTAAATATAGGTATGTAGAAGTTGACGGCTAGTGGAAGTGGAATTATTGTAAATTGCCATCATTCCACGACCTTTAATCGGTTGTGTTGTTCTTCATTTATCCCAGTGGCTGAGAAGACCAAAGAGCAAGTGACAAATGTTGGAGGGGCGGTGGTGACTGGTGTGACAGCAGTAGCCCAGAAGACTGTGGAGGGAGCAGGGAGCATTGCAGCCGCCACTGGCTTTGGCAAAAAGGACCAGCTGGGCAAGGTATGGTTGAGTGGGTTTTATGTTATACTTACATTCTTGCGAGATCACGGTTCATGCTCGAGTGGGGGAGGGCTGTGTGATCCTACCCTCGAAAAAAAAAAAAGAAAAAATACTGCTTTAATATGGGTCTTGTTTTTGAGTTATTAACCCATACAAATGCCATGCAAACTGTACAATAATCACGATTGTTTCAATTTCTGGGAAAAAAAAAAGTCAATGAAATGAACAATGTAGTAAATGACTAAAAGGAACAGTGACATTTCTGAAAGAATGGGTGCTTTCATGTTAACTACGAATCTTGGAATTCCTCTTTGATGGAATAATAAATCTCTTTGTGCCTATTCTTAAATTTCCAAAATGAAGATCTTTTACTTGATTTCTTTATAGTGACATCATCTCCTCTTGAATGGAATGTTTGCATATCACATAACAGTTTCATTACCAAAAATACATTTTTGGGAACAGAGAGACTTAAAATGTAAGCCAACTAGAGATCATGGTTTTGGATGATTTAAAATTCTCGGAATTTTGACTTAGCCTTACTTGACAAGTATGGGACTCTAATAAGATTATACAAAAGACCCTACGACTTTCATTTTAAACATGAAAGTAATAGAATTTGAGGTGTCAACTGGAAGATGAAAGTTTACAAATTTCATGACCACAACAACAGGATGATTTTTGCCTTTTCCCTTCCACATGCCTTGCACATTCCACAAAGGTATGCTTTCCCTTCCACATTCCATGCATTCCACAAAGGTATGCTTGATTCGTTCAAGGAATACATTGAATGAATCAAGCATACCTTTGTCCTATCTCCTCCCTGTCCCTGGAAACCTCTTCCTCAAGACCATGTACTTGGCTTCCCCTCTTTCCTTCTCAGGTCTTTGTTAATGACCTCTTGTTGAGGCCTGCCCTGACCAATGTGAAATTGGAACCATTCCCCTCACTTCTGGTATTCCCAATCTCCTACCCTTCTACCCTTTTTCTTTTTTCTTTTTTTTCCCTTTTTTGCCAAAGTGTTTATCACTCTTAAAACTAACACATAAGTTACTTATTTTTACATATATTGTTTATTTTATTTCTTTCTTCTAGAGTGTAAACACCATGAGGGTGGAATATATTTATTCTATTCACTGATATTTCCCAAGTGTCTAGGAGAGTTCCCAACACATATAGACAATTAACAAATATTTATTAAATGAAGGATAGAAGGAAGAAATGAAATAAGTGAATAAGCAGAATGACTTTTATTTCTGGGTCTCTTAAAATCATATGTATAATATAAGAACAGTGGCTATTCAGTCATCCAAACGTGATCATTGAAATGGTTTTGGAATGGATATCCTAAAAATTGAGAAAGGAGCTTTATTTGCTTGCATATTACTCTTGGTTGTCTCCACCTCATGTAATCCTAAGTAGCAGCCTACCTTGATGGCCCATTAAAACATTGATGATAAAAAGGCAAGACTAAAAATCTGTGATATGTTTAGGTTTACCATGTGTAGTTACATTGTCTGGTGCAATTGATGCTAATTATGGAAAATCTAGAATGGGCTTCTAATGAACTCTTTAGCTAACACTTGAATGTACCATGTGCAGAATGTGCTTTTCAAATAATCTTATTTTTACTAAAAATTGTACTAATTCTTATTTTCCATCTGAAATGATAATTATATTTATAGCTATCTTACATTTCAAAAGTTAGGAGGGACCTCAAATATTATCACAGAGGCAATTAACCTGTTTTGTGTCCCAGACCCTTTTGACAATCTAATAGAAGCTACGAATCCTCTCCCCAGAAAAATCCATACTCACCTACACAGACCAAAGGGCTTAATGGGAAGTCCATCAACAGACCCCATGGTGAGAGCCCATGATTTAAATCAATCCCCTGATTGTACAAATGAGGAAACAGAAATCCACAGATGAGAAATAAGTAGTCCAAGGTCACACAACAAGTTGGAATAGATTGGATACCAGTAGTGCTTTTCACTTCTCCTAATACTTCCTTGAAACCTACCTACCTTTGGGTCTTAATAAATTGAATTATGGACAACCAGATATTAAGTGGAGCATTTTATTGCTTCAGAACATTGAGGAACTAAGGAAACATGTATCATCTTCTATTTGCCCCCATTTAAGGCATACAACATAAATTGTAAATGGATCATGAAAGTGTTCACCTTTTACAAAATTAAGCTTGCTTTTTACCCTTCTAAAAAATACTGCTACATATTTTAATGCTTAAAAGCAGAAATCTAAATGATTTGACCAAATTAGGCATTTGGAGATATTTCTTTAATGTGTATTCCATATTACAAATTTCTAATATAAAAATAAAACCATAAAACTAGAAATTGCAGCATAGCTGTGGAGAGAAACATTGGACGTGGAGTTAAAATGGCTGGTCTTCATCTCTTCTCTATCACTAACCTCCTGGATGACCTTTTGCAGATCTTCTAAGATCCTTTCTTATAGAATGAGGGACCTCTACCAAAAAATTGTTAAAGCCCAATTTAGCAATAAAATTCTGAATTTCTGTAATTCAAGGAATATTCTAATAAATGCCTGTAATTATGGCCATATCTATGGGATGCCAAAAAATCTACAGTTTAAATAAAATCATTGAATTTACTCATTATGAAATTTGAAATAACTTGACTTTTCAGACTCTGATCAACATGATCCTGGTGAATAGAAATAAGCTATTTCTTTTGTTGTTGTTGTTTTGTTGTCTTTATTTTTTTGCTTTAGCTGCTTGTTAGTGACCCCCTTGAACTGTCCATTCATCATTCAAGAAATAATGATTGCTCACCATGTGCCAGAAACCTTGGGGAAGAGGAATGTGACAAGTAGGGCCATTAGATATCTAGCTTGTAAAAGTGGATTAATGGCTACGCCATTCTCCTGGTGGCTGGTGCCTCTTTTTAAGATCAGGAATACTGCAGGAGGAGTGACGGCATTGGTTTTCACCCTTCATGCCCTTTGAGGGTATTTGGCCCACCACTCCCTGGTTGATGAAGAGGCAAACTTCCCTCCCTCCCTTTCTTCCTCCCTCCCTCCCTTCCTCCTTTCCTTCCTTCCTTTCTTCCTTCCCTCCTTCTGGCTCTTTTATGTTTTCTTATTTTCTTTTATTTTGTTTGAAACCAAGAGCTCTAGTAGCTCATTTTTATTATTTCTAAATTGATCCCTTTGGGACATGCTTGCTTTGGTGTACTCTAACTACCTTTGATGTTAAAAGAGAACTATTACCACAGATAAATAAATGGTTTTATTTCCAGCTTTACTGTGGTGTGATAAATAAAAAAATACATATTTGTGGTGTGCACATGATGCTTTAGTGTATGTATACATTGTAAAATGATTACAATAATCAAGATAATTAACATATCCATCACCTGACATAGTTATCTTTTTTCTTTTTGTAGTGACAACATTTAAGAGCTACCCAGCAAATTTCAAGTATATAACACAGTATTATTAACTGCAGTCACCAGGCTGTACATTAGATCTCCAGAACTTATTCATCCTACTTAACTGAAACTTTGTGCACTTTGACCAATATCTCTTCATTCCTTCCTTTCCCCAAGCCCCTGGTAACCACCATTCTACTCTCTGTTTCTATGAATTTGACTTTTTGAGATTCCACATAGAAATGAGATCATGCAGTATTCGTCTTTTTGTGCCTGGCTTATTGCGCCTTGCTCAAGGTGAAAATAATCTCCTCAAGTTTCATCTACATTATGGCAAGTGCAATGATATCCTTATTTTTTAAAGCTAAATAGTATTCGCTTGTGTACACACACACACACACACACACACACACGTATCACATTTTCTTTATCCATTCACTCATTTATGGGCACTTTGGTTTGTTCCATATCTTGGCTATTATGAATAATGCTGCAGTAAACATAAGAGTGCAGCTCTCGTTGACATACTGATTTAATTTCTTTTGGATATATACCCAGAAGTGAGATTGCTGGACAATATGGTAGTTCTGTTCTTAGTTTCTAGGAACCTCAACACTGTTTACCATAGTGGCTATACTAATTTACATTCCTACCAGCAGTGCACAAGAGTTCTCTTTTCTCCACAACCTCGTCAATACTTGTTATGTTTTGTCTTTTTGATAATACCCATTCTTACAGGTGTGAGGTGATATCTCATTTGATGGTTTTGATTTGCATTCACTGATGATTAGTGATATATCTTTTCATATACCTGTTGGCCATTTGTATGTCTTCTTTTGAGAGAGGTTTATTCAGGGCTTTTGCCCATTTTTTTAATTGATTATTTGTTTTCTTGCTATTTAGTTGCCTGCGTTCCTTATATATTTTAGACATTAACCCCTTATCAGATGTATGGTTTGCAAATATTTTATCCCATTTCATAGTTTGTCTTCTCACTCTGTTTGATTGTTTCTTTTGCTGCACAGAAGCTTTCTAGTTTGATGTAATCTCATTTGTCTATTTTTGCTTTTGTTGCTTGTGCTTTGGATGTCACATCCAAAAAATTGCTGAGGCTAGTATCAAGAAGCTTTTATCCTATGTTTTCTTTTAGTAATTTTACAGTTTCAGGTGTTATATTTAAGTCTTTAATCCATTTTGAGTTGATTTTTGCATATGGTGAGAAATAAGAGTCCGATTTTATTTTTCTGTATGTGGATAACCAGTTTTTCCAACACCATTGACTGAAGACTATTGTTTCCCCGTTGTGTGTTCTTGGCATCTTTGTTGATCAATTGTCAGTGTGTGGATTTATTTCTGGGGTCTCTATTCCCTTCCACTGGCCTATATGTCTTTTTTTTATGCCAGTACCATGCTATTTTGATTACTATAGCTTTGTAGTATATTTTTGAAATCAGGTAGTGTGATGCCTCCAGCTTTGATTACTATAGCTTCACTATGACTTTTTGTTCAAGATTGTTTTGGCTATTCAGTGTCTTTTGTTTTGGCTATCTGGAGTTCCATATGAATTTAAGGATTTTTTTTTTTTCTATTTTTGTAAAAAGGCCATTGGAATTTTGATAGAGATTGCATTGAATATGTAGAATGCTTTTGATACTGTGGACCTTCTGACAATATTAATTCTTTCAATTCATGAACATGGGATATCCTCCCATTTCTATCTTTTTCCTTCAGTTTCTTTCTAATGTTTTATAGTTTTCAGTATACAAATTTTTCACCTCCTTGCTTAAATTTATTTCTAAGTATTTTATTTATTTTTTATGATATTGTAAATGGGATTATTGATTTCTCTTTTGGATAGTTTATTGTTAGTATATAAAAATACTACTGATTTTTTTTAACTAATTTTATGTCCTGTGGCTTTTCTGAGTTTGTTTATTAGTTCTAACAGCTTCTTGGTAGTTTTTAGGGTTTTATTTATATAAGATTATGCATCTGCAAATGAGACAATTTTACTTCTTCCTTTATAATTTAGAGATTTTTTTTTCTTTTTCTTGCCTAATTTCTCTGGGTAGTACTTCCAGTACTGTATTGAAATTAAGTGGCAAGAGTGGGCATCCTTGTCTTGTTCATGATCGTAGAGGGAAAGTTTTCAGCTTTTCACCATTGATTATGATGTTTGCTGTGGGCTTGTCATATATTGTCTTTATTATGTTGATGTACATTGTCTCTATACTTAACTTGTTGAGAGTCTTTATCAGGAAAGGATGTTGGATTTCATCAAATGTATCTTCTGCATCTATTGAGATGATTGTATGATGGCAGTAGTAAGTCTTCACCTAGTAATAATTACTTTAAATATAAATGGATTATTCAGTCAAAAGACATTGAGTAGCTGAATGAGTAAAATAACAAGATCCAACTATATGCTGTCTACAAGAGACTCACTTTAGTTTTAAGGACACACACAGGCTGAAAATGAAGAAATGGAAGAAAATATATTCTGTGAAAATGGTAACCAGAAGTAAGCAGGAGTGGCTAGACTTATATCAAACAAAATAGACTTCAAGTCAAAAACTGTCACCAGAGGCAAAGGTTATTATATAATGATAAAGTGGTCAATTCATCAATAGAATATAACAATTTTAAATATGCGGACTCTCATCATCAGAGTACCTAAACATATAGAGCAAACAGTAACAGAATTGAAGAGAGAAATAGACAGCAATGCAATGGAAGCAGACTTCAATACCCCACTTTCAACAATGGATAGATGATGTAAACAAAATGGCAATATGGAAACAGCAAACTCAAACAACACTATACACCATATGGATCTAACTGACATGTATGGAACATTCCATCCAACAGCAGCAGAATACATATTCTTTTCAAGAGCACATGAAATATTTTCCAGGATAGATTACATGTTGGGCCACAAGTCTTAACAAATTTAAAAAAATTGAAATCATATCAAGTTTTTTTTCTGACCATAGTGGTATGACACTAGAAATCAAAAACAGGAGGAAATTGGAAAATTAGCAAATGTATAGACATTAAACAACATGTATGTGAACAACCAATAGGTCAAGAACTCAAAGGGATACCTAAGTGTGTTTGTGAATTTGATCATATGAATGAAGCCACCCTTAGTAATAATTTCTAATTATAAGATGTTAGATTAAAAGACAAATAGGATGTCTTGAATTTTAAGAATTTGTTTTCTCAAGCATTATTAGTGTCCGCATTTAATGCATCAGAATAATAGATCTTTTCACCTATATTTTTACCTGTGTGTGCACAAGATGTTATCAGTCATGCAATTCACTTTCTGAAGCTCATTCATTCCATTGGCATAGTAGAAACAAGCTAAAAATACATTGGCAGAAATTTTAAGTTCAAACCAACAGTGATGTCATATAGATAAATTTATGTTTCCCACTTCTATTGACAAAGAAAGATCTGCATGTCCCAAGAATATTGTACAAAAGAAGTAACTCAAGTCAGAGTTGTTCTGTAGTACCATTAGGTTTATAATGCAGAGCTAGTCACTAGAACGTTTGGTTTATCCCAACCCCTCAACAGTGCCTTGCATGTGGCTACTGATCAAATAAATCCTTGCTGAACAAATAAGCATCTCCTTAATGTTGTCTGAAATGTTCTAGAGGAGTTGGATTCTGAGGTTTTTACATTTTTGTAATTTTCTGGATTTTTAGAGAATGCAAGTCCTGAACAAATTGTGAAGCCACTGCCTGACAAATAGTACAGCACACAGCTTCATTATTATATCACATTTAGCACTGACCTACCTAAATGGAGAAGAATAGCTTTCATGCAAGAAACAAGCTTGAAATATCTGTAGCCTCAGATACTTGAAATACCCAGGTTTTGTGGTGTTACTTATTTTTCTTCATCAAAATAAAGTTCCTAAACAATGCCATTTTTGAAAAATTTGATCAGTAAGCATAAACGATTTTTGAAATCTTGGTTTCAAGTAGGTTAAAGTATGTATGTTTTGTAATTCTGCCTTAATCCATAAGAGTGTAGCTAACTAAGGGTGTGCCAGATGAATAAAACAGGCAGAATGAAAAATGACAGGTTTGACATTATGATCTATAACATTTAAGTATCCTTCTACTTATTTCCTTTGACTTACCAGGGCTGTCATGTTTAGCTTCATGCAAAATGTATTTTTAAACACTTGAGTGTTATGGACTCTCTGATTAAATGATTAATCAGATGATGTATGCTGCCATCAGATGAATTATTTAGTTTTGATTTCGCAAACAAGGCACAGGTTAGAGCCAACTGTTCAGATTTCTGTGAAGAAGGACACACAGATCATAGGCATAATCTTAATATCATTTATAAGAAGATAGTAATAAAAGATATCAAGATTAGTGAAATATTTTAATTTATAGTAAACTTTCTCCTCAAATGTTTAATAATGATTGATAAAATACATTGTCTGAAATAATTAGAAGTTTGATTGCTGTCTTTGTGCTTGACCACAGAAGATAACCAACATGACTGTTAGGTATATTTAAACAAATTAAAAGATTTGTGGCATAATGAATTGCCCAATTTATCTTTGTGATAAAAGCAGCGTATACTATTAACAGTATTGTAATGTTAGATTAAAGCATAATATGGTAAAGAAAAAAAACATGATTGACCCAACTGATTTGTTTCAAAAGATGTATAATCAGAAACATTTTGCAATGTGGTATGTACAAATGGATATTTCATACCTATATGAGAGTCTACTAATGGTACGAAAACTGTCCCCATTTAAAAATTATTATGGCGTCTCTTTGTATTTGACAATATTTCACTGGGTCTGAGATGAATGAATCATAAATCCTCATGACCCTTAATGCTGTAAGGCTCTAAATGAGAAAGTACACTGTAATTATGTGTAAACTTGTAAGGAAAATAGGCTTACTGTTTAATGTTTTCATTAAAATTGAATACTATTCAATCATTTACTAAGTACATTATACGTGCTTGATATTCAGCTGGTCACTTTGGAGAATAAAAAGTGAATCACACATGAATGGCTCCTGTCTTCAAGAAATGTACAGTCCAGGCAGAGAGACCAACATGTTTACCCCTGGGAAAAAAGGAGCATCCCTGCTCTCTGTGAACAATATGTATCTTAACAGTGTATGAGTATCCATTATAGAAAAAAAATTTTTTTTTGTTAGAAATGAGAACAACCTTTCCTCTCAAAAATATTGTACTCAATAAATATTACACTTTAAATTGTGTTTTTGTTAGCAGATTGTGAAATTACCTCACACACATGAGGTAATAGCAACAATATTTTAGCTGTTTAGACATAAGGCCATAAAAATACTTCCACCTGAGTCCTAGGAAAAGTGGTTAACAATCCGAAAGCGTTAGAACCCCATGACATACACATGATGACAAATCCAATTTCAGTCTTCAAAGAACTGATTGTGATAACTTTGTTAGAGAAATGTATAGAAATGTGTTATAGGATGAGTGTGATGGAACTGCCTCGAAGCACACAACAAACAGGTTTATATCATATTTGTGCAATTGGCTTATTCCTTAATAAGAACTTAACATAGATTAAAATTCTGGTGAATGCAATGTGAAGGTGAAGACCATACTTTTATGAACCCATCTTTATTATGCTAACATCTGTTGTTAATGTCCCTTCACAGGCAAGGCTGGCTTCATATTTTTAATAGTGTTTCATTAATCAGATGATATTATATGTAGGATGATTTCAAACTTAGGTGATTTTTAAAATTTATTTTTTATTATACATATTTAAGGTGTACAACATGACGTTTTGATATATTTATCTTGATGTACACGTACATAGTGAAATGATTTCTACAGTCAAGCAAATTAACATACCCATCACCTCATATAGTTACCCTTCTTGTTTATTTCTTTCATTTTTTTTTTTTGTGTGGCAAGAGTACCTAAAATCTACTATCTTGGCAAATTACCAGCATACAAAATAATATTATTAACTATAGTCCTCATGTTGTATATTAGATCTCTAGACTTACCCATCTTTCATAACTTAGGTGGTTTGTTTTTACCTCTGTTACCATCTGAGCCATATGTCCTCTTTGTAATTCAATGGTAAAGCTGAAATGTAAACTTTGAAACATCAGGGTAATGACATTGGTACCTCCTCTCCCACTGAACATCTCAAACTGCTTTTTCTTTTCCCCTTTTAAGTACACAGCCTGGAACAGACAATGGAACACCAGATTGAGTCCTAAGAGTCATATTGTTGTCCTGTTATGAATACTTTTGTGAGCTTGGACAACTTATCTACCCAAGTCTCCTATTTTTAATCTCTAAAATGGGAAGCCTCAACCAGTTAGTGATCATTAATTGCTTTTGGATCACGGGATCATTTTAAAAATCCTGTAAAAGCTGTGGACTCTGGCTCCCCAAAACACACGTTTCACATATGCAGATTTTACTTATCATTTTATGGAGTTAATGAGTGAGCTCCAGATGGTCTAGAAATGACTGTTGAACCCTCCCCTCTCTGAAATCTATGGAACGAGAAGACCATAATATATACCCCAGAGGCAGAAAAATGTAGTGGCTAATGAATGGTCTGTAGGAAGTTCTCCAAGGCAAATGTCCGTTTTGCCAACAAATTAATCGAAACGGGGAAAAAAGAGTGAGGTGGAAGGGGAACCTGAAGGTTAAAAGAGATTCAAGTAACAAGTCAACTAATTGCATTGTGTAGTTCTTTTCCAAGAAGAAATATCAAAAGAGGTTCTATGATTCCAAAGTATTCAAAATATTAAAAAGTCTGGGATAAAATACATTTATTTGATATTCGAGAGAAGAGAAATAAGGCAAATGAGATGCCAGTTGTGTTTGCATGCAAACACATAATTATGGGAACTAGAGTTGGCTGATACAACTCATCAACCTAATTGTTCTCCTACAAGGGGAAAAGAAATGGTTTGCAAACTCATGTATGAGGTACTTCTTTTATAAAAAACTTTATTAAAACTTTTACCAACATTCAATTTTGAAGTTACAATTTAAATATCCCTCTCTACCGGATGATTCTGGAATCACTATACAGACATTTATTAAAACTCCAAAAATAGTATTTAATTCTTTATAAAACTACAGTGTATATTTAATACAAATAACATTGAGCCAGAAATTATTTGTTGAATAAATAAATGATTTGATGAATAAAAGAAAAAAATAGAAAGAAGTAAAATATTTTTTATCTTCCTGATTAAAGATGGAAATCGCGTTACCTTTCTTTAGTGTTCTTCGTACTAACACACTGTGATAAATCTATTTGGAACTCAATTCATATGAATGAATTCAGTTGCAGTTTTATGGGTTGTGAGGAATACTGTGAACTTTTAATTTAAGGAAATTAAATAGATTTTAACTATCTATGCTTGCAAGGAATGATATAAATCTGATTATCTGTAATAGCAAACATCTTCAATTCACATGTACAAGGTACTTCAAAAAGTATGTGGGAAAACTGAAAGATAATATGAATCTTTCCATGAACTTTTTGAAGTACCCTTGTGTACACACTTTTTCCTATTCGATTATTGGGAATTCTCACAAAAATGAAAAATTACCCTGAAAAACGTATGTTATGCTATTTCATGCCACATAGATTTTCTGAGGATGTACATACTGTTTTGCCTTGAGGCTCTAATTATTGCTGTGAATTGTGTATTATTTACTATCTCTAAGGGAACTGGAGAAGGCATGTGCTTCCTACATATGTCACTGAGCTTTGGAGTTAATATAATTGTCATGCAAAGCATCAAATAACATTAAAAATACTTTATCTTTAATCTCAAATATTACAATATATGTGATGTAGGCACCTTTACAGAGTAATCTCTACTACGTACTAATGACTGCTTGTAGTGGTCATCCTTCTTCCATGGTATTCTTCCTGCAAAGGGAAACTAACATTTATGAGTTTGAAACAAAGGCAGTTCGCAAGTGTCTGACTAAAGCTGCTCCGTATCTGTCGTTTGATCACTGTGGTGGGCAGCTGGCCTTTCTCTTCTTAGAGGGCTCCTGATTTACTGGCACCATTTGACCTGGTCATACCTAGGGAAAGCATGGCTTGGTGTAGAGGACATGAGCTTTACGTCAGAACCCATGGAGTTGGTCTTGTCTCTCTCACTGAGCTGGTAGATGCCATCTCACCTTTCTGAGCATGGGTTTTCTCACCTATGAAATTAAAATGTTGAATTAAATGAGTTCAAAATGTTTTGAGTCTGTGTTTAATAGCTTGAATTTTAGGCCAGTTTATTCAGTTATGCATTTCCAGACCCCTGGCAACTCATATAACCTTTCTAAACCAAAACTACTTATCTGTAACAGGCCAGCCAGCCAAGTGCACAGGGATGGAGTGTGAGTGAAATGAGATTATGCAGACAAAAGAAAACAGTAAACTGTAATGTATTATCTAGTTATAACATTTTGCTAAGAAGAGCTTGCATTTTATCTAAAAGGCATATTAGATATGTGATTATAGAAGATTTTTTCCTTATTTATTTATAGTTTGATGATAACTGAACATGCCACTTTATTTACCTAAATAAAATAAAGTCACAGGAATATTACTTTATCGTCAGATTTCCCCAGAGTCATGTCATTCCATTGAATATTACACATATGGTATAAATAGAAAGAATTCTCTCTGCTCAAATAATTTTGGGAAACACTACAGTAAACAAAGTTAAAACTGAGTAAAATTTTAAATGGAAGAAAATCTCAGAGTCCTTAGCAGTGTATTTTAGAGGTATAGTTGTTGTCTTTACTAATGTCTCTCTCGTGCCAAACTCATGGAATAGTTCTGGGTGTTCAATGGAACACAGATTTAAGATGACTGGGGTTAACCGAAACTATCCCCTTGCCCCCTTTTCCTCCTTTTCTTAATAATGGCTGGTTTTGGGTTCAGGATTAAAGGCATTTAGAGAGATTATCAGGACTCAGCATCCAATCTTTTATAACCATTTTCTGTAAAATTCCTTGGGACAAATCCAAAGAAGCTACCCTTTTCATTCATGAGGCTTTCGTACTAAATCCCTGATCCCTAAGACCCAGATGGGGCAACTCTAAGTATATTGTGGCTGTGAATATTGGCTGATGCATCTTCTTGGCCTCTTTTCTTCACACTCAAAGGCAGGGAAGCCCATTAAAAGGAAGGAGGGCAGATGGTTTCTCCTTAAGCTAATTTCCTATGCCAGAACTTTCTAGAATGGGAGCAGCTCCAGAGGGGGAACAACTTCAAGTAGGAGTTCAAAGTCCCTCTCCCCAAGTTCACTTGAAAGTGGAATGGCGTATCTGCAAAGGGGGAAAGGAGGAGGGATAGGAACAGGAATACCCTTGCTGTTGATGTGGTCTGGTTTTTATCCCACACTCCTACCGCACAGCTGCTGGTATCTTGTGGTGACTTTCCTATACATTACATCTTATAGTCTAAGTGTGCTTTGCTGGTCCTCTCCTAACCTCAGGTGTCTACGAGGCATAGCATGATCTCCTATCACTCACTGAATCTGTCCTCCACATTTCGTCCAGCCAGGTCCTGCCTACACTTCTTCCCAAGGCCCGATCTGAGCCCATAGGAAATCTGGGAGTCCCTACCACATCAGCCTCGGCTCTCAGGAACCAGGGTGTGTGGGGGTGAGGGGAGTGAACTTACATTCTCTACTTGGTATGTCGGCCCCCATGTCCATATGGCTGTTAGCTCAAACTCTGTCACAACTGGGAAAGATCTGCAGGTCTTGCTCCTCAGATCTGGCCTCCCACCAGGGAATGAGACACAGGTTGTCCCTGCCTTCAGATAACACCATATCTCATGAGTTTCTACTTCTTTCCACAGAGAAAGGATCAGGGGAGAAGCTAAACTCTAATATTTCACTAGTACTTTCCTTCAAATCTCTTTCCCTGAGAACCTCTCTTCCTTTTTCTTTTTATACTTTAGTGATGGAAAAATAATAAAAGGGAAAATAATGAAAGGGTCTGGTATTTGGATTCTAGAATTGAGTTACATGGCTTTCAACTGCAGTCTTATTCCACAGTGATTCTTGTACTTTCTACTTAGATGTGGGATGGGGATGGGACCAGCCAATTCCCAGGGCCACAGTGCCCTCAGCTGGTGTTTCACACATTTTCAGCAACTGTATGTTAGAGATGTCCATCCATCACTAACAAGAGGTTGGGGAATAAATTGGTACAAATCATTCTTGAGGATATGATAGAAATCTATATGAAAAGCATTGAAATTATGCGTACTCTTTGACTCAGCAATTTCACATCTAAGAATTTAAATT
This sequence comes from Cynocephalus volans, assembly GCF_027409185.1. Classification (NCBI taxonomy): domain Eukaryota; kingdom Metazoa; phylum Chordata; class Mammalia; order Dermoptera; family Cynocephalidae; genus Cynocephalus; species Cynocephalus volans. The sequence continues at coordinate 77,541,919 of NC_084468.1, read as the reverse complement.
ATCATAATTTTTTAAATATAAGGGTGTTCATCACATAAGTGATTATAATACAGAATTAAAAAATGCTATCAGTCTGACCATAGGGACTTCATTAAGTGCATTTTGATAGATTCATAGAGTGGTATGCTGAATGGCCATTAAAATGTTGGTGTAGAATACTTAATAGCAAGGAAGTGTGTTTGTTCTTGCTGCATTAAGTGAAAAGAACAGATTACAAAACAATATGAACAGTTCATATAGAATAACATTTTTATTTTTAAGAAAATCTGTATGTGGTATATGTATGTGCAAAGACCTGAAATAAATGCACCAGGCACTCAGTTTTTCTCAATGAAGCACACTTTGTGTTTTGGGCTGGATAATTCTTTGCTATGGGAAACTGTCTCATTCACTGTAGGATGTTTGCAAGTTCTGGGCCTTACGTGTTAAATCCCAGTAGTGCTCCCCAGGCATTGCGACAACCACAAAAAGGCCTCCCACATTGTCCTTGAGGAAACGCTGAAACAGAGTGACTATTTCTGGGTCATGAATTACAGTCATGTAATTCTTTTCTTGCTTATATATTCTCCAATTTCCTTTAGTAAGTATGTTTTAGATTCATAACAAAAGCATAATAAATGGTGTTTATACTATTCTACACTATTCAAAATTAATGTGACTGAGCATTCGGCTGCTTTAGCCTCAGTTAGATCTTAAACATGTTAGTTTTCCTTTTTAGTGTCCCAGTTCCTACTTACATTTATTCAGCTGAATCAAAATAGTCATCTTAGTTTCATAGGTGCTTAAAAGTACAGTTATAGTATTTGCTATTTATCCATTCACTTATTCATTTATCCATCCTTCCATCTAATCCATATTCATCCTTCCGTCTAATCTATATTTGTTGATGTGTGCTATGTGTAAAATATTTGCCAAGTATCATCAGAAATATAGTGATATCTAAAACTGATTTCTAGTGCTCTGGGCATTGACATATAGCTGTCAATCATAATGACTATGTATAGGAATCCGTTCATCTATTAATATTACAGACTTTACTTGAAGACTTCTTCCCTCGTCTCCATCTCTTCCTCTCAAGTCGGAAGTAAGATTTTCTCTGAGTGAAGTGTTGTAGCACCTTTAGTCCCATTTTTCAAAAAATTATGGTTATAGTATACTTCTTTCATTTATTCCTCTGATCCCAGTTATCAAACCAATCTAAAATACCATTTTGGCAATTCTCTGCTTTGCTATCTAATAATACTGGGTACCACAAACAAATTTCAAGATATATTTTAACAAAAATTTTCCAGGACTAATGGGTTGTACTGCCCGAGTAAATTGAATAATACATTTGCTTTTTGGCAAATGTGGTTTTATTTTTGATCATTTGGGGCCTTACTCCCTACTTGACTTTGCAAATTCTTACAAATCTTTGGGGCTCTGAGAAAGCTGTTGTCTTAGTCTGTTTGTGCTGCTGTAACAAATACATGAGACTGGGTAATATATAAACAACAGAAATTTACTTCTCACAGTTCTGGAGGCTGGGAAGTCCCAGATCAAGGCACTGGCAGGTTCAATGTCAGTGAGGGCTGGGTCTCGGCTTCCAAAATGATGCCTTGTTGCTGTATCCTTCAGAGGGGAGGAATGCTACATTCATACATGGTGGAAGTACAGAAGGGGTGACTCATCCCCTCAAGCCCTTTTACAAGGTCACTAATCCCATTCATAAGGGCTCTGTTCTTATGATTTAACCTCCAAAAGTACCATCAATTAATACTATCACATTGACAATTAAGTTTCAACACATGAATTTGGGGGGACATTCAGATCATAGCAGCTGTCATCCTCTTATTTTCATAAAACTTTGCCTTTGTCTTTTTAATATATTTTATCCAAAGCAGGCCAAAATCCCTCAGCTTACAAATAACCTTCCAATGTTTTTGTTAAGTTGTCTTATAACACAAAGGGTATTCAAAAAATTCATAGAAAGATTTGTATTATCTTTTAATTCCATTTTCTGCAAACTTTTTAAAGCACCCTTGTATATAGGAAGTTGTAAAAGTATATATATATATTTTTCAATAGCCTTTTTACTGTAGTCAGTTTATTTCTACTGTAGTTAGATAACCCCATCCGTGGTGTATGGATTTATATTACGTATGAACAAAGATTTTGTACATAGACTGGCATGACATTTTTTTTTCTTTAGTCCTTCCCTCATAACCTCTGAATATCATCTTGTTAGTAAGTACTGCTTTTTGTTAATAGTAACTAGCATGTCTTATCATCACAAATGTCTAGGTTCACGTTTAAAATAAGTTATATATTTCGACCTAACAGTTCACTGAAATGTAACAAGGACTGAACCGTTGATATGTATATTTGGAAGTCAACTTTAAACAGAAATTTAGTTTTCCAGATTTAAAAAATATATAGTCAACTATGCATTGAAAAATGAAGGTTTTAGGGAAAAAACTTCCCAAAGTGCCTATTTTTTGTGTGATAAATATCCTACAATTATTTGAGAAAAACAATGTGTATTTCCTATATTTAACGAATATTTGTTTTTATTCTTTATTGGGAAAATGAAATTCCTTCTCTTCTTTACACATTTCTCTTTCTCATTAGAAACTAATTGGTGCCCTTATAAAAAGAAACTGCAAAAGACTGACTTTTTTTGGGTAGTTGTTTATGTTGTGACAGGGAGTTTAGTGTTGCATGTGTGTATATATGACTGTCTGTGTGTGGGGGTGTATGGTGTGTGTATGTGTGTGTAATGGAATTCGTTGTAGTGTTTTCCTCAGCAATCTGCTTGGTCTTCTCAGAGTTTGTTCATTTTATAAATGTGCCTGCATGGTTCTCTATCTTTGGAATCCAGGAAATATGTCTTTTTTTTTTTTTTTTTTTTTGTCTTTTTGTGACCGGCCGTACCGCGCTCAGCCAGTGAGCGCACCGGCCATCCTTATATAGGATCCGAACCCGTGGCGGGAGCACTGCTGCGCTCCCAGTGCCGCACTCTCCCGAGTACGCCACGGGGTCAGCCCCAGGAAATGTCTTTTGACAGTACTTCCTATAATATAGTGTGCAGGAAATTTGGAAGTTATTAGCCAGAGCCAGTGGTTTTTCACTACCTATAGAATCAAGGCAAGGCCCTGTTTATCTGGTCTCTCTCTTTTTTCAAACATATATCGCACAATTTCTCAACAAAACTCTTCACTCTGGGTAGAAAAGTATCTTCAAAATACCTCCCAATTACCTCATGCAATATGCAACTTTAACTCTGTCTAACCTCTGAGAAGGCTATTATGCCTCCTTTCTCAATTTCATCTATGCTAGAAAGTTCAGCTCAAGCCTCCAGAACTTCATAAAGCTTCCTCTAACTGCTGGCTTACTTTGATCTTGTACTTTTGCAGATATACTATACACATCTTTGATTCTTTTCTTTTCATACCCTTCATCCAGTCCTTTAGCTAATTATTTTACCTGTATTTAAAAAAATATAATCTTACTTAATCTTACCACATCTCCTCTCCCCACTGCTCCCACCCAAGCCAGGCCTTTGTCCGTTCTCCCCCAGACTCCTTCCCTAGCCTCTTAACTCATCTCCCTGCTTCCACTTGTACATCCCAGCTAGTCTATTCTTGACCAGAATAACTCTGTTAAAAGATAAAGTAGATCATGTGTCTCCCCTCTTCTCAACTATCCACAAGCCATACATAGAGTGAAATCCAAATCTTTACTGTGGTTTGAAGGCCTTACATCATCTGGCCCTCATTAGATCCTTATTTCTGGTTCCCTTTCTCCTTGCACTCTGTCCTCCAGCTCTACTGCCCTCCTCCCTGTTCTTCAGACCTGCAATACTCAATAAATACGTAGAAGATGAGTTATGAGTTAAATGTGGACTGTTTCCTTCTGAAAGCAAAGACAAATAATATAATCTCTTTCCTCAAAAACTGCCCAGAATTCCTGATCTTAATTTTAAAAAGACAAAGTGCCGGAATGTGGAAAATAATAAAGATATTGTCTACATCCAAGTTCCATGTGATTTCATTGCATATTAGTAATTTGGTATATTATAGAATGTCAGCCTATTCTAATGAACTTAACTGTTCATTTTATACTCATCACAAAAGCTCTTGCTTTTCCATGCTTTTATAGCAACTCTAGATATTGTACATGGATGCATGAAATTAATTTTCTCCTTAAGAAGAAAGCAATCATTTCACTCATAAGATAAATCATGGAGATTTTAAAACTGCTTGTAACTATATATTATTCATATTCCATTAAATATTTTCTTAGTAAATCACACAACTTAGAATGACTATTGGACAGATGGGCAGAACCACATGCATCCAATATCAGGCAGTTGGTGAGCATAAGATGCCAGAAAGAAGATTAGGAATATCAAGGCAGAGAGCTTCTGATTGTTCTTGAAAAGGTTGATCCTCTACTCCTGACTCTCCAGTATGTGTTTCTTTTGAAAAGCAATGCCTTCCATAACAATTCTCCATGTTTTATATCCAGATATACTCAATGCTTTTTCACGGTAATTGGTATGTAAATAATAAAATGAAATGTTTAGGCCTATCGAAAGAGGAATAAATCTCTCCCTCTGCCTATTATGCCAGGATGACAGCTATTAAATGCACATTTCCTCTGTACGGGATGTAACTGTTCAGTTGCAAGAAGGTGCAAGGGAGAGAAAGGTTGCACTCTGAGGAATAGTGTGTCATTTGTCTCTGCCTGGACTCATCAGCTTTGTGGCTCTCTGAGAGGCACTGGCTGAAACACCAGGCTCCTCTATTTATTTCTTTGGAATACGTCATCAATAAAGATGACATTAGAAGCAAAGAAAAACGTTAAAAACTTGTTAGCTTTTCTGATGCCAAGTAGTCATCTCTGAATATTGATCAAGATAGTGATCAATATTGAATCAAGAGAAATATTCAATATTGAATATTGATCAAGAGGAAGGGTTTGTAATTTCTTCTATCCATAGGCTATACTGATTTATCTAAAAAAAAAATTTAACTTCAGGAGGAATCTTTGGGTATGGCAGATCTTCTTTATAATAAATGAAGAATTTATTCAAAACTGCAAATAATTATGTCTATTATAATGTTTGGTCTGGTTGAAACCACTTTAGTTTAACAATTCCTCCTTTGCTGGAGAGAACCAATTGATATTCTATAGCAAAATTATCCTACAGCTTTACTTCCAGTGCAAATTTTGAGTAAATTTACTCACTCTTTCTTAATCCAAACTATATCTACCAGATCTAGATGCCAGTGAAAATTGTATGAGCAAATGGCTTGAGGGACACAGCTGTTTTCATTTCCTATTCCTGGACCTCTTCTAATTGATGCATTAAAATTAGAAGGGCCCAAGAGCAGTCCATTGTGGCCCTCACCATTGCCACAGTGATGTATGAGCAAATGGCTTGAGGGCCACAGCTCTTTTCATTTCCTATTCCTGAACCTCTTCTAATTGATGCATTAAAATTAGAAGAGCCTGAGAGCAGTCCATTGTGGCCCTCATGACAGCCGCAATGATGTGAGCTTCCTCGCTTTTTGCTTCCCAGACAAATTTGGATATTTGCTTGGAATTAATACTTTCTACCACATTAAAAATATTAGGAAATTGGTTATGTGAAACTGTATGCCAAATTTTGCTTGATTTATTTTTTGTATTGTGGGTGGAATTATTTCTGTTCCAAAATTTCACCTAGTTGTTGTCTCCCCAAACTTTTATTTTTTTTATTTTATTTTATTTTTTGCACAGCATATTTCTAGAATTTATTCATCTTCCATAACTAAAACTATGCACCTGCTGAATAGCAACTCCCCATAGCCTGTTCCCCCTGCCCTGCCCCAGTCCATGGCAATCACCATTGTACTCTCTGCTTGTATGAGTTTGACTATTTCGGATACCTTGTATAAATGAAATCATGCAGTTTTGTCCTTCTGTGTCTGGCTAACTTCACTTAGCATAGTGTTCTTCAGGTTCGTCCATGTTGTCCCATATAGCAGGAGTTCCTTCTTTTTAAGACTGAATAATATTCCATTGTATGTATATACCACATTTTCCTTATCCAGTCATCCAAAAAATGGATATCTAGATTGGCTACAGTTAATAATGCTGCAATTAACATGGAATGCAAATATTTCTTCCACATTCTGATTTCAATTCCCAGAAGTGGGATTGCTAGATCATACTGTAATACCATTAAAAAAATATTTTTTTATTAACCTCCATACTGTTTTTCATATTGACTGCACCATTTCATATTTCCACCAACAGTGTACAGAGGTTCCAATTTCTCCACATCCTTGCCAACCATTGTTATCTTTTTATTATTATTATTATTGCCATCCTAACAGATGTGAGGTGGTTTCTAATTGTAGTTTTGACTTACATTTCTCGTATGATTAGTGATACTGAACATTTTTCATATACCTGTTGGTCATTCATATGTCTTTTTTTGGAGTAATATCTATTCAAATTCTCTGCACGTTTAAAAATGAGGGTTTTTCTTTTTCTTTTGTTATTGAGTTATAAGTATTCCTTTTATATTCCTTCTCAGTTATATGGTTTGCAAATATTTTCTCTCGTTCCATAGGTCGTATTTTTACTTTAATTGTTTCCTTTGAAGTGCAGACCCTTTTTGTTTAATGTGATCCCACTTGTTTATTTTTGTTTTTGTTGCCTGTTCTTTTGGTATTATATCCCATAAATCATCCACAAAACCAATGTAATGAAGTTTCCCCCCATGTTTTCTTTCCTCTATGTATTAGACCTTACATTTATGTCTTTAATCCATTTTGAGTTGATTTTTGTGTATGGTATAAGATAAGGGAATAGTTGTTTTGTTTTGTTATTCGCATGTAGATATGTACTTCTCCTAACACCATTTGTTGAAGAGATTATCCCTTTTTCATTGTGTATTCTTAGCATCCTTGTCAAATATCAGTTGACCATATACGTGGGGGGTTATTTCTTGGGTCTCTATTCTGTTTCATTGGTTATGTGTCTGGCCTTCTGCCAGTACCATACTGTTTTCATTACTGTATCTTTGTAATATATTTTGAAATCAGGATGTGTTAGCCTGCCAGCCTTTTTGTTCTTTTTTGTCAAGACTGTTTTTGCTGTTTGGGGTTCTTTATGGGTTACATGAATCTTAGGATGAGTTTTCTACTTCTGCAAAAAATGTTAGTAGGATTATGATACAAATTGCATTGAATCTGTAGATAACTGAACCCAAATCAGACAGACAAACAAACATGGCTTTTGCTGCCATCAAAGTTAATTCTTTTTTGAAGTTAATTTTTTAAGAATGTGATAAAATATGCCTTTGCAAATGTGTATGTATGTAGTGTTTTTCATGCACATTCCCACCTTTTCCTTTAATTGTATGTCTATATTTTTCTTGTTGAAATCAATTTTAAAACTAACTTTTACATTAGTTCCTGTGAACTTGTCTCTTTATTCTAAATATGTCTTTTAAAATTGTTTTTCTATATGTTCCTTTTTGCATTATTAAATGAATGTTTATTCGTTTTTTAATAATTATATTTGTTACCTTAGGAAATGTCTTTTAAAATATTTTAAATGGAATCCCCAGTTAAGACAGCATTAGAGTTTTTCCTGTGAGAGATATGCATTTCACTGTAAGAGATGTTAGTATGATACTGTTAAAATATATTTGGCTGATATTGACTATTCTAAGGGCATTGTTTCCAAGAATGCCATCATTTGGTTTCATTCAGGCACATTTCCCACAAGCCCAGAGTCAATACTTTTTTTCAGGACTTATTGTTGCATAGGTTCAACACTAATACATTATTGCCATCTTTTATCTGCTCATCCAGGTCCTTTATGTGAGCTAAGCTAGAAATGCACTTACACTTTCAGTTTTTATTCTTTTTAAACATTGCATTTTGAGTGCGGGTGGAAGGTGATCCCTAGATAGCAACCAGTAATTACTCTAACAGCAAAACTATCTAAAAAGCAACCTCATAGGCAAATACAGAACATAAGTGAGCCCACAAAAATTATATTAGGTCCTATTTACATTACTAACTCCTTTCACATACAAAATTTGACTTTTAATGAATTTCTGTGCAATGCCATGCAATATGATAGATTCTAGAATTTAAGAATGAATAACAAATGTTCTTAGATCTTAGGAAAAAAGAACACAGCATCTCTGTATAACAGTTATTCCAACTCCTCTTTTCTGCCTCATTCTGATATTAAATCTCTGAAAAGCTAAAGAGAGAGTTTTCCCAGATCTGTTTTAGACTCTAGACACTTAAGCCAATATCTTTTTCTCCCTATCAGACTGGAATCATTCCAAGCCTCTTAACTTCTGGGCAACCATGAAGATGAGACAAAGAGGATACTAAATCTGCCACAAATTTATTTTGATTTTCTATCCAGTCTTACTTGTTAGAATTGAAGGTCACAAATAGGATGAAGTGGTTGTTGTGGTTTTTTTCTTTTTTCTTTTTCTTTTTTTTTTTGAAAGAAGAAAAAAATAAAACAACACTAGGAACAGAGCCAGTGTCTAAAATTTATTCTTTAGTAAATAGGAATCCTGCCCTTAAAGATCTCCATGCAAAAAGATCTTACATTGCAGCACCATAAATAAGCTATGGGTTAATATATTGTATGTAGTATGGTTTAAATCCTAGAAATCTGAATTGTAGAAATGACTTCTGCAGTTAAGGGTATCTAATGTTTATTCTCCAGTTTTCTATGAAGAATGGAATTACTCTGTCTTCATTGGGTGTGTGACCATAAACGAATTGCTTCATGTTTAGTGACATCATCTGTATGAAGTGAGAATAGTAAAATCCACATCTTAGAGGGGTGGTGGAGATTACATGGGATAAAGATGGTTCCAGAGCCTAGAACAAAAGAGTTTAACATTATAGTCTTCTCCTGTTCATCTCCAGTTCTGTAAGGGAAATTTGTTGTACCACATCTTTAGCACTAATCAAATTGTGCTGTCAGTTTCATGGTTCCTTTGCCAAATTGTAAATTCTTTGGGATAAGGACCATCACTGATACGACTTTACATTTTACACAGTGCTTTATGATCTTCAAATTGTTTGCATAATTTCAGATACACAGAATAGTTATGAAGTGCTTATTATTATTATCATTATTGTTGTTGTCAATGTTATTAACTATAACAGCTTCACAATAAGGTGGGCAGAAAAAAATAATATAATTTACATTTTACGAACGCACCTTTGAGGCTTACAGAAGTCAAGTGAACCAAAGTCACATGATTAGTGACTGACCCAGGAGAAACAAACTGAAATCCACTGACTCCAAGCTCAGTGCTTGTGCTACTGCATCATAGAGACTATTTATTACACATCCCAAGAAAGTTTCAAATGTTATACCACATGCTTCTCATCGATATAGTCATACCTACCAGAAACAGTGTCCTGCTACTCAAAATTGCTAACAATTAACAGGTATTGACAGTCGTGAGTGCTTTAATCTTTACCACATGAAACTGATACCAATGCAAGAATGGACAGTGAAAGGTTTATCTCCTATGTTTGTCACAGGTCAACATTTTTTCAATCATTCAATATTAGTTTAACTGTTAGGAAATTCTTTATATTCAGCACATGACCTTTCTGAAGTCTCAACACATTTCCTCATCACTTCAATAGAAAAGCAGAACCTCTGGTTCTCTATTCTTTTCTTGGTGCTTTGCCAGTACATAACAGTTGTCAAACTATAAAGCTCACTACACACCTATTAGAATAACTAAAATCCAAAACACTAACAGCACCAATGCTGGCAGGGGTGTGGAGTAACAGAAACTCTCACACACTGCTCATGGGAATGCAAAGCAGTACAGTCCCTTTAGGAGACAGTTTGGCAGTTTCCATCAAAGTTAAACCTAGACTTACCATATGATCCAGCAATCACACTCCTTTGCACTTACCCAAATGAGTTAAAAACTCATGTCCTTTCAAAAACCTGAACATGGATGTTTATAGCAGCTTCATTTATAATTGCCAAAACCTGGAAGCAACCAAGATGTTCTTCAGTGTGGATGGATAAACTGTGGCACATCCACTCAATGATATATTGTTCAGTGATAAAAAGAAATGAACTATTAAGCCACAAATACACATGGAGGAATCTTAGGTGCATAATTCTAGGTGAAATAAGCCAGTCTGAAAAGTCTACATATTATGTTTCCACCTATGTGATATTCTGTAAAAGACAAAACTGTGGAGACAATAAAAAGATCAGTGGTTGCCCGGGGCCCTGGGAAAGGGTGGAGGGATGAACAAGTGGAGCAAAAGGCAAGTTGAAGGCAGCAAAACTATTCTTCACGATACTGTGAATACATGACAGTATACATTTGTTAAAACTCATATGACTGCACAACACAGAGAGTGAATCCTAATGTATACTAGGGATTTTAGCTACATAATGTATCAATATTGGTTCATCAATTTTAATAATGTACCACACTAATACAAGATGATAATAATAGGGAAATATGGGGAGGGGGCATTGGAGTATATGCGAACTCTGTTCTTCCTGTCCAATTATTCTATAACCTAAAACTTCTCTAAAAAATAAAATCTATTAAGAAAGATAAAAAGCCCAGGTTAGATACAGTACCAGAATAGTAAGAAATTTATTTCACATTATTTCACCTTTCCTACGTTTTATGGTTGTGTTCCACTTTAATAAGACTCTATACAAATATCTGAATTTACGATTTATGGAGAAATTATTTACATTTCAAAATAATCTTTAATGTGCTCCTTTTAAAGTAAGCATGAATAGAGTGGTTAATGTTTTATTAATCACAGAAGACTGATGTACACAAGATACACCAGGAATACAATTAGAAATTGGGAAAAGTGTGTTATGCTGATTGCTTCCACGTAGCACTGTGAGGAATTGAGTGGGGTTTTTTTTCCTCCTTCCTTCAAATTTCATTTAACTACACATTCAATGAATATTTATTGTGGGCCCATTATGTGGTCCCTCACTAGGCACTGAACGGATTGATTCTCTTTGTGATGTTAGTGAACTTAACATCCAAATTTCACTTTCACCTACAGTCTTACTTGTTTTTCTGTGCCTTTGGAGATTGTAAATTCTTCCTCCGATTAAGACGTCTTATCTTTGTAACTTCCACAGTATATAGCACAATCAATGCCTTCAAAGACAATAGGCCCCAAGAGTTTATTGACTCTATGAGTGACTGCATGACTAAATTAATAAACAAATACCCATTTCTACTTTCCTGCTTATTTATAAGGTGTGATGACAAAATATGAAACAGGTGCACGGTACTTATAGAGTCTGTCTCATTTTGTTACTATCTCAATACTTCTTTCTTGAGTATAGATTGCTGACTTGCCACTCTTTATAATAACTTTATATTCCCATTTCACATAAGAGTAATATGGGTGAGGAAACATTTTCAGTGATCTTATTATTCACAGCTAGCCTTCACTGAGCAAATCAAGGTTTAAAAATAAATATAGGTGTCAGTTGGTGATTACTATAAAGCTGTGTGCACAAAACATTCCAGTGATTGGGTCTAATATAGAGAAAACATCTCAATAACTATTTGGTATTTTGCTTTTCTGTAAATATTTTGGTATGTTCTTACCCTGTATCAATTACAATTCCTGCAGGAAACTAATGGTGCACACAAATTAGGTAATTTGAAGAGACTCTATAAAGGGAATAATTATAAAGGTTTGGGTAGGATTATAAAAAATACAAGGAATAGTGCAGTACTTTAGGATGGTAACAGTGGGCACCATTACAACCATTAGGCCTAAATGGGCCAAATGGGCAGGGGAGATTACCATATGCCAGATGATAGAGAAAGAAAGAGAAAGAAAAAAGGGGAGAGAGATTAGCAAGCAAGGGTTGTGTATTGGTGGCTACCTGACAGGAGCTGTGAGTTTTGGAGCAACGCAGCCTGTCTGCACTGGCCTTGCAGAGAGCAAATAGTGAATGTTGGGGAAACAGATCACCTGACACTACTTTCCTCCCTCCCTGTGCCTTCTTTCTGGTGCTCATTGGCTAAATCCACATGGTAGCCAAAAGGCAAAGGAGTATATTGGTATAGCAGTGGTTCTAGAAAAGGGACAGGTTTACTCCCAGGGATATTTTTGGTTGTCAAAGATCAGGGGACAGGGGCCGACCCCGTGGCGCACTCGGGAGAGTGCAGCGCTCACACCGGCGCTCCCGCCGCGGGTTCGGATCCTATATAGGAATGGCCGGTGCGCTCACTGGGAAAAAGACAAAAAAAAAAAAAAAAAAAAAAAGATCAGGGGACAGAAGTGCTACTAGCATTCAATGGAGAGAGCCTAGGGATTCTTCTAAACATCCTGCAATGCTCAGGACATCCTCCCACAATGAAGTATTCTGTTCAGAATGTCACTGGTGCTAAGGTTGGAAAACCTTATGTAGTTTATACAGGTCATCTTCCGAGGGTACAGAACAAAAGTAGGGTGGAGAGAGTTTCTGAAGGGGAAAAAGGAAGAAACCTGAATACCTCACAAAAGAAATCAATGAAAATAGCAGAAATGGGAAAAAACAGCACTGAAAATACAAAACTCTCAAAAATATATCTGGTAGTGTTTTATGGAATTTATTAAAATTCAACTTGAAGTGCATAATATTTGGCAAGCCAGGTTTATCTTTAGAGAAATCCTTGTGGGATTTATACAAGGATTTATTAATAAAGGGCACACATACTCATAGTACAGGCAGTCATGTTATGTAAAATATGGATGAGAATGTATTAGAATAATGTGATGTATGCACAAAGGATTTCATAACTACACAGATCCTCTTTTTGCTTTCACTTATGCACTGTTAAAGGCTATAGTTTGCATAGTGATATAGCCATGTAGGATAGTAAACTTGACATTATGCATGGCCTTTTTACCTAGTTGATATTTGATTCTTTTTTTCATCTCCAGTTTATTCCCCAGAGCATTCTCCACAAAAACCGCTTCTCACATTTTTACAACTTAAGCATTTAATCCACTGTATAGATTCCTGAATCATTCTCCAAGTTTTTCTGTTTTTCCCTCAACAATGTCATATATTCTCATGAGTGTTTATCCCTTTGTCTACATTTCTAGCCGTATTTCTTATCTAATATACACTCTCATATTTCTCTTTGTCTGCTGCACATTTTTACTTGGATGTCATGTGATCATTTCTATGTCAACAGGTCTCAGAGTTGAACTAAATCTTCGCCCTAGACAAGGAGTCCCTCCACATCAGTTAGCACCAAAGTTTTCCCTATGCCCACAACATAAACCAGTGATCCTTTCTCTCATGTTTAACCATAAGATGACTCTGGGTCCTTATCTTATCCAGTCTCTGCCCCATCTCTTCCACTATGAAGGTTTGGATAGGACTATCATCAACTCAGGCCTAGATTAGTGCAATAGACTGAGCTTGTTTAGTTATGCTTTACTTTTTAACTGCCATATATATCTCTTCCCACATCATTTCCTATTCAAACATATTTAACTAGTTTTTCATTCATTAGAAGCTAGAGTTTGTCATTAGACTATATTTTAAAGTTTTCTCATTTTTTCTCCATCCTTGTTCTAATGTATGACTTTGGTCATTTGTTCATCCATACACTTAAGAGTTAGCTAACCATCGAACACCCAGAAATTTCAATATCTGTCACATGAACTCTCTGATGCTGGTTTATTCATTGTTGCCAGAACATTTCAGGCTTTTGCTACTTCTTGTATGTGTTTGTCATGTATTTTATGCCTAAAGCTCTTTTGAAAATCTCAAATATCTAAGAAACACTTGTCTAAGATCACAATAATCCCTGCCATAAATTGTTATGGAAACTGTTGCCTATATTGCTCCGGCTGAACTTCTCAAAGATGGCTTTTTTTCCTCTTGGTTACACAATTTCTTGCATATGATAAGTACTCAATCAATGTTTACTATTGATATCTACACTTGTACTGTCCAGTATGGTAGCCACGAGACACAAGTTGCTATTAAGCACTTGAAAAGTAGTTAGCCTGAATTAGGATATAAGTGTAAAATACACATTGGATTTCAAAGACTTACTTGAAAAAAAATAGCATAAAATGTCTTGTTAATTTTTATATATATTTCATATAGAAACTATAACATTTTGAATAAGTTGTATTAAATAAAATATAAAATTTACCTGTTTCATTTTAGTTCTTTTCATGTGGTGACTATAACATTTAAAATTACATATGTGGCTCACATAATAATTACAGTGCTGTTCTAGGTAGTAATACATGAGTGTTTAACATGTACTACAAGCAATGTGATCATATAAAATATTTAATATTGTTTGATGGTACGTTATTCTCAAAGTTGATTACAATTGCTCTGTATACAGTTTAACAATGATAATGGAAGAGAATAAGTTAATTACAGGTGTTCATCTTTTGACTAACTTGTTAGGCCACATGAGAGGACCCAAGATATTTGAATTCACTTGCAGATAATTTGTACTCACTTGCAGAATTCCAAGGATGTTTATAAACCTTCAGATTGCTTTCAATTTTCTCTCTCGGTGAAAATTTTCCTTAAAATGAGTACTCAGTATTTGAATTTCTCCTTGTTTTCTATGACTATCTTTTCATAGCACTGTGGTTTCCAGGAACATTTTACTACATGTAACTGTTGCACAATTTGATCTCATGTAGTAAGGGCTCATTATTCTTATATTTCAAACCCCTGGCATGTTTGTTTGAGTTTGGTACACCTTGTATCTCAGATTCTATTGTCTTTAACCTAAATATTCAATAGTTGGATTAAATGTTATGGAATCTCTAAATGGCTCAATAAAAATAGCTTTCCTTCCCATGAAGGGCAATCCAGTGCAGGAGTTAAGCCTACAGGATCTAGAGTTGGAGAACCTGTCCTGCCTGACTGTGCAAAGTTACTCACGCGTCACTCACACGCTGCCCTTCTGTTGCTCCATCTGTAAAGTGGTGATAATGAGTAAATTCCGGAGAGTTTTTATGTGAACTAAATGGAACTAAGCCCTTAGAATACAAATGGCACATAGTAAGCTCTCAAAAAATATTAAGCATTACTATTCTTATCACAATCCTTTAGAATTCTTAGTTTCTTCTCATCAGTAAAGCTAAAGTTAATACTAAAGATAAAACATGTAGATAAACAATATAAAGATATCAAGTGGATTGAATATTTTCTATTTCTAAATATTGCTTTATAACTTAAAAGAAAAACAGAATTTGACATTCGACCTTTTATTTAGGAAGTATCAAATTATTTATAAAAAACTTCATGTGAAGTTGTACAAGGTAAAATTACAGTGGGTAAAATTTTCTTATAACATTCTAAATCTATTGGTCAATGCCAACAGGGACACTCTCTGATTCCTTTTATTATTAATTTTATTATTTATTAATACTTTGGTCTTTCATTATATTATTATTATTATTAATCTCTTTGCTTACTTTATTACTCAAACTAGTTAATTAAGCATTTACAATAATAACTTTCAAAACCTAAAAGTCTGAAAAAAATAAAATTTAAAATATCCATGAAAAGTATATTTTGGAAATGCTGGGGACCTCCATACCCACTGTAATCTAATTAACAATTATAGAACACTCCACCCCAAATAAGAATAATACATATTCTCTTCAAAAGTACATAGAGAATTGATCAAGAGAGAACACATTCTAGACCACAAGACAATTCTTAATTTATTTAATAGGGCTGAAATTATTTAAGTATTTTCTCTGACCACAACAGAATTAAACTAGAATCAATAACACAAAGATGTTTGAAAAGTCTCCAAATAGGAATTAAACAATAAGCTTCTTAAAAACCAAAGGGACATAAGAAATAATTTTCAACTGAGTGAAAAACCTTAAAAAGTTGTAGGATGCAGCCAAAGCAATGCTTAGAGGAGGTTTATAGCTTTAAATGCTTACATTAGAAAAGAAGAATAGTGCAAAATTATTGGTCTAAGCTTCTACCTCAATAAGCAAGGGGGGAAAAAAAGAAAAAAATTAAAGCTGAAGTAAGCAAATAAGGAAATAATAGCAATAACAGCAGAGTTTACTGTAATAGAGCATAAAATATAACTAGAAAAAAAATTTTAAAGTTCAAAATTGGTTCTTTGAAAGGATCAAAAGTATTGATGGACCCCGGTTGACTGATCAAGAAAGTGTGTGCACAAATTACTAATGTTAGAAATTTAAGAATGGATATTTCTACAGATTCTACAGACTTTAAAGGGATAATAAGGAAATGTCTTGAGCAACCTCATGTACATAAATTCAACAACTTAGATGAAATAGACAAATTTTTTAATAAGTACAACTTAACACAACTGGCATAAGATAAAAAAATCTGACTAACCCCTATCTGTTGAAGAAATTATGTTAAGTATCTAAAACCATTCCGTGAAGAAGATTGCTGGATAATATGGTCTCACTGATAAATTACATAAAATATTTATAAAAGAAAAAACACCAGTATTAAACAAACTTTCAGAAAATAGAGAATTAGGAAACATTTCTCAGTGTATTCTATAAGGCCAGAATACCTGAAAAGCACAATGCAAAAAAGAAATTTACAGACAAATATTCTTTATGACTATAGAACTAAATTTCTTAACAAAATTTTAGTAAATTGAATCCAGCAATATTTTTAAAAGATAAAATGTCATGAACAAGTGGGGATTCTCCTATGAATAGGAGGTTGAACAAACATTTCAAAACCAATCGATATAACTAATCATTTGATTATTTAAATAGATGCAAAAAAAAGTATTTGACAAAACACAACACCCTTTCCTAATTAAAAAAAGAAAAAGTCAGCAAGTTAGGAATAGATGGAACTTCCTCAGGCTGATAAAGGGCAATGATCAAAAACCTAATCTCATATTTAAAAATAAGATACTAAACACTTTCTTCTTAAGATAGAAAATAAGGCAAAGATGGACACTGTCATCTTTCTATTTGAAGGGAATATTGTTAATAACTTTATACCAATACATTCAATAATGTTATTGTGGGTGCATATCGTAGGTCCTAGCCAATACAGTACAGAAAGAAAAGAAAATTAAGAGAATAAAAATTGAGACAGGAGAACTAAAAATTTATCTATTCACTAATGACTTGATTATATATTTGATCATCCTAAGGACTCAATAAAACAAATAATAGGAATTGTTCAAAGTTGCAAGATATAAAATACAAGATCAATATGCAAAATCAATTGAATTTTTATATATTAGGAAAAAACAGTTGGGAAATGAAATTTCTTTAAATGCCATTTTCAGTAGTGTCAAATAATAAACTACTTAAGGGATCAATTTAACAAAAGACATACTGATAAGTCAGAAAATTACAGCTGGGTTTTTCTATAGATGTTGACAAACTAAATTTTTAATATGTAAGGTTACTCAAAGGACCTGGAACAGCCGAAACAATTTTGAAATGAACAAATTTGGAAGAGTTTTGTTAATAATTTCAAGATTATCCTAAAGCTACAGCAATCAAGAGAGTGTAGTATTGACTTAAGGATAGACATATAAATCAATTAAACAGAACACAGTGCAGAAGTAGTCCTGCTCATATATAATTTATTTTTTAACAAATGTGCCAAGGTGATTCAATGGAGAAAGGAAAGTCTTTTTGATATACAGTGCTGAAACAACTGGTTATACATATGGATAAGAAAAAAATGAACTTCTTTTTTCCCTTATACCATATGCAAAAATTAACTCTGCAGGTCACAGTTCTAAACATAAAAACCAAAACAATACAACTTGTAGGAAAAAACACATAGGAAAATTTCTTTGAGAACTTGAGTTAAGAAAATATTTCTTAGATAAGACACATACTTTTTTTTTTTCAAAAAAAGAGAGTAATTATCAAAATTAAATCTTCTGATCTCCAATAGACACCATTAAGAAATTTAAAAGCCAAGATATAGTTATAGAGAGAAAATAATCATAATACATACTTATGTCAAAGAACTTGTTTGAAGAATATAGAAATAACTTCCAATTAAATGGAAAAAAATATTTTTAATGGGCAAAAGAAGATACATAATACTCAACATCTTTAGTCATTAGGAAAAAGCAAGTTAAAGCCACAATTAGATACCACTATATACCCATTATCATGGATGATGGAAACCTCAAGAAACTAGATTGACAGTATACACTAGTTACAGAGTCATGACTGGGGAATTAGCAATGAGAGTAAATGAACTATACCAGAAATAATCCAAGGCAATTGTATTAATTTGTGAAGGAATTTGGTAGGCACTGCATCACTAGGTTTATATCAGGGAGAAACTGACCAGGGTGGCCCTAATAACCCTTTTCTACCACTAGCTATGGCTCAGGCAGGTCACTGGGACTTGTATAACCTGTCTCCCCATTTGTAAATATGAGGATTTGTAAATAACAGGATCTCTGAGGATCTTTGCAGCTATAAAATTATATAACTCTCCATTGCCTCCACATTGGGAATTTCCTATTCCATTACAAATATTCTAAATGTATGAGGCATCAGAAATACTCATTTAAAAAACAGAATGCAAAGAATAAGCATTCTAGAAATAAACACAGATAATGCTTAGATTCCATATATCTTTATTTGTCTTCAGAAGCACTCACAAAACAAACCACCCAGAGGTTAAAAAAAAAAAAAAAAAAAAAATGTTGTGATGTTATTAGTACAAACTGAAAAGATTTATTTTCCTGAAATGGGAAGGCCATTTTCAATTTGGAGTTGTTTTCATTTTTTCAAGTGAAAGCAATTTGGAGGGGTCAATATCCATGTTTGAAGGTTGCCAGGTCAAAATTACTTTTATGCAGGACATTTTTACCTGTAGGGACCATTGCCATATAACATAGAAGCAAGAAATTCAGTAGTAGATATATTTACAAAAATCTAGACAATTGTAATCAGCATGATTTTGAGGCAACAGTACACCATCACCTTGTAAAGCGGTTGGGGTTAAGAACATTTCACCAGGCTAAATGGGGGTGATGGAGAGGGAGGCAAGCAGAGGAGTTACACTGTGTTTGCTCTGTGAACAGAGAAACACATTCTTCATTTTTGTCACATACTACATCACAGCTATGCAGAATTTATTAATTTATTCTTCTGAGATGTGGAAAAAGCCACCAAAGGAAATCAGCAATTTGCTCTCCTCACACTCGGAGAACAGAACAGTATTTGAGACCTATACATCATTAACTTTAGCTTTGGCCTGAGAAGTCTTCTTAAGAAAAACAAATTACGTCAGCGACTATCCTACTTAACACTTGACTTTTATTTTATAAGAGACTTTTCCACAGGACCTACCGAGCTATCTCACTTAGGTCAGTTTTGCCTCCTGAGATAGAGTGAGAGGTGACCACAATGTTTTTTTTTTTTTTGCGACCGCGCTCAGCCAGTGAGCGCACCGGCCAGCCCTATATAGGATCCGAACCCGTGGCGGGAGCGCCACTGCGCTCCCAGCGCTGCACTCTCCCGAGTGAGCCACGGGGTCGGCCCAACCACAATGTTATACAGCACACAACTCTTTAATCGTAGCTGCCCACCAAACATTATGTATAGTACAATTAGTTCTCATCAACATCAGAGAGCATGCTATAAAACACTGAATTCAGGCAGTTAAAGATATTAAATAATAACTGTTATTTTGAACTAGTTTGCAATGTTACAATTAGTCTATTAGATTGATACTTGACGAATATAGGAATATGTCTATATACGTGTATCATGGCAGAGATGATTTTCCCAAGACAAGGATTCTATTACTTAGATATAGGCGGCTGCTGGAACGGTCCTTTGGCCCTGGTTCCAAACTCCCTAATCATTCCTCCTACCTCTTCCCACTCTTCTTCCACCATCACTTTTGCTACCAAAGCTGTGGTATCTTCCCTAACAATTGCTGCTAGAGACCTAGGCCACAAAGGTTTAGGCAGCATTCACTACAGGTAGTGCTCAGGGTTGCTGATGAAGACTCAGTCCCTTTCTGTAGCACCCCCTATTTTTGCCTAGGAACCCCTCTCCCCTGCCTAGAGCCTTGGGACTTCTTATCTTACTGTTAATAACTAGGAAGCCCTGCTGCTAAAAACTAGTATAACTAGTATAACTAGAACTAGTAGAGAAACTAGGGCGTTGAGGATGCACTTTTAGGATTTCTTGGTTAGAGATATAGTATTAATAATAGTGTTATTGTTTCGTGACATCATGAATAAAAAAACTGTTTTGGACTTACTTTGGGAACTAAAAAAAAAATCCTTAATGTAATTTCTACAGTGGAAATAAGTTCTCTGTTCAGGCAAAAGATTTACAAATACGTATGGGAGGGAAACACATTCATAATTGAGGAGACAGTGCCCTAGGTAACAATGTTCTCTTCCTGTTATAATTTTAAATCATGATTTGTTTTCTTACACATCCTCAGTTGTATTTGTTCTTTTTAGCCCAATTTATTATTACAGATATTAAAGAAAACCTTACTTTTCCATTAATTTATCAAAGTACTTGTTAAAATTTTGTACATGAAACATTACTCAAGATATTTTTATAAGATTATTTAACATAATGAATAGATGTTGAAATTATTTAAAATCTAAATTATTATGTACTCAATAAGATATTGCTAATCAGTCCTGTATTTATTCATGTGTGATCATTTTTGGCAAGCTATTGCAAATATTCAAGGAAGGGAATGTATTTTTAGCCAGAATCTACTACTTCCTACATATAAATGAAGCATTTACTGAAACATCTATGAGACAAAATGTTTCTGAATATGTATTGTACACTTCTTATAAACCTCTTTTCTTCTGTAGCTATATTTCAGAGAAAAGCTTTGCTTTGACAAAAAAAGATTATGTTGGCTTACACATATATAAATAAGTAAGCAGTGTTTGGTTTGTGGTAAAGGATATGAAAAGATAAAAATGTTAAACACCCATAAATAAGGTCCTGCTGGTAACCTGAGTTATGCTACTGGAGAACTGAAAGGAACATTTACTGTTCTCACGTGGCCTTTAGAATGTCTCAAGCCTAGGAAGATATTTTACAACCAAGAGAACAAGAGAAGATTTAGATTTCAATCTGCAGGAAGAATTCCGCTTTGTGTGCCTGATCCTGCTAGTTAGGCAGGTAGCAAAATGATTCTGGTCAGCAAAGAGAATTATGAGTTTAGGCAGCTGACTCTGATTTCTCAGCCCTCTTAGTAATTTTTTAAAACCCAGACAGAATTTTGAGTGAATTGTAAATGTCCACATTAGGTAGCCTCTGGGCGTGTTTTTACTACTGACTTTCAAAAGCATTACTTGCTGGCATTTCCTTTCATGTAGCATTATATTAAAAATGAATTCATTCATCCATCTTCCCTTGCCCTTCCCATTTCACCTTCCTTTTTTCCATTTTTCTCCCCTCTTGGTATGGACTCATGCAAACACTGATGCCTGCTGTCTGAGCAAGCCCGGTGATGAGGGAGGGGATGCCAAGTAAAGGTCAACGCAGTGTGCCCAGCAGCCACAGAAATGCAAGGGGAAAGAGAGGGACGCAGAGATGGGGGGTGAAGGAGGCAGCCAGAGAGCTTGGGAGATCTGCTGCACTGAACAAATAAAGAGGAAACAATAAGCATGTGATAATTTTAACATTCTCTGGCTCAGATGGCAAGTGTTGTGTAGGTGTTAACTTCCCGGGTGTGGGAGCTACATAGTGCCTGTGTAGAAGAGTCTCCTTGCTTTGGGGAGGTCTATTGTGGAGGATTTAGAATTAATGTACCATAATTCAAAAAAAAAAATATGTACACATACGCACACACATATGGTAGACAAGGAGAGAAAGTGAGGTAAAATGTTAATAATTAGGGATTCTGGATGAAGAGGATATGGGGACTCTTTGTACTGTTATTGAAACTTTTCTGGAGGTTTGAATATATTTCAAATTTTTGAAGAAGTCAAACTACAAAAAAAGAAAAGAATGAATTCATTCAGTGAATATCTACTGAACATCTGCATATTAAATACCATAGGGTGAACTTCTATAAAAATGCTTAAACACAATAAAAGTTTATTTTTCATTCATATAGGTCCAAAGTAGGTGTTTTTGGCAAGTGAGTGAATTTCCTCTTTAGGGTTATTGAGTGACCCAAACCTCTCCCATGATGCAGCCCCCCACCATTTTCTAGGGGGATGCACCCATCGCTAGTTTGAGGTCACATACGTTATTTCCTTTCTCACTCTGTTGGATACTGGCCATGGTTAATTCAAGGTAGACTGGAAAATGTAATGTATAACCACATGCCCTGACAAAGAAGAGAGAACATAGTTTGGTGGACAGCTAGCAAATTCCAATACAACCTGTCATCGGGCATTCTGTTGTATGCATAGATATAACTAGGAGATTCTCCTCTCTTCAGCAAACATATGCTGAACACCTTTTCTTTGACTGAAATTGAGCTAGGTAATGGGGATATAGAAATTTTATAAGAAGACGTAGTAAATTTTGTCAGTGAGCTCACAAAGGATGAATATGTGGAATAAAATTATACCTACATAAGGCTTGTGCCATGTAAGTAAATGAAACATTCATGAGTACAATTTAGCAATAAATTTCTGTAGGTTTGTTAAATGTCATCTTTGAATGTTATTGTGTCAAGGATAGGAAGAAGATGTTTTGGATTGAGGAGCTAACAATTATAGTGAAAAACAGTTCTTAATTTTTTTTTTAAGTCTTATTTTTCTACATTTAAGCATATTTATACTTGCTAACATTCAGGGGGTAAAGACTGTGTTTTTACAACCATGACAAGAATAGAACATCTTAGTAATGCAAATGCTACACTTTCACAACAAACTAATCATGGTGATGGCTTTGCATGGAATTGGTCATTGAGATTGATCTGGCCAAGTGTGCTTTCATGGACAAAATGTGGACAAGCTTGTCTGTGTTGCAGATTTCCTTATCCATTCTTATCCAGATGCTTCTTGGATTTTTATTAGTGGATGTATTTTGGAGGTCAGATAGCTTCTTGGCCAGATCATCACTCTTATAACAAATCTATATGCTATTCTCACTGAAATATATTTAGACGTTGCCATACTGGGAATTTTTTCAAGTAATTAATGTACAGATTGTGTTCTAGCTTGAACTTGACTCCTTGGAAATAGTTGACTCTTAGCAGCATTTAATGCCAGAAGAGCATTTGAAGCCTCTGCGGATATTAGCTCAGAGCTTTCTTTCATGTATTATCTCTGGGTTATCTTTTTATTTGCCATTCCTCTTTGGCTTCCCTAAAGGAACCTGAAGTATTATTTCAGTAATTAAAGTTTATTTATGGGGAAAAATCCATTGAAGCATTAACTTTGGCTTATCCATAACTTTTTAATAAACTTAACTTTAAGCTCTGTTTAACTCATTTAGTTGTTATATGAATAAGACATTCTGCATTTACAGATTTTAGTTTCTACTGCAGCATCATTCAACACTGTGCTTCTGACGGAGATAAATAATTTGAAAAGATATTTAATATGAAGTATATTAACTAACATTTGGTACCTTTGGCAGCATAACAACTTGCTGCTTGGCTTTGCTATAATCTATTTAGCTATGCATTCTCTCCCTCTTTTAATTTAAAAGAATAATGATTTTAATCACAATTATGCACAAACCCATACAAGTATGCAACAAACATCTGGGCACACCACCAGTCCTACAGTTAGAGTATGGATAAAGAGTGTCCTGGTGGAAAGGGTTCTATATCTGGAAACAACATAGATTTGAGTCCCAAATCTGCTCCTAACTACTGTTGTGCCTATGATCAAGTCATGTGGCCTCTCTAGTCTCAGTTTACTTGGGAATAAAATGCCATCCACTTGTTTTTTAACACTGAATTTTTCTGTAATTTACAAATTAAAAATAATGTTTTAACAAACATCATTACATTTAAATCTTTACTTACATCTTCATCAGTTTCTTAGGAAAGGTTGGAGAAGTAAATATTAGAGATGCATATATGCCATTAAAAATACTAAAAACTCCTTATGTACAATAAGTGCATTATATTTAGTAAATATTTCTCTCTTTTAAATATATTCACCTTCTTTTTTTGCAAAAGTTTCCTGAACAAATGCATATAAGATCATTAAGAAGTTAGCAGAATTTTATAAAATCGTACAACTATATGTAATCTTTTGATGTTAATGGAGCCAGCTGATCTTATAGAAATAATTTAGGAATTATAATTAGTAGCACATAATTTAAGAGCTCTGTGACCTTATTCATATAATTGACCTTCTCTGAATCTTATGTAAAATAATAGGGTATTGTGTAGATTATATATACATTTGTACATGTATATATGTGTACGTGCTTATGTATAATGGCAGGGTTTTGTGAGAGTCAAATAGAAACACATGTGAAAGTACATTATAAATGGTAAAACACTACACATTTATTATTATTATTAATTTTTGGTAAATAATATGGTCAAATTCATTAATGATCTTTAGTTTCAATTTCAGGTTTTTTCTCTAATATTTTTTAAGATAAGTGAATACAGTATTTCTCCTAATAAATATATTGGCCACTGTCTTTTAATTGAACATATTAGTTATATTTTTATAGTAATGTAACACATGGTGAAAATTTGAAGCTCTTTATAGCGGATAGTTTTAGGAGCTAGATTAAAAGAAATAAAATGAACAAATGGACTTATATGATGCATCCCCAAAAACATTTCATCTGAAAGATAGGCTTCCAGAAAAATCTAACTTGTTTTTCATAGATATTTCAAAATAAACCTAGCTCATATGGTACAGTTTTAAAGAAGAAAGAAAAAAAAAGAAAAGAAAAACCATCTGAGAATTTCTGGAATCCTGCCAACAGTCTAGCTTGGCATTTTATTTCATCTTCTGGATGCAATTGATTGACAGCTGTGATGTGATGCCAGAGGTAGAGTGGGACTAGAAGGAGAAAACCAGAAAATTCAGTGTTCTTGCTCCTGAAGAATAGCTAGTTTCTTCAAAAACAGTAAGATTTTGCCATCCCACCCCAAATCTGTATTATATGATTTGTGGGATCCATTCCTTTTATGTTAGACTTTTTCATTCTCTTTATACACTATCTTAGAAGAATAAACATTGGCTTGATAAATATTGGTTGATAGCCCCATTCTATGTTTCTAAAACAGAGCTACTCTAAGGTTGATTCATGCATATAGATTAAAATAAATAAATAATCATTCAGATATTTCAAATAAAACACATTTCTATTAAAACAGGAAAAAGACTGGGTTTTTAAGTTTTATAGCCAAGTAGAATGGTATCAATTCTAAATGAGTTGCTAAGATTTTCTCAGTTTTCACTATCTTCTCTTCACACACGGCAGCATTAGATTTAGAAAATACTACCATAGATTTTTTACAGATGCATGTTGAATTCCTGATACTCTTGGGAAGCTTTGAAAATGCCATCGCAGTTTCCAGATGTAATTGTGGCCATAGAGCTACCAGTCTTGGTGTTGGAAAGGACCACTGTAAGGCTTTATCTGCACCACTAGAGTATTACTTTCCCCAGTGCTATAGTCTTATTATGAAGTCTTCTATGTTCTGAAAGTATCAAAGACCCTCTCTGCTGGTCATGTCCCTTTTTAAATTTTTTAAAAATCTATTTCATATTTTTAAGCAATGGAAATATAACCTCCCCACTCCCATCCCCAACCCATCCTGGAAGGAACAATATATATATTTTTTAATTTATGGTCATACTCTCTCCTTTATCTGCAAGATGTGTGATAGTGATGACATCCAATATAAGTGTTTCCTTTCACTCCAAAGCAAGATTTCTCTGTTCATTAGTAAAAATATTATACATTATCAAGTGGACATAAATTTTCTTCAACAAGGAACTTTCAAGGTCTCTTTTCCTCCCCTTATAACAACCTGAGCTTCATGATCCCATGTTCTCCTGGTATCTTGGTTAAGTCTGTTTCTTCATGGGTGAAGGAAGTATGTTGCATGGCATTTTCTAAGAGACTTGGACTGCTTACCCACAATGACAAAAAGAGTCCCCAGGCACAAGCATTCATCCATTTATTCATCCATTCATCTATTCATCAATTCCTTCAGCTGATAATTAATGACGTCTATTGACTTACCCTTGGATTGGTTTCTGTCATTCTGCCATGGGGACAAATGGGGAGAAGCCACAACATACTCTTTCTCCCCTTTTTCTTCCTTTTTTTTAGTATATGTATTTGTTTCTAACTTGTCTAGCCCTGATCCTGACCTCTTTGTTATACTTTAGGTTTCTTATTATTTGAAGTTATTTCTGCATCATAGATCAATATCTTGGTCACTCTGTTTCTTCACTTATACAAATTAACTCAGAAAAATGACCCAAAATCCCTATTGTAAGTCACACACCATCAGGTATAATACTGTCCATTGCATTATAGTATAATGTTATTTATAGATAAAGTGTTTTAAATACAGGTATTGAAAAAGGATATAGATCTCATATAAATATTATAAATGGTCTTTATTACCCCCCTCTCTATTCTCCAGGTGAGCATTTTTTTTAAAAAATCTTTAAGTTTTACACCCTGGAAAAAGTCCATCATTGTAAATGGGTTTCTCCATACAGTACATGAACCCACAGTTAAGAATATGGTCTCCTAAGCATCCATTTAGCTGTTATACTTTTAAGATTTAATGGCAAATATTATGTTTTGCTTCTTCAAAAGAAATACTTAAAATTTTTAGTAAGGGCAGTTAATGAAGCTAGAAATACTAAAATGTTTAAATCCTATGTTTATCTCACATGTGAACAAAAAATGATGAAAAATTTTTCCCTTAATGTAGGCTTAACTATACTTGAATTTGAGCTCAAGAGAGTAGAAGATATCTTTTCTATCATTCAAAAGCCATGTCTGTAGATTAATGGTAAAAATGGGTATGAAAGCAAAATTTGTTTGGCTTGACTGCAATGGCTCATTCATTTGACCACAGGAACAACAGTAGGTAACAACAGGGAATGACATGAGATTGCCTAGCTCAAGTAAGAGAGTATAATCCATCAAAAATATACAGTCTGGGCCGACCCCGTGGCTCACTCGGGAGAGTGCGATGCTGGGAGCGCAGCAGCGCTCCAGCCGCGGGTTCGGATCCTATGTAGGGATTGCTGGCGCGGTGCAGCCGGTCACAAAAAAAAAGACAAAAAAAAAAAAAAGAAAGAAAAAAAATATACAGTCAGCCTTCCGTATCCATTGGTTCTGTATCCATGGATTCAACCAATAGAGGCTCAAAAATATTCAGGAAAAATAAATAAAATGAAATATAACAATGCAACAATAAAAAGTAATACAAATTTTTAAAAAATACAGCAGTACAACATAATAATGATTTATATAGCATGTACATTTATTATGCATTATGAATAATCTAGAGATGGTTTAAAGTAGCAGGATATGCAAAGGTTATGTGAAAATACTACACCATTTTGTACTGGGGACTTGAGCATCAGTGGATTTTGGTATTCGAGGCGGGTCCCAGGACCAACCCCCTGCATATACTGAAGGACAACCATAATATACGTCAAAATTAAGACATAATGTGGATTTTCTCCAGTCACCTCTGTAAAAAATTAAATAGGGGAATAGAAGTTTGATCTTGAAAATACATTGCAGACCCAATCTGTTTATCTTTCCTGTTACCTGGTGGAATGTACCAAATAACTGGAACCTGGAACTGCAATTCCCATTCTTAAAAATCTTTCTTGATATTCTGTCTGTTGTTAACTGGAACAAGCATAATTTTTTGTCTTACCCAATTTTTCCAACCTTCAAGTAGCCTTTGGTCAGAAGATAAATAGTAACTTAACCACTGATGGAAGTCCATATTAGAATTAGGCTTGGAATTCTAAGGAATAAAATAATTCTAGAAAAATTTGTATTTATGGCATTAGTATGGCAAAACATGTTTGCCTGTCCATGCAGAAACAACTAATTCCATTTGAATGCTTCCATTCACAAAGGATTAAATACCCAGGATCCCCCTTTTGCTCCAGAGACAACTAGTAGCAAGAGTACTTTCCCAAATGTATAAAAAGATTTTTTTGAAAAAATATAAGTGTTGGTTCAGCTAAAGCAGGGCAGTTTCAACTGGTAATGGCTTTTAAAAATTAAATTGAGTTCAGCATGTAGGTCATTAACCTTGTGTATGTTCTTTGCTGTTAGGACTATTAACTATCTGTTCTCAAATCTGAAGATTTTTCGTTTTCTAGATCATACTCATTCTCACATTACTGAAATGATTTTGCCATATTTAAAGACAAGAAAACTGTAAAAGTAACACCTTTCACATTATTATTTTTAATGAAGCATTCCTAATGAAATACTTCCCTCTAAGAGAGAGAAAAAAACCAAATGATGTTTATGCTACTTAACTTCCTTTTACACCTGTTCTAAGTGGTATCTGGCTGTTTAAAAAAAGACACATATCTGGAAGAAAAATAGCAAAAGTCAGATGTTTGTTTATATATAATTTGAGAATTATATTTATAACATAAATGTTAAGAAATGTTTTCCATTTATGTCCTTATTTAGAAACAAACTATCAAGGATTTTAGAAATATCTAAGGCCAGTATACAGTCTTAAAGCAAAGAGAAGTTGAGTGCCACTGCTAAGTAAAATACTGCATTATCGTCTTACTATAGACTCCCTTAACTGAGGATTCAAGAAAAGGGCATCTTTTTTAAGGTTAAATGTGAGCTACAATCAGGATTCTTCACTTAAGTGGCACATAATTTTCTTTTTCCGTGAATGATGCTGAATGGTACTGAGATATCTACCTGTCTGTGACCATAGCTTGTGTTGTGATGCACTTAGCCAGATTTAGAGATATTCTCTAAGCCTGTGTGTAAAAGAGGTGATATCCCTGTGTGAAGCTATCAGTGGGTCTATAAAGACTTTGACTTTGCATAGCTCAAATTAGGAAGCTACAAGACCTCTAGTTGCATGTTTATAGATTAAATGAAATATATTTCACACTTTTCCCTCAAGATATTATTTATGTAAACTTTGTTACAAAGTATAGCCAGTTGATTAATCAATCAACTGATTGGTAGTTGACTCTTGTATTTTATGTAAGGGCATGTATGAGGCCCTATATGGGAGGTTCTGTGTATAAAGAAGTGTAATTCAACCCAGCAATCACTTACTGGACCTTTACTCAATTGCCCTCAAGGCTTTATAATCTAGTTGATAAAGGGAGAGTAATTGATTAATCAATTAATTATAATAACAGATCACTTAATAATAAAACACTTTAATGAATAATCAAATCATATACTAAATTAAAATTAATGCATTAATAAGTAAAATAAACACTATATGGGTTTTATAGACAATAATTTTGGAGAAGAATAAATAGTTGCAGTAAAGGGGTGATTGGGATCTAGTCATATAATAGTGGGGTTTAATCAGATCCTTGAAAAACATGAGTGAAAGAAATAACATGATGAAATTGAAGCTTTCAAGTAATTAATGTGATGACAATATGTAGAATGCTTTTAAGAGAGAAGAGGTTAGAGGTAGGAAAAACAATTTGAAGGCCATAGTAGATTCATCTCAAAATCTCAAGATTTTGGAGTGATTTTTTTTTAATATATTCTAACTGGCAGTTAAATATTTAAATGGTAGTTTCTTTAAGATAAAATACTCTGCTAATGGCCCAAATGTAATAATTTTAAAAATAAAAATGAATTTGTCCTATCTTATGCAATGGATTTAGAAAGACCTTTGAAAAATAATTTACATTGCTAATCAATGGGTTTTCGCAAGCTGGTGTAGTGTGTGTCCCCAGTACAAAAAACAAGTGAAATATTTGTTATTGGTTCTGAGGTATTGACCACAAACAATTCTGAGACTTTCAGATGTTTTCTGGAAAGTCTATAGAATATTTGTCATATTTAGTATTTGTTATCTTTGTTTGGATTTGGCTTAAGGATGTACATCTCATAACAGGGCAGGTAGAAGAACCAGCATCCAAGATGTATAGCATGGGTCACAAAAAACCAGTGCCACCAGAGCTTCACATTGAGGTGGCAAAGCACATGAATGGAGTTCTATGGAAGGTCTTCCTCGGGAGTACAGTAGAAACCAAACACACACATGCACACCCACACATGCATAAACACACAGTGGTAGGCATCTGTGAGGTAGGGAGGGGAGTCCATACAAGCATCCTAGATGGCCATAACAGTTCCAGTTCCACAGGAACATGGCATGGACCCAACCTAAGTGAGTACAGGTACTTGGCACTAAGGAGAAGGATTCCAAGTAGGATTTTAGGTGTACAAATTGAGGCACCTGAGTCAGGGAATGAGATCTCTGGAATATAGGCTTTAAACACCCCTCTCAGGACAGGGCTTTGTAGGTCATCCAGGGATTCATATGTGTGTTGTGGGACACAGATGGCAAGGAGATGATTCTATAAGCCAGAATGTTATCACTAGCCTGTAAACAGATCAACATCAAGGGAGACTTAGCTAAAAAGGCAGGTACCCAGTGATCAGTTTTTGGGTATTTCCTTGGGGAACCTAACAGAAATGTAACTTGGTGTCTATTGTGTCCCAGGTCTGACTACCAATGAGAGGCCGATTACAGACAGAGAAATAGGGGCAAAGACCCATTACAATGCTGATAGGCATTTGAAGCCCCTTAAGTACCTAGAGACAAGTCAGGCTGGTTCTGAAATTGAGAGGGGGCTCAGTCTCATGGGGAAACAGCCAGTCCAGCAATTACAGCAATTTCAGAAATGCTGTGGGGTAGCTTGTTGTTTATCATAACTAATCTCACAATAGTTTGAGACCCCAAATATTAAATTTGGGGGAATGTGGTTTTTTTATTTTAATCTTTTTGCCTCTAATTTTTAAAAAATCATTTACAAGATTCAACACAGTTTACAAAGAGAGTTTTTGACCACAAATTGTTTTATAATGATCTGCTTGTCTGTACCATCAGTTATACTATGAGCTCACTGAGAGCGCTGGCTGCCTTCGTATCCTCAGCACCATGCTGAGGGCACGAGAAGGAATAGCAGAGGGGAAGCTGCAGTTAGTTGTGCCATATAGTAAATGACTCTTTATGTCATGCTAGTTTGAACTCTGTAGCCAATCAGCAAGGTGAACACTTTGACAGTTTTTCAACAGGGGACTAGTGAGATCACATTTGGGTTTTGGAAAGAAAACTCTGATGATGTGCATAGAATTAAGAAGAGAGATTAGAAATGGGAATTCAGGTAAGAAATTTCAGAACAACTATAAGTGAGAGATTGTTGAATGTCTCAACCAGAAATGTGAGACTGGAGCAAAAAGTTAACAATTTTGGTGTGAGAGGGGTGAGGGAGAGAGGTGTGAAGAATGACTAAGTGTGGATCCATTTTAAGGAATGGATGAAAATTTGAATATTTGAGCTAATCAGGCTTGATACTCACTTTTGAACAAAGCAAAACTCTTGCAACTTATTATTTCAACTGTGGACTAAAAAAATGAAAAAAAATATAAATCCTCACTTTACAACCTCTTTCAAACATCTTATTTGACAAAGGAGTTCAGCTCCATTGCCTCCAAATTCCATTGCAATCCTGGACCAGCAAAAACAAGTGAATTCTGTTTAACCCTGGTATCCTATATGAAAAGCTTATTGCCCTTTTTTCCTATCTTGTGTCTAAGTGTGGGTAGAACTTTTACCTATGTTTTAATAAATTTTTAGTATAGTCATTTATCTTTATAAATGTTTCAAGTAAACAAATTGTTTTCATAACTTGAAAAATCTGTAACAGGGTAAAGGTATTTTTCCCCATAAAAACATTAAAATGCTACGATAATAAATTTTGAATTAATTAAAAATTTTAAAATAGTTCGATCACTTAAAAAGTCATATGATTACAAAAATATTTATACTTGACTAGTTATTTCTAATTATGCTGTTATATAATTTCATATTTTTATTCTGATCTTTTCTCCACACCTTGATAAAGCAGACTTCTGTGCTCTCCTCACCACCACATGGGAATCCACATTTACTTCTGAATGAACTGTTAGTTTAATGCTATTGCTAATGTAGTTGTAAGAATATGCATGAATTTCACTCTTGAGTAAAAGATTTTATTATATTTAATGTGCATTCATACAAGTATAAAGTTAATTTTCAAGCCTTTAGGATGCTGATAAAGGAAATTGTCAGAAGACTGAGTTGATTAGCACAAATGTCTTATCGGTGACTTAGTGCTGTTGTATAGGACAACCATGGATAACAAGAATTGAGGCTGGCTACAGTAATCAGAGGGGCAAAGGACATGGAACTATGTATGATCTAGCAAAACACTCAATGTCTGTGATAAACTATTGAGTTTGCCTGGAATGTTAAAAGACAAAAAAAAAAAAGAACTTGGGGAGCACTAGATATTTATAGTTGTTAAGTCTTAAAGCATAAAAATATGAATGGTCAGAGTGCTAGTACCTTGTCCACTGCAGGGCTGTCTCTGTCTGAGAGATGGAGATTTACCTTTCTTTGGTCCTTTTTCTCTTCAGACCTCACTTTTTCCCCCTTTCCAGTTTAATATCTCTAAGTCTGAAGCCTGAGAAAAGGTGCTGATCTTATTTTTCTTTCTCCTTCGCAACCTATCAGAAGTTACATTAGGGAACTATTACTTTTCTCCAGACTTTGACCATGTCTATTTGTGTGAATCAGCTTCCTTCATTTTCTTTCACTCCACAAATATTTTTGAACTGTCACTCAGTATCAGCTGCTGTAAACTTGCAGGCGTGTTTTACAGGTCTTTTTCCTAAAGCTCACAATTAAACACAATTCCATATGAGAATTATAAGTACATTTATTTAATCATCAAACATTCACTGAACAGCTTTAGTTGGCCAAGGACTGTATTAACATACGATGTTCAAAGATGAACAAGAAAAACCTCATGCTTAAAGAAATTTACATGATAAGTTCTGTAAGAGAAGTAGGTTCAGGGATCTTGGGAGCACAAAAGCAGGATGAGTTTACACAGGAGCTGCACCGTGCCCTAACTTGGTTTTATTCCCTCAAAGCAGAGTCTGACATGTAGTGTAGAGTGCAGGTAGTTTATGTGGGTAGTAATCCCAGGGAACAGGAGAGAGTGTAACAAGTGAAGAGAAAAAGCCTATATAAAGGTATATTGTACTTGAAGGCAATGGAGGCTCTAATTCTCTGCACCTCTCAGAAATTATGAGACAGTTTCCCTGAATTATCTGCCTGAAGAACAAGAGGAAGAAAGGCTTACCCATCAGCTCCCATCTCCTATTGACTTAAAGCTGCCACTAGGATATTAACTCCCTGCAGTTCTGCAGAGATCCCATCTTACCTTTGACTCTACAGGTGCCCCTAAGCAGAAAGCAGGAAGGCACAGCATACTAAAGGTAAGATGCTGGCACAAAATGAACGGAAGCCCATGACAAACTGTGCAGCCAGCACTGGCTGGAATCTGAGGGATTCGCAAGGGATTGTAAGGAGTAGTACCTTTGATGTCCCTGCTGACCCAAAATATAGTTCTTCTTGTACACAGGTGAGTAAAGGCAGGCTGGACAAAGAGACTCATGTGCAAAAGCATGGGGGCAAAGAGCACATACTAAGTTTAGGAAAAGACAAAATGTGCTGCCCTGTCTGACACTGAGTCTGTTGAAAAGAAGATGCCTGTGTAAGAGTGGCAGGAGTTGAGCTAAGAGAGTCAGGTGGGTGCTCTCATGCTAGAGAGAGGTAGCTTTATCCCCCAGGTGATGAGAAGCTCCTGAAGGATCAACGATATTGAGCTCCGACTTAAGGGCAACAAAACAAAAGACAGGAAGACTATTTCGGTGATCAATGATGCGGTATGAGAATAATGTCATCTTGAACCAGAGCATGAAACTACTTATGATGCGTAATCAAGAGAATTCAACTGATTGGACTGTGAAAAGAGAGGGAGAAAAAAAGAACTCGTTTTTGTTTGTTCTTTTTTTCCAGGTTATCCCCTCCTACTTGGTGTGGATGAGCTCTGTGAACATTTATACTAAAAGATTCTGGGCATTCATGCTTGTCTCTTTGATGAAACAAATAAACAGATATATTTATAAATGTGTAAACAGATTTAAATACTAAGAAAATTTTTAAAATATAAAGCACATTTCCTGGAGGAGGAAAAGCCTAGTTCAGTTTTGGCTGGCAATATGCTTTGTGATTTTTGTACATGATATCTGTATCTACACTCAAATTTTGCTATTTGGAAAATGTTTCTCTTTTTAATTAATGCTACCATTATTATATGGTTTATTGTTTACCATTTACAACCTTTGAAATCTATGATTCATCCAAATAATCCTCTGTGGCAATTTAAAAAATTTTTAGGCTTTCAGTCCACATGGCCACTGTGTAGTAGCACAAGAAAGAAAATGCCATCATATTTGAGAAAAATCTACAATTTATCCCCCCCATAAATACAGTTCTAGCTCAGGAGATGGTAGCTATTTATATTTTTCAGAGTTAAAATTCTCTAAATGAATACAGAGTAAGAGTTATCAGTAAAGTATCTTTGAAACAACAGTCAGCTCTCAAATACAAAGGTCAGCCCAATAAAAGTTTCTCAGCTTTCATTGCCTCAATCTAAAAGTTGGCCTTTTCTATAATAGATGAAGGTAAAATAACTGAAAAGGATCAGTTGTAATTTTGAAATATCTTGAAAATATATTGGGGTGAAGCCATCTTCCCTTAAATAAGAGACAATTTGCTGGTTGTTTTCTCTCTAGGCAGATGAGAGTGGTGTCCTTTCTTTCTTGTTCGTCTCAGCACCTCATTTGTTACTATGTATCAGAAAAGCAGGACACCATAAATGGAGATACTATTGAGGTAATATGATATAGGACTGGTAGACAATGGGAAGACTGGTGTGGATACAGGTGGCTTGGGGGTGGGAGGATGATTTGGAATCTGAGAAATAATAATTAGCAGAACCCAGTGTGCATGTGTGTATTTGTTGCAGCAGAATGCAAGAACAGAAACATGCAGACTTCTATCTCCAAATGTTAGTCTTTGGTGAAATTCTGGATCTCATAATTTCAGGGATAAATAAATCCCTGATCATTTCATGTAACATATCAGCCACTTGGAGATATAATATAAACATAAATATAAACTATATGTTAATTTAAAGCCAACAAACAAAAAAAGAATTGCCTAGAGAATTACAACAGAAGATAACCCAGTGATTTTTAGAATATTAATAGGTATTTAAAATTTACTTTTACTTTCAACTGTTTGAATATCATCAAAAAGTTGAGGGCATTATACATTCTGATTTAAAATTATATCACAAAGCTATAGTGATCAAAACAGTATGGTACTGGCATAAAAAGTCACATAGACCAGTGGAACAGAATAGAGAGCCCAGAAATAAATTCAAACATATATGGTCAACTGATTTTCAAAGAGGCCACCAAGAAGACACAATAGGCTGTAAACTGGGAAAACTGGATTTGCACATGAAAAAGAATGAACTTAGATCCTCATCTTGCACCATACAAAAAAATCAAATAAAAATGGATAAAATACTCAAGCATAAGATCTGAAATAATGAAACTTCTAGAAGAAAATCTAGGGGAAAACTCCTTGCCTTGGCAATGATTTCTTGTGTATCACACCAAAACCTCAGACTACAAAAGCAAAAATAAAAAAATGGGACTACATCAAATTATAAAGCTTCTGCCTAGCAAAGGAAGCAATCAACAAAATGAAAGGCAACCTACAGATTGGTAAAAAGTATTTGCAAACCATATTGCATCTGATAAGGGGTTAATATACAAAATTTGTAAAGAACTCATATAACTCAATCACAAAAAGCATACAACCCAGTTTTAGAAATGGGCAAAGGATCTGAATTTCTCCAAAGATGACATAGATGGCCATTTCTATGTGAATCATATGAGATATATAAAAGGTGCTCAACATCACAAATCATAAGGGAAATGCAAATCCAAACTACTATGAGCTATCACCTCAAACCTGTTGACATAGCTGAAGAGATAACAAGTGTTGGTGAAGGTGTGGAGAAAGGGAACTCTTGTACA
Source organism: Cynocephalus volans (assembly GCF_027409185.1). Classification (NCBI taxonomy): domain Eukaryota; kingdom Metazoa; phylum Chordata; class Mammalia; order Dermoptera; family Cynocephalidae; genus Cynocephalus; species Cynocephalus volans. Next base: position 77,505,728 of record NC_084468.1, on the reverse strand, counting down.
CTGTTGGTGGGAATGTAGATTGGTGCCATCATTATGGAAAACAGTGTGGAGGTTCCTAAACAAGTTAAAAATATAATTACCATATGACCCAGCAATCCCTCTTCTGTACATATACCCAAGGGAAATGAAATCACCACCTTGTAAAGATATCTTCACTCCCATCTTATTGAAGCATTGTTCACAATAGCCAAGATATGGAAATAGCCTAGGTGTCCATCAATAGATGAATGGATAAAGAAACTAATACACACACACACACACACACACACACACACACACACACACACACAATGAAATATTATTCTGCCTTAAAAAAGGGAGGAGATCTTGCCATTTGCCACAATGTGGATTGACCTGGAGGACATTATACTAAGTGAATTAAGTAAGACATAAAGAGAAAAATATTTGCATGATCTCACTTATATGTGGAATCTAAAAAAAACAAAAACAAAACAACAACAAAAAAGGTCAAACATACAAAGAGAATAAAACAGTGGTTACTAGGGGCAAGGTAGGAGGAGGAAATAGGGTCAAATGTAGATCAAAGTATAGAAAGAGCTAATGTACACAATAAAAACACTACATCATTTAAATACCAGGCCATATTTATTATATTTAAAATTTTAGGAGAAATTAAAGACAGTAATAGATAAACTTATAATTTAAGTCATAAGTAAGGTATGGAACAGTTGTTCTAAGTACAGAGAAAAAATAAGCAAAGATTATAGAAATTCAGCTACATAGTTTCACCGTGATGTGAAATGATACACGTAACTCTTAATTAAATTGCACTAATTATACATTAAAGGAAAATGCTTCATTTTATTGTCATTTAGAAACCAAGGAAAGAAAAAACCATTTTTATGTAGTGTTAAAGGAATTGATATCAGTAGTAAGTGTAGAAAAGAAGCAATGTATCTTTTATGCATTTGTCCTGCACATTATAGAAATAAAATTCAACTTCCTTTTACTTTTTGTAAAGAATAAAAGTCTCAGTCTAAGGAAACTTTAAGGTTTGATTTTAAGTGATCCTCTATTTTAGAAGTTTAATATTTTGCTTAAAATATTTATGCTGTGTCTCCCACCAAGTCTAGTTTTAGAAACAAAACAAAACAAACAATAACAACAAAAAACCTTTACCAACTTTGACTTTAAGGTGCAAGAAACCAATTAAATGGTATGGAAACATCACATTTTCTTCCCTGTCTTTTTATTTTTAATTCGGAAACAGAAATTGTATGGATTTAGTTTGTCTTGGGATCTCACAAGTGTCAGTATTTCATTCTCCTCCATGTCTTGATAGCAACCTGAAATAGGATCTCAGTAGCTCAAGCAAAATTGGTCTCTGAAATTTGGTTAAAAATTTTTTGGCTGGGCACCTGTTGCTGAGGAAAGAGGTAACTAATCTTGAGCATATTTTTGGAGCCAAATGCTAAATTGTTTGTGCTTAGCATCACAGGACCAGGCTTACCCTTCTTCACAATGATTCTAGACCAAACGCCAGAAATGTTTTGGTTCTGGCTAGAGAATTCTGTTCACAAGTGACAGGAAGCAAGAGGCAGCATCACAATAATATATGACCTTTCTTGCTTTCAGAATAAAGATCCTTTGTTTCTTATGCAATAGTTAGAAAACCATTCTGGTTTCATTACATTTCATAGTTTTTAAGATGATTACTTCAATAAATGCTCTATATATGTATATGTGTGTATGTGTATTTTTTAACACTGAAAATAGTACAAACCTTGTAAAATATTGTGGAAGAAAAGGAATTTAAAACATTCTTTCCTTATACTGTCCTACTTAGTTGTTGCCATTTTAAAAGTGTTCTGTTGTTAACACTCAATTTGGTGATAGTAGCTGTTGCCAAGGCAACTCTATAACTCCACCCAGATAAATATGAATCTTGAAGATGAGTTTCTGCACCTCCGAGAAAATATAATGTATGTAAATAGTAGAAGATTAGAGAAGCTTAAAGGTGTCTAAACTTTCAATTTGTATCAGTTTTATAGATACACATTTATAAATTTATAGCTATACATTTTATTGTTAATTTAGGTAAATAACTTTATAAAGCATTTGCTTCTTCATGTAAATATCAAGTATATTCTCAATAGACTGAGAGACTTTTTAAGGTCACTTTTGTAGCCAGCTATTTGTCTACCTAATTTCTTTCTTAATCTCATTATACGATATTTTTCAGTTTAAATCTTTCAGCAAATATTAAATCTTTGTAACATCAGCCTTATCCTGTGGAGACATTGGTACTGAAAAAAAATCCATATTTCAACCTAAGATAAAATAGAAACAAAATGCAGTTGCTCATGGAGGAGAAGAATCTACTTTTGTATTTAAAATAACTCATTTTGTTCAGTATTTTCAAATCGCTCTCTCAATCAATTGTAAGCATTTAGAATATAATTTATATAGCTAAGGATAAATAATACAGTAACAATGATAACTGAAAATAGGGTATCTACAGTGAATTAAATGAGTTACAGTAAGTTCTCATTCCTTTCAAAAATAGCTCCACACATTTTTCTTTTCCTCAGATTTTGTTAGAGTAATATCCAACAAGAATTTAGTTCAGTGAACACTTCAAATATCAAGATTCTTTCCCACATGGGCAACAGTAATCTAAGTGACAATTTTGCATCTTAGGTCTGTGCTTAGTAGAAGGGGTCACATGGCTCATCGGGACAAACACTGCTTGGCCATTCACTTCCCTGACACTGGGGATATTCTTAGATCAGCAACTCCTTCCCTCCACATACCCATCTGTGGCTCATGGTGATTGCAGGAGGCAGGGCATTTGTGACTGGGAGCAATACCCTTTTCATGTAAGGAATTAACATGTCACCACATTAAAGTGAGAAAGACCTTCAGTGTCTTCAAGACCAAGGGAATCACATGATTTGCAAAAATCATAAAATTGTCATCTACCAGTGCAATGACTAGGCACTTTCTTTGAACTTAAGCACGCAACAAAAGAATTCTTCAAACTAGTCCCTCCCTCCTCCATATTATTTCCATTCCTTGGATCCCCAACTATTTCTGCAGGCAACACCTATGCTGCAAGAATGTCTTAATGTATTTGTTACCTCTACTAGCTTCCAGATCCTGCAGGTCAGGGTCACATCTCACTCTTCTCTGAATAGCCCACACCTCTCACTATGTGTTGTTTGCTGAAGTGTTGAATAAGAATATGCACAAGGGACAGAATCAGCATTGTTGGGGGAGATAGAACAAGATAGGGTAAAGGAAAGCTTTGGAGGGTAATCCTCAGAGCAACCAATAATATCGCCTCCTCTCTTGGTTCGTTGGCCTTAGATTTCAGCCATTGAATCAAACATATAACATAACACTATTCTCTGTTCTCGAATCTAATATCCAATACTAAAATATACAGTAAATTTAATATCTTTGGAAGGAATTGGGAAGACAGACAGGGAGGGAGAATATACATACTAAGTTTGAAATTGTATCTCAATATCAGAAACCAAAAAAATACGGGAAAATGCATGTCATTTAGTCAAAGAAACACAGTATTTTAAGCTACTGAGTTAACTAACTTGATTATAGTTATAATTACATAATTATCATTATCATTACAATTGCTGACATACATTGAGCACTTAATATGTGCCAAGCACTGGGTTATGTCCTTGACATGCATTGTTTCATTTAATCTTCATGATAACCTATGATGGAGGCATTTTAAGAAGTTAAATAACTTGGTCTTGATCAAAGACCTAGTAATTGGGATTTACAGACACGCCCAGCTCCAACACCAATGCTTTTCATTATTGTTATGTTCCCTACATTAGCTCCCAAATTTATTTGCAATTCAAATATTAAAAACAAGTCATAAACTTAGTTTCACCAATGTATCCACTTACTAAGTTTTATTTTTTTAAGTGGTGGTTTTATCCCAGTTTAGTGAACATGGCGTATTTTACTTCACATTTTCACATTATGTAATAAGTACTTACAGACATTCAAGGGCATGGTTACAGATATGTCTGTTTCCTGTGCTTCTTCCTAATGGTGCAACCTAGCAGCAAATGAAACTGTCAGTTTGCAGATACCCACAGGCCTGTGGCATCTGAGTAGAAATAAACACACCTACCACAGAGAGAGAAAGCATGTGAAGTATTCCAGTGGACAAGGGCCATTCATTCAGTCACAGACTCTCGGGAAATCAACAGTTTTTCGTTTTGTTTTTTTTAATTAAATAAAATTTCTCATGCAAAGTTCATAAAAAGTTCACTTTGTTTAAGCAAACTATGTTCTACAGCTACTTAAAGTCCTGTGAAATAATGGATTTTTTTTTTGTTGTTAGATTTCTAACGTGGGACACTTTTAATTTGCTCTTAGTTCTTAGTGAGGCATGTAATAAACACTAATAGTCCTGGGTGGTGTTGCTGGTGTTAGTTGGCATTCCCACTTGCCAGCTGTGCCATCTTAGGCAAGTCACTTTGCCTGTCTCCCACGTCTCTCCAATGGAGGACAACAGGAACACTTGCCTCACATAAACACATGCCTGGCACATAGTGAGCACTCAATAAGTATTGGATTTCTCTTTGGAAATGGAGGGTGGAATTACCAAAGTTATGTGTTCCTAAAATCCTCTTAAGTGGCAGAAATGGAGAAATGACTGGTCTGTTTAAGAGAGGTTTTTTGGAGTCTTGGCATATGTTTTTAGGACAAGACAGTTCAACTTCAGCTTCAAATGAGAGAGCATATCCGAGTCCTTACTCCTGAGTGCCCAGCTTCTCACCCTTATCTTGAGATAAAGAAGTTTTGATGGAGAAAAGGCAGCTTCTTTTATTTGGCTCCAAAAACTTTCCTGAAGGAGGTAAACACTCTCCACCTGCAGTCTTGACAGGCATCTGTGGCCACTGTGGGTGCCTAGCTAAGTACAAGCGATGGCCCCTGCTAAGTAATCTACATGCTTATAACTTGTAGAGGTATTTTTAAGTCCAAGGAATTTTGTATGTGGTAGATTTTTATTATATAGGCCTGTACTTCCTACAAATAAAATGTTTTAAGTCAGGAACCAGAGTCAAAGACACAACCTCAGTGCAGCACCTTGAGAAGTTCATTTGTATTTCATGTGCATACTCAAGTGGTGAGTCCCTCACCACTTTGGTAAAGGGACTCGAAAATCAACTACATTGTATACTGATAAATTAAATAAATAAATAAATAAATAAACCCTCACTGCTGCTACCAGATTCTCATTCATCATTAAACAGCTATCCACGAAGCCCCTACTGTGTGCCCGGTCTCTGTGCCAGTCCCTGGCCTCATCTGCCTTTTTTCATACTGTCTTCTGCTCCCCCAACTCCCCAAATCATAAAAATTAAAGTCTTTTTGTCTTCTCTTCAAAAAAATTTTTTTCCAAAAAACAAGCTATATTTTCTTCCAAAATACATATTTCATCCTAATAAAATTACTTCTAAACATTTTGGGTATACCTTTCCAGACATTTTTCTCTGAGTGTACATAGATATGTATAGTCACATGCACATGTTTTTGGTTTTCTTGTACCGATTTTTTGCACCCATACTATTTTGCTGCTCACCTGATCCCTTGCTGTTGCCTTAACCTAGTTGAGCATAGCTTATAGGACTCTGGTGTCCTCTCGGGCTACCTTTCTGTTATGAAGCATGGTTTGTCATGGGATTTCACAAGTAGCTCTAAGAAAGATGCATTTTAAAATTAGCCTTTCTGATGAAGGGGTGGAGGTAAAGAGTTATGACACCTATTTTATTTTTGCATCTAAGGAACTGTCTTCAATACCACATGATTTTAATTATACAGTGTTTATATGTGTGTGTATGAATAAGTTATGGATTCCCTTAAGTTACAGAAACATAACCATGATAATTAGTCCTTTGAATTTGGTAAACATCCATAGTATGCTGAATGTTGCTTTGGTGCAAGGAGGAGCTTTCCTTGGAAATATGAAGAACCAAGTAAATCCTATTTTGGACCTGAAACAAGTCTGCCAATGGCTAAAATATATAGGTATATATACACAGGCAGGCACACAGCCTACCTGTTCAGTTACAGCCTGGCGGCCTCAGGCTTCAACATTTTCTTTCCTGTTTCTGTGATCCAGATATGCTAGCAGTTCTATTGCCTGGAAGCAGCCACTGGGAGGGCTCAGTTCAGGCTGCAAGTGGGACTGAGAGCAGGATCAGAAGAAAACCACTCTTCTAGCACAGCTATAGTGTAGTCATAATGTGTCTGAAATGTAGTAGTCAACAGTTGTCACCCTCTCATCTCCGCCAATCAATCATAGGGGCCCAGAGATTTCATTTTCCAGGTATTTTATGATTCTGTCCCTCCTCTCAAGCTTGCCACTATTAACCTAGTTCAGGACATCCTCATCTTTCCTCTAGTCCCTGTTAGATCTCTCCACAGTGCAATACTGCACATTCCCCGCTACAACCCTTCAGTGATTTTCCAACCCATGCAAAATAAAGTCTAAACCTCTTAGGAACACATTCAGGTACTCTATGACCTGCCTCCATCCTCTTCTGCAGACTAGTTTTCCAGCAATTAACTTCCAATGCAAGTGAAAGTATCATGACTGGATGATGGATGAATTTGGAGCTAAAGAGCCCAAATGCAAAGACCATGTTATGAAACTGAACAGGTAGTTTATGTGAATGAACAGGTAGGCAGCATGTCTGCTTGTGTATATATGTATATCTTAGTCATTGACAGACTTGTTTCAAATAATATCATTCACAAATGCTTCAAAAATAGGATTTAAAAAATAGGTTATAAATTTATAGTAATAACACAATTATATACCTTACAGTATAGTCTTTGAAAGCTCAATCTTTACTGTTAGACAGACTGTTTGCCAGCTGTGAGACCTTGGGCAAGATGCCTTTACTTTTATGTGCCTTGATTTCTTCAATTGTGGGATGAGAATAAAAATTACTGCTATTTCATAGGATTATAAAAAACTGTTTAGCACAGTACCCCACCATAACAATTGCAATTCAGTGGTGGTTATTATTGCAAAGGGAAAACGATTGACTTTATTTTCATGTTTAACATATTCTGATAGACATAGATACATAGCTTTAAAATAGAGAGAGGTTAGAGAATGACCTGGAAAGAATTGGCCACAGAATTATTGAAGATGGGGATGGAAGAATAAAAGATGACTGTAAACCTGCAATAGCAGGAAGAATGAAGTCACTGATCTTACGGAAACTTGTATAGAGGCAAGACAGATCAAAAAAGCTATTCATAGGTTTTGGCCTCTTTTGCCAAAATGGAAATGAGAAATTTAGGACTAAAAATTAGGGCAATTATAACGTCTTATTTCCACATAATTCTGATTCTGAAAAAGAATCTATAAGAAAACCAAAAAAAATAAATAAATAGAGGCAGCCATGGTAACACTGAATTTCAAAACATCTTTTAATTATTAAAATTATAGTTTAAGTTTCCAAAATGAACATAAAGTTTGCAACTTAAAGGAAATGGGCACCAAATTTGTGACAGGTAACACAGGATAAGCCTACTAAGAAATGAATTTCATCCCTTTAGAAATCTAGAACATGATTGTTTTTTATTGAAATGTATTGATTATACATATTTGTGGGGTACAGACATATTTCAACACGTGTATAAAATCAGTGATGATCAAATCAGGGTAACTATCATATTCATCACTGAAAAACTTAATCATTTCTTTGTGATTAGGACATTTTGTCCAATCAAGCCTTTAGCTAGTACATTTAAACTGATCATAATTTCAAAATGTTACTTGATGATGCCAGTTAACCATACAATACCTCTGGATATCACACAGCCCTAAAATGATGTGTGTGATTTGATTGTCAGTAAACCTGAGCTACAGGGAGTGTTCCTCTTCTATGTGAATTTATACAGAAATGGAATATCAATGAAAAAGTATCTGTTGGGATTAAAAATAAGTGAAATTTTCATATCTTTCTGTTTCTTTTTTCCCCCGTCAACAGGAAGCGCTGCATAGTAAGGTTTGTAAAAATATTCTTTAGCTAAGGTTAAAAGAGATAACATACTGGTTCCAGCATAGCTACTAAAATAAATTGGTTTGTGGTTAGGCAGCAATTATATTACTAACCATAGCTTTGGACCTTTTTATTATTTTCTATTTGATATTACACAGTGGGATTTTTGGAAGTCGACTGTCTTTGTTATCTATAAACTTTACTGAAAGATGTATTCATTTGTTTAGGTCTGCTGATTTTTGTAATCATTTTATTCTTATAGATTTCTTATAGGAGTATTACATATGATTTATATTGCACTAAATTTTGTCGTACATATTAATGGGCTTTTACTTATGGAAAGCAAGTATTCATCTGCATTTCCTTAAGGTTAATAAAAAAGTGTTATACAACTTTAAATTTTGTAGAATTTATATTTTAAAAGTTACATGTTAGAAAAGCTCATGTAACTTAAAAGTTACATGTTAGAAAAAGTTGTCTGGGTATATTAGAAGTTACAGATAATTCCCTATCAACTATATAACTCTCCAAGAGCCACCTATTTTTAATGAACAATATCAAATTTAGTGGTGAAAATATATCAATGTGCTAAACCTAGATAATTCAGCTAAGACATTACCTCTAAACCCATTTTAAATTCAATATTATTTTCCATTCAGCCTTCACTTATTCATTCATTGAACAAATATTCGTTGAGTGCCTACATTTTATAAAATGTGCCTACATTGTACTCAGCCTAAGCTGTGTAAGTTATTATATAGGTTTATCATTTTTAATATTTTTGAGGATACTAAGAAAAGACAGAAGAGAAAAAGTCTAAGGAAAAACAAAGTGTTAATTCATTAAAAAATAATATTTGAGGACTATTTTTTTCACAAGGCATAAAGTTTTCCACCTTTCTTAAGAGCAGACATTTCAGATTTAGGATATGAGACTACAGTTCCAATAAAGCTCATTGGGCAGCTGCTATGGTGATTAAACTGCTGCATGAACTCCTGAGAAATGTCTCATAGTAGCTGCATTCTTCAGCTTTCATGATGGGTAATTCCTTCCATTCTCATTAGCGATTTTCTGAGCTTTGGGATTTCCTATAGTGCCTAGGGTATAAGGCATATTTATCCAAATGAAAAACAAAGAATTAGATGTAGTAAGTGTGCATGTAATATGAATGGCTTTGTCACTTTGTTGTGGCAGAAACTAAAGCTGATGCTAGAACATAAAACTGCTTGTTAGCTGGAAAATATTTCAGGTTTTATGTACTTCAGAGTTGAGAAAGAAATGGAATTTATTTTTTATGCGCTGTCATCCCTTTTCTTGGAAGAGCTCTGTTATGAATGAATGCTATGTAAATATAGGAGAAATGTGTATGGGTTTTCCTGACCCAGTCCCTAAATAATAGATGTTATTTTAGGAGTGCCACTAATACTTGGCCGTTCTCTCCAAGCCATATCTAGGCACACATCCAGTCTACTTTCCACTGCCATTTCTAGCCACCACGACAATACCATTCAGATAAAACATCTAGTCTTCTATTCATGCATCTCATACCAACTGGGCCTTGTGATAGTGACTGGCTATGCCTACACAGGTTCATGTTGTTTGTCCATTGTAAGAAAAGGCAAAACTTCTAGGTAAAGTGCCATGAAGAAGAAAAGCCCACCAGGCAATCAACTGACTCATTCATTTGCCCTCTCTTCACAATGGCCCTCCTGAACCTGCAGCCAGCACAGATCAAAATCCAGTTTAGAAGGCCTGTGGTTCTCTGCAAACCACTACCTTTACTGGCATAAAAGATTTTGATATCTCTTAAATATTTCCTGTCTAATTCTGGTTGTCTGATTGTATTTACATGTTTTGTTAATGACAATAAATATAATTATACCCAAAACATTAGCAAATAAATAAAATAGGGTTAAAAGGATAAATTAAATAGGAAATGTATGGAACTATAAATAATGTAAATAATGATAGTACATGTATCCTGTTATAGAAGAGAGGAACTGTATTATAAATGAAAGCATTTTTTAAAACAATGAGTTCAGTCACAGGTCTGGAAACACATGAATAAATGTGTTGGTAATTTAGATTGCTCTTTCTGTGTAGATATAAACTTTGTCTTTTTCTTCTCATAAAAAGAATGCCAAAGTAAATAATGTGCCTTTTTTCTATGAACATAAGGATTCCAAAAAAGGACCATTGATTAGATTTTCTGGCTTCATGAGAATGTATAAAGAGTCCCAGTTAATTCAGCCTGAATTATTTCCAGGGGTGCTAACTGTTGGGAGTCATTCTCAATGTAAATTGCTCCAAAGTTCACAAGACCAAAACCATTGTGGAAATGTAGGTGGGGATGCTAATGTAGCCAGTGAAGCTTTTGCCCACTTGTTTGTGATTACAGAAGCACAAGTAGACAAATGTGTAATGTATTCCTAAAAATTCTGTAGCAGGAACTTCTTGTCACATACTATGTTATAAAAGACTAGATGTCAAGCAGATTAAATGATGGAAAGAAGTCGAGTGAATACCTTTGACTATGCACTTGAGCATCACCCATTTTTCACCACGAATCTGTTTCATGTGTTGTTCAATTGTGCTGAATTCATTTTGGATTCTGGTGGCTAGATAATATCCTTTTTCTGGGATAAATTTTTGTCCTCTCATATGGTGTTACTAGTGGTGCACAGAACAGCATTGAACAGTGATTGTTTTCTATTCTATGGCTTCCCAATACGTCTTTCATAATCATTTTTTTTTTCTTATTTTTTTGACGGTAAGGGGATCGCAACCCTCTGCATGGTGTCGTCCGCACCATGCTCAGCCAGTGAGCGCACAGGCCATCCCTATATAGGATCCAAACCAGAGCCTTGGCGCAACTGGCGCCGCACTCTCCTGAGTGAGCCATGGGGCCAGCCCTTTCATAATCATTTTTGAATGTTTTAAAGATCATTCTTAAAGTACAGCCAAAGACCAACTATGGGAGCTCAGGAAGGCAAAATTTAAAAGGAGTTTTAATTGAAGGTCATTTTATTGTCCTCAGATAATGGTAATCAGATTGAAAACAAACCTGTCACTGAGTAGAACTCAAAACAGCAGAGCCATTTACCAAATGTGATCTTTTTAAATAGGAATACTGGCAATTGAGATGAGTGTTCTGTCACACATGAGAGAATCCCGGGTCTCTGATGATTTATATGAATGCTTAGCTATTATCGAGCCATCTCCTCATAGATGTCTGGTTTTGCACCTGATAATGACTTACAAGTTAATCTCCTCTTGCTCCCCATTACACACACATACACATATACACTCTGTTCACAAATAGCTCATAAGATGAAAGAAAGACTTTGATTTCTTACTGTGTAACTGATAACATTATACAGACTGCCTACTCATCTTTTGCCAGTCACAGTGGCAGAATTTACAGTTTTAAAGACAATGAAAAGAGTTCATACATTAGAAAATAAGCAATTTTTTGAAATAACTTTTATTGCAGTTTATAAATTTCTTAACATTTATTTTTACCGCATGTTTTATAGCATCTATTAGAACTGATAACTTGATTTTGAACTCAACTCTTTAGAATAACTACTATAGCAACCCCTTAATGCCTAAATTTCAAATCTTCCACTCCTCCCGTGAATATCTTGACTATAAAGTAGTATGGTCATCTCCAACAAAGTCCATGTCAGGACTCACTGCATTGATACACAGACATTGTCTTAAGGCTATTTCAAGCCAGCACCGTCAGTTGTGAGTCAAGTGCACCTTGAAAAATGACACAGAACAATGAAGTTCAACCTCTCAAAACACTCACACACGTATTATTTTTATTTAACGATGACATTGTTCTTTCTTGATTTATTACATTCTGCATGTACTCCTTACAATCAGAGAATTTTTATGAACTGTTTCAGCATCTCTAAAATAAACATCTATATTTTAAACTTTCATTCCATCAAAAATGTCTTATATAGAGATATTGATGCAAGTGTTTATACTTGTGCTTAAGAGACTAAGGGTGAAGAGAAATAATAAACCAAACCTGCCGTGTAAATGTGTGTGATGTTTTTAAGGACTGGAGGTTAAAATAGTTCCATCAAAGAAATATATTTGTCCAGTTGAGATCGCCTTAACCCCTTATTTTGTTGAATGACTACCTGCCTCTCCCTATTGTATACACAGATTTTATATTTCTGATAATCTTTGTAAATGGTACCTAAGAGATAGTTGAAGAATAAATGACTAGCAACAAGAACAAATATCTATACAAAGGCACCCTTTATTTGGGTGTAATTCACTACTTTGAGTTGTTAATAGCCTCTAAGTATGACAGAGCAGCAATTAGTTGAATAAACCATTAGGTCTATTATTAGAACACTAGACAGTTTGTAAGTCCAAATAATGCATAAAATACCTATCTCAAGTCCCATGAGCATTTAGAAAGATATTTAAACATAAATTATTTTAAAGCTGTTATTTTCAGGACAAAATAACATTGCATGTTTTGGGGTCATATGTTTTTGGGATTAGAAACTATTAGTATTGGTAAAATAAGATTTTAATTTTTATTTAATATATTTACTAATTTAAAACTATTAAATATGCTACATAATATACTTAATGAGTTCACACTTTTCCCATGCTAATAATAAGAAAAAAATCTCACCCAGTAGGCATATAGAGTATTTTTGTGGAGTTTCTTTTGTGTGTGTGTACATATACAAAAATTCATGTATTTGCTTTACTCAGTAAAACTGATGAAATGAAGATATAGTATTAAAAAATATATTCTGTTATTATACATATGAATTTTATGATAATTACATTTAAAACAAGCCTTCAAAATTTTCCAATTAATTTGTTTTCATATATTTATGCATTTTTATTTTCGAAATAGGTACTTTTTAGTTCCACTGCATAATTTTTAACATGGGTCAACAAAAGCATCTTTTTTGAAATTTGTCATCATAACCCCAAACTGAAGTTGCCTGAGCTCCAACTGGAGTCTAAATGGATGACTGAGCCTTACTATTCTACACCCCCCACTGCCACACAATATGGACCTGTCTGATTCAGTCTCAGTGCCATAAATATTCTAATGACTTTATTGGAATCTGGAATTAGAGCATCCACAGATGATGCCTCTTCCTTTGAATCTTATTAATATCGCCTTTATAAATTAACTTAAAAAAACTTAGATGTTAAATTAGCACTTGATGAAACCTTATAAAGCCTTGATATATTGATTCTGTGAGTGATTAAAAGTACTTGCAGAAATTAAAATCTTGATCATGTTCAGGAATACCCACAAGATATCAAATACATTTTTAAAGTTTAAAAACATTTACTAATCATTATAAAACATGTTACATGCAATTTAAATATAAATTATTATTTGCTTTTTCTCATTTCCAGATTGAAAAGTAAATGTTTACCTATTGTTTTATATGGCAATCCTCATGATTAAAACAGCATGTTATGTTTTAGTTAAAAATAATCTCTATTATCAGTTATAGAACATATATAGTTTCTTAATTGACTAAGGTAATCTTTCAACTAGGTAAATTTACTTTTTAAAAAAATTGTGCTCATACTCTGTTTAATTTCCATGCAAGCTAATTTGTTTGATGTTCGGAAAAAATCTAACCACTGACCACAAGTGCATAGCCACCTGCCTCACAAGTGCATCCTATTGGGTCCATAGGGGACTGAAAAAGATGAAAGATGGTTTGTGATAGTCCATCAACATCACAGGAAAAAAAACAGATACTGAAAGCACATGCCATACTGACAGCATCGTATGATCATGTGCATGTGAGTGACAGCATATTCATATTCCAGATCAGTTGCAATTTTTCACGGTTGAGAGTCAAATGAAATGCTTAAATGTATGAGTCATTGGAATTAAAGATAATTACAGCCAGATTCATGGCTGTGCTAAAATAAAGCTAGTTAGAAAACAGACTAAATTCCCTGACAATACCCAGTCTGACTAATGATTCACCTTAAATTTGGGAGCAACATTTATCCTCACTTCTTTATCTGTCTATTTGACAGCTTGCCTATATCTGTTAAGTAGCTATACGGAAAGGGAGAAGCACAGTGTGGGTGCATGACAAGAAACTGAGATTGATTTGTGGCTTTTGATAATTCCTGGATGCTGTAATCTGTTTTGATATAGAGATGGATCTGTAACTGCTAATAATCACTGACTATTACCATCCCAGGGGTCACTTACTTAACCCAAGTGTCTTCAGACCTAACAGTCTGAGGGTAAACATGATTTCCCTCCATTGCAAATTCCATCCGCAGAGCCTAAGCCTCCCTCTACATCTCGCCAGTGTTTTATTGGAACCTCCAAGGGTATCTCACAGGTGCTAAAGAACAAATCTGCTCACTTTTATCTGCTTTGCTTTCTTTGTTGAAATTTGCTGCCTTCAGGCTACTGAGGGAGGAATCATGCCCTCCACCCTTGCCAGTGACCTTGCTTCTTGTGCCCTGAGTGTTCCAATTACTTCAATCCAAACAGCACTATCAGAAGTTACTACCGTGCTACTGTGCTCACTCTCTGTGGGCATCAGATCCAGTCCCTTGAGCCAGGCTGGGGCACAGACACAATTTCCCCTCTCGCACCTCTACACCATTGCTTCTGTTCTCCAAAGAACCCCACCCCTGTTATTTTCCCAAGCAAAGCGTCATGACATAAATAGAAGCATAGAGAGTATGCAATGGAAAGAAAAACCCATTAGCCATTTGGATTCAGTCAGACAAGCCAGCTTATAGAAAGTTTATACAGGCAGGTCGCATTTAAGTTGAGAACAGCCATGCAGTGAAAGAGAGAATGTCTGGGGGTGGAGTTATTGGAATGTGGGACAGAAATATCCAAGGCAGAACAAACTCACATGTAAAGGCTTTCAGGACATGAAAATCTGGTGTTTTTAAAGAAATAAAAGAGACCAGAGTAGCTAGAACATAGGGAGTGCGAGAAGAGATGAAGGCTGCAGGTAGGACAAACTATAGGAAAAAGTTTGGATTTTATGTATAGACTTGTGTGAAGACATTGAGTTTTATAAGGGATTAACATTGTCCTGTTATGTATGATTTAAAATCAAAAATTTGCCAGAAACAAACCGAAAGAAGAACAACAACGGAACTGTGGTGATGGTTTTGGTCACAAAATACATATACATTTTCACAATGTAAAAATCTTTCATTATTTTAAATTTTAATATAAATTTGGATATGCTGAGTTTATGAATATTAAAGTCTATTGGCAAACATTGTTAAACATAATGTGCATTACATGACTGCAACTTACGAGGGGCATACCTACTGAGTTAACGAAGGTATGTCTTTTATCTTCCTGTAACCTATGGGAAGAAATTGTTAGACAATGTCTATGAAACACTTTCAAGTAACTCTATAAATAGAAAGATTGCAACTGGTAGGTCTTGACAGCTTCCAAGTCATCACTCAAAAGTAAATGTGGAATCTACTTATTGAAGTGGACTTAGAATCGGTTCTCAAAAACATTGGCTTTCATAGATTTCTTAAGAAAGTAAGGAGTCTTGAATCTAAACTGTCAAATGTCTACCTCAGAGTAGAGAGATTTTAAAATTTGACTGTATTTTGCTTTCAAAAACACTACATTTATAACTATAATATATGATTATTTATGCTATACTTAAAAATAATCTCATTCTATTTGAGCCTTTCTAAGTATGGGTCTGCTTGCAGCATCACAACTATTTGTTGCCAATCCTTAGCACCTCAGAGCGTGAGTTCACTTTATGTAAACCTCTGAAGATAACAGACATCACAAATACAGCAGACACGCAGTACAAAATTTCATTGTTTTGCTTTCATCACAAATAATTTCTTTTGGCTTTAAGCAATAACGTCCAATGGTTTTGTTTTGTTTTGTTTCCTCTCTCAAACCATCTCTTTCTCCCTCCTTAAGTTTTATATTTATTCACAAAGGAATATTCCAACATCGGATGCTATTGTCTGTGTTTCTTCCTGGAACAAGTGTTAATTAATCTCTTCGGGTTTGTATGTAGAGTAGGGGCCGGGGGGGATTGAGGAAAGGTGAACAGTTGTCTAGGGAGTTACTTCAGCTCTGTAGGAGAGCAGACACTGCAAATGAAAAGCTTTTGAAAAAGGAAACGGAGCTGCCACTTCCCAAGGTTTCCCCAGTGGTCACACTCCTTCTTTGCTTTAGATCTCTGACTTTTGTCCTTCAGAGGCCACTTGATTGGATGGAGAGCCATTGTTCTTGTTCTTTTTGCACACTTATCTGTACTCTTCAGAAAAGATGCTTGGGATAAGTGACATGCTTTCTCCAAAATCACCAATGTGTGTAATGCATTGCAAACTGAAAAAATGGAAAAGACAATATGATTTATAAAAATAACTTACAGGGCCGAGCCCGTGGCACACTCGGGAGAGTGCAGCGCTGGGAGCGCAGCAACGCTCCCACCGTGGGTTCGGATCCTGTATAGGAATGGCCGGTGCACTCACTGGCTGAGTGCTGGTCACGAAAAAGACAAAAAAAAAAAAAAACTTACAGCAACACCACATGGGATATGTAATTTTTTAAAAAAATCCACCTAATCTCTTCCTTGAGCTCCTACTAAGGAGTCATTATATGAATATGGCTTGGAGATCTGGAAAATAGTTTCTACCTTTTTAATGTATTTCCATTGTTTTCAAGGAAAGTTTTCAAGGAAGTTTACTTACCTAATTTAGATAACAGATTGTATTACTCAGAAAGTCTATAAATGTGAGCACAAAAATTTTTCTGAGTGTTTAAATAATTTAAAATTGTATAGAATGTTAAAACTAAAAGAGGAAAAAGTGATTTAACAATGCGACAGTTGAACATAGCAAGTGGTTTTTCTACAGTATACTAAAGTATAGTTTTTGAAAAGTAAAGAACATGGCTTTTATAAAATATGAAATGAACACATGTCAAGATTTTATTCAACTAATTAATTAATATTGGATTCAGTAAGCTGGTAAGACTGGATTAAAGGAAAATCTGAGAAATAAAGATGTATAGAAACAGTGAGTCAAAGAAATTCTGAAATGAATTGGCTAATAGATACAAAACAGGTTAATGTTTTTCCTGGCAGTAAGCTATAAACTTTGAAATTATGTTTCCTACTGAACAGATATCTACAAGTTAATACACAACTTCAAGATGTTGGGGCTCTACTCAAATAGTTAATGGCAAAGTCAAACTATTAAATTAGATAATTTAATAATCATTGAGTAAGCCAGTTAAAAAATAACATTTAAAGGATACATAGTCTTTCTCTTTCTTTGTTTCCATGTTTTCAATAATTTTTCTTTTTAAAATTTTATTTATATTTATTTTTGTGGGGTACAGTGTGTTGTTTCAATACATGCGTATACTGCACAGTAATTTACTTAGGGTAGAATAGCATAGTTTTGTACCCTTTAGTCCACCACTTATACCCCCCACCCCACTCCTTTCTCATGAGGACAAATGCTAAGAAATTTTTAAATGATAACAATAGAAACATCACATAGGCACCCAAACTACTTCCAAGAAAACATTCTAGTCACCTCTAAGAAAGCATATATATATATATATATATATATATACATACAATGAGAGACATAAATGTGTGTGAATTTACACATATATTGTATATACGTATATTTTTAACTGAACAAAACATAGCGAGAGTGAGAGTGTTATTAACTGATACTGGAGGAGATGGTATGCTCTGGTATACTCTATCGAGAGAGAGAATGGGAGAATAAGACAGTATTATAATAATCATTTGCATTTGTATTCAATCTTTTTACCTTTTCTGAATCTTTAACAGAAGTCACCTAGAAAGTTTTAGTTTCTGAGAAATGTGGTAAGATTTAAAATCAAATTCAGAGAGAACTAGAAACTTATCAGTAAATGTTAAATGGAGAAAGTGTTTTATCTTCATATGTAAACTTCAATATTTCTTATACTTGTGTTCAAATCCTATGGTTAAAAGTTCCCACCTGGCTGTTATATTTTAAAAGTACTGCTAAAACACACAGAAGTACAGACTGTCAATGAATTCCACTAAACTTTTAAAGGTTTAGAAGTTACAAATGTTTTCTCGTTTTCCTGGAACTCCATCCATTAAGGTAAACATAGCTAAACTGTTTCAACAGAAATATGGTATATGCATATATGTCACTGGTATATGCATATATGCCTAAGCACGTACCCATGCACAGACAGACATCTTCGGAGAGGCAGTGTGGTCTGGTAGTTCAGACTATAGCTTGTGCAGCCAAGTTCCCTGGTTCCATTTCCTGTAAACTGAGAGCATTGATGTAACTAGGTATATAAGAGTACTTCAAAAAGTTTGTGGAAAATAGAATTAAAAGATAATACAAATCTTTCCATGAACTTTTGAAGTACCCTCATATCTGTAAGCAGATCTAATTCTATTGCAGGGGTACCCATCTCCTAAGGTTATGGTAAAGCTCTAATGAATATCTACGTAAATATCTACGTAACAATCTTCAGAAAAACATTAGCTACCATTATCATCTAGCCTACAGTTTCACTTTATAGTCAAGACACTTTCAATTTAAATGTTTTCTATATTCATTCTTTTTTTTGTAGTTCTGAAAGACCACTCTTTTTTTTTATTAAGTACTTTAAGTTTTATGCTTTCCTTCCTTTATCCAGATTCCTAAGCTGCTGTGAGAGTCCCTTTGATAACACCAGGAATAGAAAATTGGACCACCTGTGATGGGATCTGAGAGCCCCTTTTGCAAGACAATAGAGGCTAGGAGGTGAAGGGTATTGTCACTGCTTCACTGATAAGAGTCACTTGGATTGGGGCTTTGCTACAAGTGTGCACTCTCAGAGAAAGTTGATTACCTTCTTTTTATTTTCCCCAGAGAAGAGCCTTTTTGTCATAAAAAGGAGATTTGCCTTGTAACACATAGATAAAATTCTGAAAAGCAGATAAAAAAAGTCACTATTAATCTCTACAAAGAGATGGGTTACAATAATCCTCAAGTGTTCCTCTTTACATTTCTTTGTTAGGTATTAAAGCAATTATTCTTAGATATATAACGATCACTCTAAGATCTTGTTTATAAAATTCAGATTTCTGTTGGTTCACCCCCAAAGATTCTGATTTAGTAGTTAAAGAACAAACCCTAGGAATTTGCAATTGTTATAAATACCTCAGGTGATACCCACACATGCTTTTCTCAATGCACTATAACTATCTATACATAAAAGGGAGATAAACTTTTTTAAAAACTTGAAATGTGATATCCAAATTTAACACCAAACAATATACATTTTTGTCCATTATACAACAAATTTTGCCATCTTCCTGGGGCAGTAGTATCTTATTTGGATCTGGATCCTAATTTCAGCTATAAATGACTGAGGGTTTCCTATTTAAAAACAATTAAATTGAGTCAGATTTTTAGTAATTCATGGTTTTCTGTTTTGTCCATTGGTGTCTTGTATACATTTATTCCTTTTTTTTTTTTTTTTTTTCATTTTTTACTTGGCATTATTTGCTAGGCACTGGGCAAAGAACTGTAGGAGATAAAGATAAATGTGGCATCCTTGCTCTTAGGTTCTCACAAGAGTAGAAGACATTCGCCTACACCAACAATCTCAAAACATGGCAGTTTATGCTGAACTAGACCAACAGGGAAAGCACTAAGGGAGCACATAGGAAAGAAAGTAACTCTGTTGGAGGAAAATCAAGGAAGAATTCACAGAAAAGGCTAAATCTGTCATTGAATATTTGCTCCGCACTTACTAGATGCATGCGTGTTCTTGGATCTAAGGGTGAGGAGATAAAGAACGCTTTTAGATTGCTCCCCTCTGATCCCTTCTCTTCCAGCAGGCATGTGGGCTGGTTTAGAAAAAGGCAATTAGGGAAATTGATGAGGAAACTGAAGCAGTTATCCCTCGGTTGCTTACTTCTGTTTGTATTTTTCCTTTAAATCAGCGCAAAGTAATAAGGCATCCCCCCGAGCCTGCAGTGGGTACACTTTAGCTGACGTTCCTGTAGCTGGGAGCCAGGTACTCCCATCACTACATTAACCAGGGAAGGCCCCCTCTTGGTTGATTCCTAGTGCTGTCTGGCTAATCAATTATCAATTTACTATTTTTTTTTTCAAAATCCTTATTGCTTTTATTTACTTTTTTCTTTTTTAAAAAAATTTTTGTTTATACATATTTATGGGATATAGAGTTGACCATCAGTATTTGTATACAGTATGTGATGATCAAATCAATGTTATTAGCATGTTCATCATTACAAATCAAAATTACTTTTTGTGTCCCTTACCCAGTTATTCCCTATCCTCCTTCCCCCTCCACCTTTCCCACTTCTAGTAACTATAGGTCTGTTCTCTCCTTCTGAAATTTCAACATTTTATTATGCTCTTTCTTTGTTTCTTAGCTCCCACTTATGAGTGAGGACATGCAGTGTTTCTCTTTTTGTGTCTGGCTTATTTCACTTAATAAAATTTTCTCCAAGCTCATCCATGTTGCTGGAAATGGCAGAATATCATTCTTTTTTATGGCTGAGTAGTATTCCATTGTGTCACCGCACTGGAGGGACACCTGCACTCCCATATGCATTGCAACTCTATTTACAATAGTCAAGATATGGAACCAAACTAAATGTCTGTCAGTTTACTTCTTGTCTCACTAAGATGTCACACCTTACAGTTGTGACATAGTGTAAATATAACTTTTAGCATCTTGATCACAGCAAGTGCCTGATTCATTTCTTTACTAGCTCCGATAAAATCAGATCAGAGAAGTAAATTACAGGCCATAAAATATATGCAAATTTCTTAATGACCTCCTTTAAAAAATGTGCAGAAATAAGATTAAGTCATATTCCTGAGGGTTTGATTTTTTTTTTTTTTTACAATATCTGTGTATCAGAAAATTTGGCTGAGAAGCAGTATTTCTCCTAATGCTTTCTCATTTCCTCTTCTGAAAATAAAAGACTAAAAATACTTAAAGATGCAGAGCAGCAACCTGTCCCCAGTGAGGCTCTCTTAATTAATGTGGTGATCTATGTAGAGAAAAGGGACAATTTTAAGAGTCCCTCAATAATTACCTAGCCAAGGGCTTCAGTTAATTACAGCAGAAAGATTTTTAAGACACAAAACACCCTGCAAAATTTGACCTCTCATTTTGATTCAGGCCTTTTATCTTTAAAATCTTATCTTTCATGTTGATATTTATGCTTGATAAAGTCAGCCTAAAGCTAAGTGAATCCCTAGAACTCAAAACATTACCAAATTCACAGTTGGAGAATTTCAGTTCAATAAACCAGCTTTTAAAAATCCTATTATAAGAATAAGAGGACTCAATAAAATTAAGACAAGTCAAGTAGAAATGAATAGAGAAATGTGGAATAGAATAGTAAAACATATTCAAAATAAATGTATTAACTATTGTCAAAGAAAAAAATTGGTATCAGACAATGATATGTTCCATTTGTAATGATGATTATTAATTAGTGGTCTTGCAGTGGAGAGCATTGGAGGAAACTTGCTGAACCACCACATTCATGAATATTAAAACAACCTATTAGCAAAATTTCCTTTTTACTTAACTTCACTATTGATAGTCCAAATTACATTTCGTTTTCTTCCATTGCAATAAAAAATAAAAGCTTTAGCCTTCAGGTGAATCTCTGTATTTTATATCCAATCAGTCAGAAGCTACATAAAAATATTTTGTTTTTGTTAAAAGCCAGCTTGCCTTCATGATCTTCCTAAAAATCTTCCATCAGCCCTCTTTCTGACTTGAGTTATGGGAGTGCTTTCTATAAAAGGGAAACTGTCTCCTTGGTATGCCTCAAGATAGAGTGTATAAACCCTCCTGAGAGACTGAGCTTTCAATTCTAAATTGTCCTTCCTGAGAGCTAGCAAGAACACTTTGCTGCGTATTAAGTGGTGACAGTATTAAGTATAGCCACAGGCAACACTATATTTTCTACATACCTTATATTCTTTTTATGACTGATGTAAATTAGACTTTAAGTAGACAAATGCATATCTGTTGTATTTCAGCACCCCATCTTTTTTTCCTCAGTTATTTCTCTGATTTTTACAGCCTTTTCTCTCAGGTGTCTTGTGCTCTAGGGTGGTGCGTGTTCACACTCACCGAGGCACTCCTCTTAACCTGCCAGAAATAGCTGTGACATTTAAAGAGAGAGCCAGTGGAAAGCACACTGTTTGACACCTAAGGCTGAAGAGCTAATAGTGAAATTGGGGCATCAGCTACAGCCCCTAGCAATGAATGTGGAGGTTCATCTGTAAATATGTTATGAAAATAATTTTTCTTCTGAATATGTCTAAAACTAACCCATGAAACCCTTCTGTTTCGTTAATCTATTAACTCATTCAGTGCATATTCTGTTAGGCCATGAAGAATATAAAACTGAAGTTCTAGGCTTTCCCATTCGGATGCTCACTGATTACTTGTTCTATAACACCTGTGTGTAACTGGTGGGAGTATGTGTTTTTGAAAGTCCCTATTTTACAGGTATGCAGATGATGTACTGGGACATTAGATACTTTGTCAAATAATTTATCAGAGGTGAATAAAAGCAGCCTCAAGTTTCTCAGTCAGTGATACTCCATTATATCATGCTGCCTTTTCTGATGTAATATGTTTATATCTTCCATTTCATGGAAACATTTACTTAGTTCATCTGTGATTTTCATACTGGCTCCAAGGTACCCTATTAATTCCTTTGATGTTCCTAAGACCTCTACCCCAGGGGGAAGGGGAATGATGGGCAGGAACCATTTTTATCTATTTACACAGAGTTTTACTTTTTAATTTATTTTAAAAATATAATTTTTATACTTAATAATGATTATGCTATGATGATGATGATGATAATTATGACTATGATGATGATACAAAGTTTTGAAATGATTAGATTGTCAGATCTGGGCAGAAATTGTTATACTGTAAAGACATTTGATCAGAGAGAAGCTCCAACTTGCTTATTTTCTGGGAATAAGCACAGGAGAACCCCAGCACAGCTCCACAACCTGGCTGTTGTTTTGTTTTGCTTGGAACCTTCAGTGATGTTCAAATATTTCTTTTGCCTAGGAAAATTCAACAGAGGCAGACATTCTTTCCCAGATTAAATTTGCTGAGTCGGCTAGGAAAGTAAATTGTGTTCACTGGCTCTTCCGCTCTAGTGGACTTTCTAATAAAATCATCTTTGTGCTGCCTACGTCTTGGTTTCCATAGAGATGGAATGCATGGGTACTCCACACCAAATTATAGATTGAAATGTAAAAAATGGGATAGGAAAGGCACAGCTCAACGAAATCAAGATAAAACAAACAAAAAAACAACACAACAAAAAAAAACATTGGAAAATACAGAGCTAGAATAATTGAATCATTTCCTAGACTTAAAATTCAGAGATATCATAATTAAACAAAAATAAGAAGAATATAAAAAAAGAGTAAGCAAAACAATAAACGTTTGTGCAGAGAGTACAAAACAAATAGAATATTTGTTCAGAAAAATTATGTAAGAATCAATTTATATTAAATTGGTTTTAATCTCAAAGATCAAGTTTCAGTTTTTTATCTCATTTTAAAATGTGTTAAGCACAAGCAATCTTCTTTATGTCAGTTTGATGTCAAAGTGATTTTTTTCTTGTTCCCAAATATTTGGAATTATTTTTAAAAGTATAATTGTATGACTTAGGAGTTTAATTAGAAATTTGTTACGAGGTTGTTTTGCATATGAATGTTATTATATGTGTGCTTTAGACTTGGCTTTTAGTTGATGTAACATACAACAGTTCCACCTGAATTATTTGTTTATAGACTGGCTGGAAAGTCACCCTGGAGGAGAAACTGGCAAGGCAGTGATAGTTTTTGTTATCTATTGAGTTGGATACTATTGCATCATTGCTATAAAACAGTTAACAATGAACTCAGTCAATGTGAAAGATTCAAAACATACACTAAATCCTTTACCTGTTAAAGAAAAATCAGGATATTGAGCTAGTTTGGTTTAACTAAAAAAAGTGATGATACCCATATGCCACTTGTCACTCACTGCTTCTCTGAAGTTTTACTTCTTTCTAATTCATAGTTTAGCTTATAAAACTTTTCTACTTCCCTCAAGATCACACCTCCACCACAGCAAGTAAAAGCTTATGCTTTGGGGCTGAGCCCGTGGCGCACTTGGTAGTGTGCTGCGCTAGCAGCGCGGCGACGCTCCCGCCGCTGCGGGTTCAGATCCTATATATGGATGAGCGGTGCACTCCCTGGCTGAGCGCCGGTCACGAAAAAAAAAAAAAAAAAAAGCTTATGCTTTGGCATAAGACGGATACGGTTTTGAACCCAGCTTTGATTTTATAGAGACAATCCATCACAGCTCCTTTAGTCTCTAGACTTTTCACCTAGAGGCTTTTTGTATGTTAATGTCTTCCACCTTTCCCAAAGTAAACATCTTTTACCTCTCTTGTGAAATCTTAATCTGTCAACCAACCCCTCTCTGCCTTGTACTGTGAAACCCTACTTTTACTAAGTCATTAAGTCTCTCTGTTTCTTTAAAAAGGCAAACAAAACAGATAAAGAACAAAAATAGAAAACCTATTTAAATCCCAAATACTGTTGTTCTCAAAATTAATTGTTCCAATGCCAACTTTGTCTGTTCATAACTTCTCAAAATTTTGTCTACTATCACAGCCTCCAATGGTATTGCTTATTCCTTTATTTCCTCAAATCCGGTTTCTTCCTCCATCTTTTTCTTGACTATTCAACAAACATAAAGCAATAAACACTTATTAAACATGTATGTATCCCCCATGCATAAAATTCATAGTACTGAAAGTCCACATGAATGGTTCTTTTTCTCATTTTTTTTTTCAGGGCCTGAATATGACAAGTAGCAGTACCTATCCCTTAGTAAAAGGTCTTTTCATTTAGCTTCTGATATTGTTTTTTCCTGCTCTTTGTCTTCCCTCTCTGACTATACCTTCGATTTTCCTTTTATGTGTTACTTTGCTTACTAACTGAGGAAGTTCTTCATGTGGTGCCATATTGCTTTTCTTCACTTGCCTCTTTTTCTCTCCTCAGTTTTATAAACTCTGATGACTTCCTCAATTACCTCTGTGGAGTAAATACTCAAAATAGGGCTGGCCAGTTAGCTCAGTTGGTTACAGTGTGGTGTTATAATACCAAGGTCAAGGGTTCCCATCCCTGGACAGCCACCTCCCCCACAAAAAAAACCCCTCAAAATATATCTGCATTTCTGGAGTCTTTCAACTCTAGTCTCATATTTTCAACATATAGTCATATTTATGAAGGCATCTCAGATTTCAAAAAATGACTTTTGTCTGCCCCTAAAACCTACTTTGTTCTTTTTTTCTCTACTGTCAATAACAATCCCATCTTCCTAGTCAGTCAAGCTCAAAAACCTAATCATTTTTACCCCTTGTCCATGTGTCATCTGCCCACATTCAAACACTTTTGGAGATCAAGGATCTCACATTTCTGCACATTTTACAATCAAGGCACTGACTGCCTTTTGTTTGGGGCTATATTTTTGTATAGTGAACAGAGTTGGAAGATAGAAATAGTTTCTTACTCCGAAGCAAAAGGCAGGTGTGCTTGGAGCCTTGTTTGGAGATACTGTCTCTGTTTGGAGCAAAGAAACATGTTTACTGCATTATAAAAGATTCAGGTTCCTAACCTCTGAGTTTCTCTTCTGTAATGCAACCCATTGGGTGTGTAGGTGTCACCTGAACTTTGCTGTAGGAATTGGAGATTGGGGAAACAGTACATGAAAATGATGATACTCTGGCTACTGCCATTACTGTGAGTAATAACGTCACTTATCTCTGATGCAGTACTATTGTGTCTTTGCCCAGCATCCATAAAACTGTAGCAGGCTAACTGGTTAGCATGCAAATCGGAGAAAATCTTAGACTCTTCACAGTTCTTAAACAACAGTTGCTAAATTCTATCCTTTTGATGTCCATAATATCTCACAAAGCCAATCTGTTTGTTCCATTTCCACTCCCATTACTCTAGTCACCTCTTCCCCTCTTCATGGATCATTGCTGTAGTCCCCTTCATGACCCATCGATCTCTGTGTCTCTTCTTTCCCAACTATTCTGTATATCATTGCCATATTATTTTTCCTAAAACAAAATTTGCACCATATAACTTCACGTAAAACACAAAATGATTCTTGAGTGTTCCAACTCTATTGACTAGCTTTCAGGGTGCTCATCTATCCACAGGCCCTATTCTCCAGATGCTGTGCCTTGGTCCGTGATGCACCTTCTCTCTGAAGTTCCCTGTCATACCCAGTTAGATGTTTTCTCTAGCTAGAACTAATCTCTCCCCACTGTGAACATTTTTTTTTTTGCCTCCCTTATGCCCTGTATCACATTTATGACCTTATGTTTTATGAGCTTTTATATATCTCCTATTTATCTTTCAAGACTTGAAGCTGCTTGAGGTAAAGGGACTATGTCATGTACATCATGATATGTTCTACAATTCTTGAAATAATGCAGTATGCATAATAAGTATGTTTAGATTTATGATTTGTCTTTTTTTTACTAATTACTCTTTCTTTTGATTCATCAGGTTAGGTTGATAATGGCAATAAGATTGCATATTTGGAAGTAAAATAACACAAAATATTTAGATTCCCATCTCTGAATTAGACTGCAGAGAAACAACATTTTTTTCTTTAATTTTTAAAAAAATAATTTGGAGATATTTATTAATAATGTCACAAAAATCATAATTATTAGTTCAATTCTTACTATAAACCAATTTTAATTCTAAATTTGCCTGGCAAAATCTTATAGCCCCTTAAACACAAATGTATTGCACATTTTTAAAAGCAAGTCACAATGCTACCAGTTACTGTGACATATTGTCATAAATACTAATAGTACATTATTGGTATTTGCCATTTCTAAGGTCTCAATACTCTACATTGTTTTCTGTATTATGCTTCTTATGTCAAGATTATAGTTGACTGATAAGACAGTCTAGAATTTCACAGGTCCAGTACTGATCTTTTTGTGAGGTTGAGCCAAGAGACTAGAAAGGAGAGGTCACAGCTTTTAACATATGCCTTGTTTTGCTTCAATTAGGAGAAGCTATTATTGCAAGGATAAGAGATGCCTCCTTACCAGAATTATAGATATCAATAAAAATATATTTGCCTTCAAGTACTGATGCTGTGACTATTTTTCACCCTCAGTGTGGTCTAAATCTGACACTAACTCACTGCTTCTGCTAAGGAGTCTTCAGTTAAAAACAATGAAGATACTGTGCTTGTAGCATTTGCACTAATGGCTCTGTAGCATTTGCTCCCTGTCTTTTCACTAGGATGCACCCGGTATAGAACAGGCCTATTTATCATCTACTATTCATGTTTTCAGCTGTACTCCTAGGCAGCCATAAGAAAGGGAGTAAAGAGAAGGACCTATGCACCACTTGAGAAAGGAACACTGAGGTTCATTGTAGACTCGAATGTAGCTAGTCAACAAAATAAGCAAAAAGTTCCATTTTTAAAATAGATTTTTTGTTTCAATCTTTTCCAAGAGCAGTTTTTTAAAAACTAAAATTAGCAATAAAATGAAAATATCTCAACCATGTAATCTTTATTGAGACAATATGTGATTTACATTTATAACAAAAATAAAGTGTTTAAACAGTCTAGCATATAGTCGATGCTCAGTAAATATCTGATATTGTTATGACTGTGCTCTGGTCATTATAGACTACTTTACATACGTCATCTCATTTAATACAACAACACTGTGAAAAAGGTTTTATTATCAACATCTTCTATTTGGGATATCTACATTCTTCAAGTACTGTCTGCCACTACGTCAATCTGCCACCAAATCCCGGGCTTTTAAACAGGTATTTTCTCCTGGGCTTCTAAACAACAAATAGTATATACAGTTATTGGAGGGAGGAGTCTGTGATATACAATTTTCAGAGTGATTGCATAATCAGTTCCAGTTTCTCAACAAAGTGATAGAATAAGGAATCATCCACAATATTTATTTTCTAACACACACACACACACACATGCATACTTGCACACACCCCACCTTCCTCTTGGATAGTTGCAGCATTTAAATACAGAATATTCTGTGTGTTGTTTGTTTTTTCTCCTTCTAATACAGAAATCAGGAGTTCACACTCAGTGAACAACAAAGATAGATATAAATGAACCAGATTAAAGAAGGGAGAATTAAATACAGAACCATGTATTGATTATTTGAGAATTCAATAATGTAATCCAGAAATAATGGGTGCTTTAAAAGTAATTAGAAGAACACAAACATTTAGTGCCTACTTAAAAAAAGAGAAAAAGCATCATTAGACAAAGCGAAGGATATTCATTTGTTGTGATGAGGAAATAATCTTTTATGCCTTTTCAAATTCTCTGTGGAATAAGGCAGAATTATAAATAAATAAATATCTTGACTAAGTGTAACATCTGCCACAAGGACTTAATGGATCATTACGTTTCATTGTGATAATCAAAATGAACTTGTTGCAGGGACTTGGAAGGAATTAACTATGTTTAGTATAAAGTAAAAAAAGATAAGTAAAAAAAGGTAAGTTCTGTGACTCAGGCAAAAGCTTTTTTGGTTGGTCAAAAAGAGTGAAATAAGAAACTCAAGTGATGATATTTCAAACCAGTCTAAAAAAACCATAGTGTCTGTGCCACATATTTAGGGAACAAAATGAATGATTTATTTCTGACAACTTTACTGTCTTTATTCTGTTAGAACACACTCTAATGAAAAGGTCTAAATTAACCAGAAAATGCTATGCATTGAATTCATAATGTTATTTTCCCTGTAACAAAAAGTTGATAAACTAAGTGTTTGAAGATTTAATAACCATGTAGTAAAAATTGTATCTGTCTGGTTTTTGCCCTTGTAAAAATATCACTGTATGTGTATGGATGTTGTGTGCATATATGTATAAAATTCCTTTAGCCTCCTATTTTTTCTGATAAAATGATGACAAACTCTAAATAGTACTAGAGAGAGCTCAGATATTAAATCATAAAATATTTTACATTGCATTTTGAGAGAATTAATTTTTTGAAAATTACTTTTACCTTGTTTAAGCATCCCACCTTAATGTAAGGAGTCTTTTTTCAAGAAGCTTGACAAATAATATTGCATAACAGTTAAGAGTGTGGGCTTTGTATCCAGACTTTCTGTCTCTGTTCATTCATTGATAAAATGGAGTTAATTAGTAGTAATTTCCTCATAGGGTTGTTTTTTAAGATCAAATAATACCTGTAAAACTCATGGAATGGCACCAAATACAGGGAGAGCACTAAATAAACATTAGCTATTATTGTTATTCCCTGTCAAAGTGAGATGAAAAAGTAAACATTTAACAATGTTTAATTTGAATGAACTTTTAAGGATACACTTAGCCCATTATCTTTCTTGATAACCTTGTAAAAAGATTTTTTTTTTATCTGATCTGTTGAGGCATGGAAAGAAGTTTTCAGAGGAAACTTTATCTAAGTAAACAAAAGAAAGTAGCAGCCACAGCCCCTGTGACAAAACTTAACAAAAAGAATTTACGGGATAGAGTAATTGCAACCCCTTTTGAAATTGACTGCTGTGGTCTGTGGGGCATCCTTTCCTCAGTGCCTTCTGGGATAAATGCAAAGATATTCCAACTTGAAGGCTGAGATCCACTTGAAGAGTTCTCCTTCCAGATCTTGAGGGCCCCTCAAACTTAACTTGGCATATGTTTCCAGTGGTATGCAGACTACTGAACATCAGGGTATCACAAGCACCTGACCATAGTGTCTTACTGCTCTGGCTGTCTTAAAGCCTTCCTAGTCTTTAATTTCGTAGATAAGGAGGGCACATCCTTATCTTACTCTTTTAAGTTTCTTCTGGATTTCATATCCACTGATCTTAAAGCTATTGCCTTCATTCTCTGCTTCAGAGCCCTGTGAATCCTATCTGCCCTTTTGTATATGAGCAGTTTGTTTTGCCTGAAGTACTTTTCTCCCAGTCAGATATTAAGACCAGTTTTCCATCTATTTTTGAAAGCAAACACCTGGGCCTTGGCTTACGAAGATCTTGATAGCATATTTCCACCTTCATAGCGCTTTTCTGCATTCTCTTGGTGTCCCTAAAATATGGATGCAAACTCCTCATCTTTTACTTTGGCAAAGCCTACACTCCCCACTGATTCCTCACCCAGTCGCTAGTTTTAAGACTTGCCTCCAAATATCAGTGCATCTGCAAGGATGAAATGACTGGCCAACTCTGAGCTCACACAAGAGCAGAATTTTCTCAGCTTGACCCCCTTTCCCTCTGTTGATGCCTTGTTCAATCACCACCTGAGGAGCTGAGCTTCCAGATGCCAATACATGCAAGCTTAAAAAAATAAAACAAATTTAAATATATTTTTAAGCATACATAATAACATCTTTTCTTTCATTAATAGGAGAATGAACTTTTAGACATGAAAAGTGAAAACAGTTTATTCCCATACTTCCCATTGTCTTTTAGTGTTTACAACCAGGTCTATATCTAACAGGGAAAAATGCTGGCAATTATTGCTGAGCTGTGATGCCTTATTAAGTGAGTCAGCTAATTACATGGCACTGTCATGAAAACGGCAGGCACTGTTATGCTTGCCAAGGATGGTGAGGATTTAAGATAGGATACTACCTCTTTGCTATATAATGAAAATTTCTTTTTAAACATGATTTACACTGATTCCTGATTTACATACTAATTATTTCATAATTTATGGCTGAATTATTTAAACTGGATTCAGGGATAATACTGATAAATAGTATCCAAAAATAACCTCCAAATATATTTAAGGTGTTAGTTTGACCCTCTCGTCCACTCCCAAACCTTTTAAAAACAGAAAAATAAACTAGTTTTCAATTCATTTGTTCCTTTTATCTTTCTCTCCCTCTGAGGAGATTGCCAAGACTAAAGAAAGAGCTAGAAGGGCAAATGGCAAGAATATGAGTAATACACTAACAGATTGTCCAAAGTAGAGCATGAATGGCTTCTGAATACATATTATTTCTGTGTAAGACTGGATTCTCTAAAAATCTCATTTAATTAAAATAGATTTGCATTCTTAATCTGAAAAGGCTCCCTGTAGGTATGAACTATGTATAATGTGTTTACTATATGACTTACAGTGTTCACCAATTTGACTATTCCCAAGTGGCCCAGATGGTTGATGTCATAGTAATTTGCAAATTTGCTGAGACACAATCTGAGTAGGTGTATAACAGCTGAGGGAGAGTAAGACAGTTTGCCAATAAGAAAGCCTAGCATATGACCCAGAAGCCACATCTTCACTCAGTTCCTAGGTTTTACATGTTGTGGCATATGCAATTTATGATAAAGATCATATGCTATATATAGTTGCACTTTTTAATTAGGAGATTCAAGATGATCTCAGGAATTAGCACCAGAGATAATAATAAGTGGTCCACTGTAATCTGTGTGTGTGTTCCCATATCCTAAAGTATGTTTTATACAAGTAGAAAATGTTGATAGAAAAGTATAGACTAACACCTGAAACACAATAGGACACTACAGTATTAAAACTTGAAATTTTTTATATTGTTCTAAAGTCAGGCTCACAGAATGTAAGATACTGCTACCTTAAAACAATAGTGCAAAATATTCAAAATACTATATGATTATAGATGTCTATATGACTGTACCAGGATGTCTTGCCCTTCCATCTACTCATATTCTTTTACATTATCTCACTAGATGTAATGTTGTAAATTATATTAATATTAAGCTATAATATATTATATATTTTATAGTATATTTAAACATTATAATTAATATTGCAACTCCTCGCCTTTTGTCTACATAATTGCCTTGGAAAGAACAGATTAGTCCTATGGATTTCAATGACAAGGCCGCTAGTGGCAGATAGCTATTAGTGCTGGGCCTGCCATTTTTTATGTATTCCTAAAGATACAAGAGCATTGAATGGACCAAGTCCATTGCCTTAGATCTAAATCATAACTGTACTTTCCCCAAAAATAAAATTTGAATTTTAACTTAACTGTATATATTTGGAAAAGGAGGTAGGGTTCAGTGTCTCTTTAGCATGCTTATTATTCTTCAGGTGTTGGTTACACCAGAACACGCCAATTTTCATTGTTTTCCACATCATAGCATATAATTACTAGAATGCATTTAAAAACTTTATAGTATGTAAACAATAAATATGATCATTACATTATTTTTTTATTGTTCTGTCCTATACATAATATTAAGACTAGAAATATAGTGGTATTTCTGAACTACATTGTGTGGTTTTGGTTCTGATGATGAAATAACATTGTCCAAATGTTTTGTTTGTTTGTTTTTTAATTCAATTTCTTGTGTTTGTAAAATTCCTTAGCTGTTTTGTAAAACACAAAAATTGAGATTAATCTGGTTTTGGATCAGATGCCCTCTGTTCCCCACCCTGAAATGGTATGATGAGAACACTAAGAATTG
This sequence comes from Cynocephalus volans, assembly GCF_027409185.1. Lineage (NCBI taxonomy): Eukaryota > Metazoa > Chordata > Mammalia > Dermoptera > Cynocephalidae > Cynocephalus > Cynocephalus volans. The sequence goes on along the minus strand of NC_084468.1, from coordinate 77,473,117 downwards.
TCAGCAGAAAGTTGAACATATGGAATATATCTTAACCTTACTTTTTAACAAGATTTTAATACCTGCCTACTTCATTATTGAGTGTTTCAGTAAAATACATGGTAATTCTCTCAGTGAAATACATTACACCACTTACACGTAGACTCCCCTGTTTAAGATGAGGAGTATATAAGATACACATTTTTAAAAAGTCTATGCTATTTTCACTTAAATAGGAGTTCTGAGTTCAGAAACACTGGATTATTTAAGACAAGTGCTTAAGTTGAAGCTTTTTTCCTCTTATCTTTATGGTTACTATTATTCTCCTCTATCCCCATGGTTTAAGCTATTGAGCAAAAGTGTTAATTCCATTATTTGAGGCTGATTAACATTGTTCAACAACGTAGCAAAATAATTTTTCCACCCAAAATACCTCATGATGTAAAAGAGGGGGAAAGAGTGCTTCTGCTGCTTTGAATGTTTAAGGCATAGACACCAGATAATTGATGAAGTGTCACCATTGTAAATATATTCATAATATATTTACTATATATTGCTTCCCACTGTCTTTAGAAAACCCTGACCATTTGCCGGCCTTTATAGACTTCAAAATGGAGGACATCTTCTTTTGTTTCTTGTATTCACTCTGACAGCAAATACTAAGTGACATCAGAGTTGACACACAGCTGGTGATGGGCTGTGGTTTCCAAGGAACATATCTAACAAGACATTCACAAGGCCCTACAAACCTGCATTTTTAACAAGGGCCCCAGAGAATTCTAGGTTTTACTTAAGAGTGTGGTTTGGGGAAGCAATTTTTATTTAACCTATCATTGTATGTCAGGTTAACATACGATAAAATTAAACTGTACATCATGGAATTGGAAAAAAATAATTTCTTTACAGAAAGCATTATAGAATCTAAATGCAATATGATTTAAAACATGAAATAAAATTAAATATCATATATACAGTTGTATTCATAAAGATAAATATGCTAACCAAAAGCTATACAAAAATGTGAAATATTAATGGCAGATACAAATATAAGCAAAGTTAATTAAATTTGATTTGCCTTTTGAATCAGAGCTTGGTCAAGGAAACAAACTCCACTTTGCATACCAAATATGCAAATTTTTAATACAGAGAGTTATCCCCACACAGCCAATAGGAAGACTGTGGGAGATACTGAGGGTCTGAGGAGCTGCCACCAATTTACTCAGCATGCAGCAGCAAGCTGGTGGCTCTCAGGCTCTTGCCCTGAAGTGAGCTCAGTGATCAGCTTTCTCTCCCAACTGCTGAAATGTCTTCCCACTTCTTGTCTCACTTCTCTTTTCCTTCACTTTCACTTCTCTGGACTTGCACTTCCCAATGAAGTATTAGAAGTTAAGCATCGCTTCATGATCTGTCCTAACCATGGTCATTGGTTAGATATCAGCTCTTTGACACAACAGGCTCATTTAGAAAGAACTTGAGTGTGTTTTTAGGGTGGGAGACGGGAGAGGTCAGTCACAGCCATTTCTGCTCCCTGCTAAACGTGCAGCTTTTAAATCCTTCCTTTTATCAATAGAGGGCCATTCCACTGTATTTTTTTTTATAACCATTTTTCTTTCCATGGGTTGAATGCAGAGGTAAGACACTGAATTTATTCAATTTCACTTGAAACCTCTCTTGAAAGAGGAGACCACAAATTTTCCAGAGATAGGGCCTATCAGAGAGGGGAAGCAAAGGTATTCTGTTATTATATCTATATACTTTATAGATTCTCTTCCTAAACATGCAGGCATATACTGAATCCAGACATTTTTCTCATGTATTTCATTGCCCTAACATATTCTAGCTTAATATAATATCATAATCCAAACTTGGGACAAAAATAGCTTTTTTCAAAGGTTTTTTTTTTAACATTTGTTATATTGGTATTTTTATTTTCTTTGTGGTAAAAATGAGTGGAAGGTGCATTTCATATTTTCAAATATGATTACATTTTGAAAACAAGTCCTCAATATTCATAAGATTCAAAGTTTTATTGCTCTTTTTTGTAACAATGAAAGTATAATTAGGCACAGTTCTAACTTGGACTTGAAACTGAAATTTATTATAATAATTCTTTATAGATAACAGTGTTTTTAGAGATAGGCTTATAAAACAATAAATATAAAGGTATAGGAATAAAATTGTATCTGCTGATCATATAAAGTATTTGTTGTTATATTCTCTATTTTAGTATGCTTGAAAATCTATTAAGATTATGGAGTCAACAAATTTTGATTACATAATTATATTCAGAGAAAGATATTAGAATTAGAGAAATAACCACTGAAATGAGCATATACATGTTTTAAAACTTATTATGAAAAATTACAGACTCTTGTTTTTTCTCTACCCAAGCTTGGATAGTTTTAAAGCAAATTCCTAGACATCTTTTTTGATTTGTAAACATCTGATTATTTAGTTACTAAAAGTTAAGAACTCTTTTTAAAGCAAAACTCCATTATCATACCTAAACAAAAAAACAATAACTCTTTAATTAAATATCCAGTGAGTGTTCAGATTTTCCCAACTGTCTCATATTTGTTTTCCATTTGCTTAAATCAGGATCTAAAGACTGAAATAAGGTTCTTTTTCTTCTTTTTTTTTTTTTTCTTTTTTAGGAACCATGCTAATCTTCTCTCTATCATTCCACTTTTTAGTATGCGTGCTGCTGAAGCAAGCACGAAATAAGGTTATTAAATAGCAATTTGCTGATGTGCTCAAGTGAGCTTTAATCTTTAGGTTTCCAATAATTTTTGTTTTCCTTGCAATTTACTTTTTGAAGTAGCTGTGTGATTTGTCCTGTACAGTTTCCCACAGTCCAAAATTTGATTGCATCTAATGATGTGAACATGTTCTTCAGCCCCTTGTATTTGCTGTAAGTTGTCACTGATAGATGTGAATCAAATTCATATTTTGGCAAGAATGTCTTATAGATGGTGATGTGTACTTCCATCAGGGGCCACATAACAGGTGGTTATATCCCTTCATGTCATGTTAGCAGCCACTGATGATCACTGCCCAGATCCACTGTGAAAAAGGTGATATTCTAATTCTCTCTCTCCCGCCTCAGATAGATGTTTATAAAAACAAAAAAACCCTGCACTCATCAACTCCTTGCTTACCCTAGGGTATAATCTGTACAGGAAAGGCAAGATATGTGCTTGATAGTTTTCCCAGGATTACATTTCTCCTGGTCCACTGTGGCCCTAATTTCTTGCTTCTGTGAAATAATCCACCATTTACCTATACTGTACTTTTCCCATCCTGCAGCATCCTATACCGAACACTGTGTGGCAAACTTCTTGAAGATTTAGGGACAGCAAAGCTATGTGTGAGCGGCAGGGTGGGATGGTGCTATTGCAGCATAGGACTGGATAAAAAAGAGGAGATTGAATATTAGATATCCTTGTTCTTAAAGGATTTTGGCTACTTTGGTTGCAGGAATTATCACTGAGGTAGGGCTATCTTTCACATTGCCACTTCATTCCCACTAGTTCTTCAACTCTTACTAGTTCCTCCGACCTTGCCCTCAGGCTGGTCTTTCTACGTACAATCAGTGACTCATCAGAGTGTTTTATAATCAAAGACAATTCTCACCTGTACAATTCTCACCTGTGCTTGAATTAATTTTTCTTTTTTTTCCTTCTGGGAATATTTTTAGACTGAGAAAGATATAGTGGCCCCATAGAGCATATAATGTTTGTGGATAAACCGATAGACATAGGTTCATGATTATTTCTTCATTGATGGGCTTCAGCAATCAAATGAAAAGATCATTTCTTTTACCTCCAATATACTCTTAATTAGGTCAGAAAGTAATAGGTGTAGTCAAGGACACAATAGAATGTACCGTAAGGAAAGCATTTTGAATGTCAAAACTCTTTTGGGAAAAAGGCTCAGGATAGTCAAGAACACAGAGGCTGATGTCACCTCTGCCAGTGTGACTGGGCAAATTACTAAACCTCACTGAAACCATGTATGGTGCCATAGCTAATGTCTGGAATCCTGTAGATATCGCCAGTTGTGGAGCTACTTATCCTGTTTGTGACACCACTCACAGACTGGGCCACAAACCCTTCACATGCCAGGCTGGGTCACGCAGGTCTGTGAGTTAGGTAACCAGCCAAAAGGTCCTTGGAGCCATAGGTTAGAAAGCATGGCTGTACAGGGCGGACGCCCAAGGCAGACACCTGCCCGCCTGCTTCACTAAAACTCTTCTCTTCTCTTCTCTTCTCTTCTCTTCTCTTCTCTTCTCTTCTCTTCTCTTCTCTTCTCTTCTCTTCTCTTCTCTTCTCTTCTCTTCTCTTCTCTTCTCTTCTCTTCTCTTCTCTTCTCTTCTCTTCTCTTCTCTTCTCTTCTCTCTCTCTCTCTCTCTCTCTCTCTCTCTCTCTCTCTCTCTCTCTCACTCAAGAACACAAGAATAACAACAAAACAAAAAAGAAACATTGGCACACATGTGCACTAACTCCACCCCCACACAGACAATGTTTACTGAACCACCCCCAACCAGCCCTGAGGCAAGGAGAGCCTAATTAAATTATTCTATTTTCCCAACAATCCACCCCTTCAGGGTCCCTCGCTGTACAATCTATGCTGTACAATCTATGCATTCAGAATCTTCTACAATGTTCCCTTGGCGAGGATAAATGATCCTTACATCTACATAACCTATTGTCTGTTCAGTATGCCTTAAGGCTTGCAGTTCTGTCCTTTTAACTGTCCGCCGCATATGTCCGGTTAGTAGTCACCATTGGTGTGATCCTACATGAAAATCCTGTAGTCATACTGATGGGAAGTTCAGTGCATATTCAGCATGCCAACACATTGATCACACCACTCTGGTGCAGTTCCTGCAGCCAGAACACTATGGGCGAATAGACAGAAGAGTTATTGGTACCAAAAGGGGAAGTTCTCGCCCCTCTGGTAAGATACATGCCAGTTTGCCATCCTGAGAAAGGATGGTTGCAGGAATAGGTATCTTACCTGGCTTATGATACCATGCTTTATCTGCTAACACTGTTGGATCTATGGGTTCTACATGTAACAGTATAGGGGAACTCATAATTGGCCATAATGACAATTCAAATGTGCCCTTTGGAATAGAGTGCTCATCTGTTCCAGGCCATGTCACTTTGACTCAAGGAGGCCAGGTACTTGTCACCCAAGGTGAAACTTGCAAGCCTTCCTCTAATCCTTTTCCCCAAGGCCCTATTAAACCTAGCCAGCATATATGGGGGACTTTTATTCTCCAAGACCAATCCCATTGTACTGTCTGTCCCTGTTGCAAACAGGTTGGGGCTGGTAAGAGAATATTTCCATTCTTGCCATGTCCTGTCTCCACTAGACTTTTCCTCAGTGGGGGTTCTCTGTGGGGGCTCTGACCCCTCTTTTCTGCTCCAAATTGCTCCATAGATGACCTCCACAGCAGCTCCACCCCTGCAACAGGTCTCCTCCTGAGTCCCCGAACTTTTTCATACGTCTTCCGAAGTCTAGGTGGAGGCTGCCAGGCCTCCACTGCTCTCACATACTGCCGGCCTGCAAATTTAACACAACGTGAACACCACTACACCACTGAGGTTTTCAGTTTTTTTTCTTCAGAGGTACTGAAGCAGGATTGCTCTAGCCAAAGCAGCTGGGATGCAGGGAGCAGTTTGCTGAGGGCAATGACACCTCAGGTCTGCCCTGCAGGACAACTCAGTTCTCCTAGGATGGGAGGGGCACTCTCCCAAACTTCTCAAATGCCCTCTGGGCCTGTGATGGGTGGGGCACCCATCCAGACTTCTCAAATGCATTTAGGGCTTTTTTCCCCATTGTCTTGGCTCTTAGCATCTGGCTGCCTCACCTCCAAGATAATGTCTTTAGCAAACAGTTTATCTGCTTCACCGTTGCGTTTTTCTCCTGCTCTCCACTTCTCTACTGCATGGCCAGGCTGCAAATTTTCCAAATCTTTATGCTCTGCTTCTCTTTTACATCCTGGCTTTTGAATTACTTCAATCAGCTCACCTTACACTGGCCATTCACTCAGTCTCAGGCAGTTTTGAAGCATTCTCCCACATTCAAACAGCTGCATTCGCCCAGTCCATCAAGGAGTGACTTCCCTGCCTCTGTGCACATCCGCAACCATTCTGCAGCGGCTGCCTCAGAGACAGGCATGTAGTAATGGAGACCAACTTTCCCACCTTTTCACCAAGCAAAAACATACTTGAAATTCTGTAGGGGCACCTGTCCTCGGGTCATCTGCCCATCTGCATGGGGCACTCTTTTCACGGGTTTTACGGCACCCAGCTGGCCATCAGGTTTAAGTGGCACTCTCTGAGCCTTTTGCCTTCAGACAAATGCAACATGCGTTTACTACATATTCTCTACAGCGTGTTACACCATCCACCCTTAGGTCTCATAGCTGCAGCAGCCGAGCAGCCAGGGGCTCTCCCTGTCTCTACTGCTTTACTGTCTCCATTTCTCATGCACAACAGGTCATGCCTGGAGACACATGGTCTCCCCACTTCACCACTGGGTTGGTCATCTTCCCTGGTGTGAGAGGCAGGAGTGGCCAGTCGCTACGTGTCATCCCCTAGGACATTTATCCATGCTTCCAAGGACTCTGTTTTCTGCCACAAATGTCGATCAGTTTGCAGCAGAGTGAGCAGGAGCCAGGCTCCAGTCAGCAGAAAGGTGGCCACTGGGCACCACATGCTCAAGGGTAGCCACATTTCCTCCCTATCCCAAGGGGTTTTGCATTGTAGTACCTGCTCTATGCTGCCTTTCAGGACAGTGTGCAGCAACCAGATCCCAGTCAATAGGAAGGTGGCCATAGGGCAGAGCATATTCACAAGTAGCCACATTTCCTCTTTCTTCCAAGGGCTTTCAGCTCCTGTACCTATTCAGAATCCTGCCACAGACTACGCCAATTGTGGAGTAATCCTGCTGATGATGCCAATTTGTCTGGCTACTGCTAAGCTACTTTTAATGTCTTTAATCCTGTTGACACCACCAATTGTGGAGCTACTTATCCTGTTTGTGATGCCAATTGTAAAGCTACTTGACCACAACTGTGCCAGTTGTGGTGCTCTTTTACCTGCTGGTAATCCTGCACCAACTGGGCTGATTGTCAAGCTAAAGCTGGGTCTGGAGCCCACAGACCCCTCAAGCCCTTTCACAGACTGGGCCACAAACCCTTCACATGCCAGGCTGGGTCCTCAGACCCCTCACATGCCAGGCTAGGTCACCAGACCCCTTCATGCAGGTCTATGAGCTAGGTAACCAGCCAAAAGGTCCTTGGAGCCATAGGTTGGAAAGCATGGCTGCACAGGGTAGACGCCCAAGGCAGAGGCCTGCCTGCCTGCTCCACTAAAACTCCCCTCTCCTCTTTCTCTCTCTCTCTCTGAAGAAAACAAGAATAGCAACAAAACTAAAAAGATACATTGGCGCACATGCGCACTAACTCCACCCCCCCCACACACACAATGTTTACTGAACCACCCCTAACTGGCCCTGAAGCAAGGGGAGCCTGATTAAATTATTCTATTTTCCCAACACCATGTTTCCTTGGGAAAATGTGGCTATGTACAGACTCCTCATAGGAGTTCTGTGAGCTATTTCCACTTCATGTATGCAATACAGTTATTTATGACCTTTGCAGTTGTTAATCATAATTGATTAATAAAATATTAATTCAGCTTTATTTCAACACGATCAATAATCTCATTCTCCAGTGGTATAATATTTAAACATCCAGTGATAAGATTTGTGAAAGCAACATATATTATTCCTTGAGCAAGTAAATGTTTCTGAAAGTACAGGCCTGTTCTTGTGATCTCTTGATAGTTATTAAACATCCTAGGGTTATATTTCATTATTCACCCTTCTTTATTCATTTCCCTCCCTTTCTTCCACTTATCTATGTGTCTTCATTCTTGCAGCTTGCATTCTGTCTTATCACTTATTTGATCTCTTTTTTAATATTGTGTTCATATTTCCTCTATTCTCAAATCCTTGCCCACAATTAAACCGATTTTATAATTCTTTAAACTTTTACACTCTTGATTAAGACAATTTCTCAAGAACTTATAAAGTATGAGGGGTCTTCAAAAAGTTCATGAAAAGATTCGTATTATTTTTTAATTACCTCTTTTCCGTGTACTTTTTGAAATACCCTTGAACAGTGGTTACCTAAATGAAAACACATAAAAAAGAACAATTTTTATGACCTGTATTCAGTTGAAAATAAGTGGCACATATTTTATTTTATAACCTGTAGGTATTTGGAGTGCAATTTTAAAAGGATTAGGTAAATGTGTGCTCAGAAATGCATATGCTTTTTAAAATAAGCAGTCATCACGTACTTGCAACTTAAGTGAAGCAATATTTAAAATTAACAAGATGGGTTTCAGTTGATTACAGTACCTGATCAATCTAGCCAAAGAATTCATAAGAACACCCAAAATTACTTGGCTGAACTTTGAAGGACACACAAAGACAACCCCAATACACACACACACATATCCAGTAACGTTCACCAGTCTTCGTTGTATAGTAGCAACTCATTTGTGACAGTCAAATAACAAACCGGCCAGGTCTGTCGTATTTGCTTGTTCAGTCCTCATCAAAATTGTCTGACAAATTACATTAGAAAGTTAAATCTCTACTTGTGTAGTGTTTTAAAATGCATGGGAACATTTTAAAATTAGGCATTTAAAATTGCCTTATTTTCCTCATACTTGACTATCATTAATAGTTATCTAAATATTAATGAGATGGTTAATGATGTCACTTGCCTCTCCTAGTTATAAAGATATTGCTCCTCCATTTTTATCACTAAGGCTTATTGATGCTTAGAAAAGCATAAGAAACTTGCCCAACATAACAAAAGGCCTGAAATCTAGAGATGCTAGGATTTGAGCTTAAGTCCTGTGACACTGCAGTCCTGTGCCCAACTACCATACAACAGAACCTATGTTCTTGACTCACACTGAGAGGTGAAATACTATAAAAACAATATCTTTACTCTACATTTAGAAGTGAGGTAGTTTGGGATGGTTTATATTTTATTTAATGTATAAATAACTTGGACTTTCTGGTTTATAAAATGGGGTTGGCCAGGGGACAATGATCTATAAGCTTCTCTGCCCAGCTACCATAAGCATGATTTAGTTTGACCTTTTCTCACTGCCAGCCGTTTCCTTATCCCTCTGCCTACCTGTCACTCACTTCTGTGATGGAGACACAGGGAAGCATTATTTACATCAGACATGTCACTAGACATAAGCTACATTGGCTGAGGGACTATTTGATCTCTTCCAGTAAATTCATTCAGGCTCACATTGTCTCTCTGCTTTTTCAATTTTTAATGAACTTCATCTTTTTATAGTTACTTTTCTGGAATAAATGCAAAATAACAAAAGTATGTAATGAAAAATACTAATAAAGCCATGATCATTTCAGACTGAATTTTGTAGTCTGTATTTCTAAGAAGAGATACCTGGAAAAATTGTCTGACCATGTATTTGATTTTCTTCCACCAAAGTTATATAGTCTTGATCTTCAGATTTCAGACAGGAATTTGTTTATTTGCCATCATTTAAAAATAAATTATGAAATAGTTATGCTTTTATACTATAAATTTTTAAATAAATTAAAAATTTAGAACACAATAAAAATAACATACATAACCGTCCAACAAATCTTCAAATATTTTGTCATGTTTTCTTCCAGTCTTTTTATCTTTGCATCTGAATTCTACATACGTTGTTCCCTACTACATATAACACGTTATATCCTGCTAGACATTATACCACAAATAAATGTCATGGTAATATGTATCTCCATAATAATCTACACAGTAGTTGAATAATAATATTCTTAACTCTGCATCATCCATTAAACGTTTAAGTTAAGTTCTTTACTGCTGCCACTGATCTTGTGAAAAACACCTTGGGCTATAGCTTTGGCCTATCTCCTGGGTAGTGAATTACTTGGACAAAAACTTGTACATTTTTTGAGTTAGTAACCTATTTTACCACATGATTTTTCCAATGCATTGTATAGTTTAAAATGGCAGCATTGAGTGACATTTTTACAACATTGCTGCCAACATCCCTATATATATTTACAAAAGATTTTTTTCAAAATATGTTCACGATTTTAAACAGTGAAAAGGGGTACCTTCTCATGTCCTTTTTGTGCTTCCTACTTTAAAATATTAGAGTGAAGAAGGAGCCCCACAGGAAGGAATTCTGGAAGATATGCCCGTGGATCCGGACAATGAAGCTTATGAAATGCCTTCCGAGGTAAAAGTTTATACACATAAAACTCTAAAAATAAATCTTAGGAATTCCTGGGCAAAGATGGCTTCACTAGTGAATTCTTCTGAACATTTAAAGAACAAAAATACCAATTAATTCCTATTAATAACAATTAATTCCTCTTACAAAAAATAGGAGAGAAAATTTCCCAACTAATTCTAGGAGACCACTGTTCCCCTAATATCAAAACCAAACAAAGGTGTCACAAGAAGAGAAAATGTATTACTGCTCCATTAAAAAGAGTGTTGTAGTGATGTGTTATTCTTCATGCATTAAAAGGCACGTTGATAATAATTCCATTTATAGAAATTGAGTTTAAATTGTGTGTCTAATAAGATTTTACCAATATCTTTAGTTCTCTTTATGCAAGGCACAATGCTAAACACTACAGAAAATGAAAAGAAGAGTAATTGATAGTACCAGGATACAAGGAATTTGCACACTAGTAGGTTTTATATTTAAAAAAATAAAAATTCATTTCTTCATTTATTCATCATAATTCCTTTCACAAATATTATTGACTGTGCTCAATGTACCAGCCATCACAGGGGCAAAATTATACAAGACACACTGAAAGGTGTAACATTTTAAAAGATCTGCTTAGATCAATCAGAAGTTTTATTGAGGTAGTGTTGATCTGGATGGAAGAGGATAGGAGATATGATAGGTTAAAATAAAGGGAGGACATTCTAGCACAAGAGCATATCAGAAGCAAAGGTAGGTATGTCTGAAAATGCATGTAGATATGTCTGAGGAACAGTGAGGAATTATGATTCAAGCTTAGGCAACAGAGAGATAGCAATAGATTAAGGTTGCTGAGATGGGTCAAAGACAAGTTGTAGAGCAATAGCACAATTTTGCCATTTAACTTTGTACTTTACTCAGGAAGCAGCTTGGGTTGTTGAAGGTATTCCTGATATTATTAGAGTTGTTCTTTTGGAGGACTAATCTGTCTCCTTTAGTTGAGGTCATTAATATTTTTATTGTGGATGTTATCCAGATACTGTATTGGGGGCTTGGGCTTTGGAATAAAAGTAATAATTAAAGCCATGGATAAAGGTGAAATATCCAATTGGGAGAGTGAAAGGAGAGAAAATGTATCTTGCCTTTAAATGTCTTAATTTCCTTCTAAGAATTAGAGCATCGTAGTCCTGGAAGAGGCTTTATAGGCCCCTTGATTTGGTTCTTACATTTTACAGTTGAAGAAACTGAGAGTCAGGTAGGCCAGCTAATGTGTCCTACAGAACTAGATCATGTGATTGTTAAATGGCATATCTGGAAGTAGAACCCAGATACCCTAACTCTAACTAGGACACTACCATAATTCACATTTATATCTGATAGGTAGGATGAAACTATTAAAAATAAGAGTAGGTCTGCTTGTAGCAGAATAGTTCCAGAATTATTGTGAATTTTACTCAAAGTATCAAGCAATGTCCTATCTCATTTGCTCTATATCCTTGATTAATGATCACTTATACTAACAATGTATATTGTCTTTTTGATTTTCCTAATGTTAGGAAGGGTATCAAGACTATGAACCTGAAGCCTAAGAAATACCTTTGCTCCCAGTTTCTTGAGATCTGCTGACAGACGTTCCATGCTGTACAAGTGCTCAGTCCCAGTGTGCCCAGTCATGACATTTTCTCAAAGTTTGCAGTGTATTTTGAAGTCTTCCATCAGCAGTGATTGAAGTATCTGTACCTTCCCCCACTCAGCATTTCGGTGCTTCCCTCTCACTGAAGTGAATATATGATAGCAGGATCTTTGTGTGCTGTGGGTATTGTGGCTTCTAATCCAAAATGCTAAAACAAATTAAAACACCTAAGTGACTACCACTTATTTCTAAACCTTCACTGTTTTTTCGTTGCTGTTGATAAGTTGTGAATGATTTACTATCATATATAAGATTTGTAGGTGTCTTTTAATGATTCTTTCTGTCTAAGAATAATGATGTATTGTGAAATTTGTTAATATATACAATACTTAAAAACATGTGAGCATGAAGCTATGCACCTATAAATATTAATTATGAAATTTTACTGTTTTGTGATGTGTTTTATTAACTTGTGTTTGTACATAAATGGTGAAAAAATAAAATGCTATCTCATTACAAAAATATTTTATTTTTTTCCCATCTATTTATTTATTTAATAATAAAATCATGCTTATAAACAATATCAGATGAGACCTGACACAGTAAACTTAAATATAAAGTTCTTAACAGCTGTTAAAAGAAGGAGAAATTTTAGAGGCATTAGAGGAGATGGAACATTAACCCTACACTTTGGGAATGTGCAAAGGTTTTTCTCTTTAGGGAAGATCCATTAACTCCTTATGGGTACTGACAATGAACTGGACTATGAAAAGCCTTATATAAATTATTTGAAAAATTATTCAATTTATCTTTTTAATTATTCAGGAGAAAAATGGCATAGTCACTTTTAAAAGTCACTAGTGGAAAGTATAATTACGAGAAAGAACATTCTAGATGTGTTAACAGCGTACATGCAATCATGAGCATTTTGATGTATATTGGGCATTGGCAAGGAGAAAGGAGGAATGAGTGACTATAAGGATGGTCACCATAGAAACTTCCTTTTCTGTCTAATTAGAAAGAGACTACTATAGAGTGTTAAGCTGCTTGTGTAACTTTACACTGTAGTGAAGTGTAAGTCTCTTGTTTTAAGTTATGTTTAAGCCAGTAAAGTATTCATTACTGAACAGTATATTTCAAGGTGGGTTAGAGAATGGTGGTTAGGGTATGTTAAATCTACCTAGAACACCATATTTTAAAAAATAAAAAGTATTAGCATTAAAATAAAAAATAGAGAACAGAATTAGATTGACAGCAGTGATTGAGAACAGTTTAAGGTTAGAAAAGTTGTGAACATGAACTTAAGGATTTACACTGGTAGAAATTCTACTCTGAAGTGTTCCTTCCCTTAAAAGTTATCTGACAGTTATTTGTGAGCAGAAAATTACTTTGTATGTCTTAATAGTTTATTTTGCACCAAGCACTTAAAAAGTTTTTTAAGTCCCGCAAGCCTTTTCAGGAAGCTTGTGTCACATTCACTCCTGAGATATTTGCCTGACAAGTGGCCTGAGGAGCAGTAGTCTGGTCCTAGGTTTATTTCACAGGTGTACATTCCCCCAAGTCTAAGCTATTCAGCCTCTCTAAGGAGATTCAGAACAACAGTTCGTGGTGGGCTTTGGCACATGGCAGCAGAACAGGCTAATGCGTGGCCTGGCATTCCAAGCTGGATCTTTTAAAAAATCTCTCCACCAGTGTGAGATGCAAATATATTTCCTCATCCTTCTGGCTTATCCAGTAGGTAGCTATTTGTGACATAATAAATATATATATATATATTTGGTTTTGGCCTCCAGTGTCTGGCAAAGAGTTCCTAAAACCCTTGTAATCTCCTAAGCAATAGAGGTGCTAGGGTCATATTTTATTCTAATATTTGGTCTTTGATCCTGGGTTCCTGACACAGGGCTTCTAAATCTCTTGGAATTTCCTGAGTGATAGAAGAGCTGTTCTAATGAGGTGACTCTTGGAGGGCTGCTGAATAGAGGCTGGTCTCCACAAAGGCTAAGCTGTGATAAGATTCAAACTTTTACCCCTAACCTCCGTCCTCCAGGGAGGGGAGGGAAGAGGAGTTGGAGACTGAGTTAACAATCAATTACACTTACAGGGTAAAGGCTCTATAAAAATCCCTAAAAGACAGGGTTCAGAGAGCTTAGGTGAAAACTTGGAGGTGCTGGGACGGGGCACCAGAGAGGACATGGACGCTCTGCACCGCTCCTCATACCTTGCCGTAGGCATCTCTTCCATCTGGCTGTTCCTGAGTTATTTCCTTTTATAATAGACTGGGAATCTAGAGCTTTCCTGAGTTCTGTGAGCCACTCTAGTAAATTATCACACCTGACGAGAGGGTGGTGGAAACCTCAAATGTGTAGCCAAGCCAGACGGAAGTTGTGGGTAACCTGAGAATTCACCACTTGCGATTGGCACCTTAAGTGGAGGTAGTCTTGTAGGACCAAGCCCTCACCTGTGGATCTACACTAACACCAGGGAGATAGTGTCAGATTTGAATTATAGGACACCCAGTTGGTGTCTGCAGAGAACTAGAGAATTGCTTGATGTGGGAAAAAAGAACCCACATATCTGGTGTCAGAAGAGAAGCGTTCTGGAAATACCGAGTGTTGTGAGTGAGAATACAGAAGGAGAAACAATTGGTTTTTCTTTTTTACTACTGGATTACACACACACACACACACACACACACACACACACACACACACATACACACACACCCCTCAAAGACAAAGACAACCATTAATTCTCACAGATAGTGCTGTCTAAATCCACACTAAGGAAGAAAAACTCGTTTTTCTAACTGCAACCTTGACAGACGGCCTCTGTCCAGCACACTAACAGCACGCTGTGCTTTCATCTGGGATGAGTTCATCCCACTTTGTTCTTCCTGCCTCAGGCAGGGCAGGAGTGCCACAGGACTGGTGTTTTCATGTGAGCTCAGTCCTGGAATTGGATATACCTTATGTAAAAAATTATTGTGTGTCAAATATAGATGATTTATCAATACTAAGTCATTTAATTGTCAAAACAACCCTGAGAGGTTTTGAGACAGTATAGGAAGAGGACTCGGCCCCTTGACTTGGCTCCTCACCCCTAGCCACAAAGAATCCAGCACACCCAGCTAAGCTATTTTCACAAACTAAGATAAGCAACTTTTTTAATGACAAACTTACTCCAGGCAGCTAGCCTGACTCCCACATGAGCACAAAGCTTCAAGGTGACCGCTACAACAACCCTCCTGGGATGGGTAGTGAGCAACACCAGCGCCATCTTGGACCTACTGAGCGAGGATTGAAGCCCTAATTAAGCATGAGCGCATGACACAGCCAGAAGAATAGGATGTATTGCTTCCAGAGGCACAGAACCCCTTGCCCTATAAAAGACTCTGAATGGCTCCCTTCAGGGACCTCCCTTCCATGCTGTCTCCCTTGTGCTTGAGCATAAGACCTAATAAACCTTTGCCTGCGACATTTGTTAGTTTCTGTTGTATAGAGAGCCCAAAGGCCCTGAACAGTTTCTTTATTATTCTAATTTTATGCATGAACAAACGGAGACACCTATAGGCTAAGCAACTTTCTCAAGGCCACACAGCTATTAAGTGGCAGAGCCAGGGGTCCTAATCAATATACCACCATAGTCTGTGCTCACAGTCCCTAGGCCACATTGTCTCTCAGAGGGAGGACATGCAACTATGTAAGAGAACCTTCCAGAGGTCTAGGGAATGGAGTAGTAGCCTCAGTTTTCTAGATGTAATTAGTAGAATATTTCTATTTTTCTTCAAGTGTCTATGTCTGGTATACTGATGCTTACATACATGGAGAAATATTTCTAATTCTAGGAGAAATTAGCCAGCCCCTGATAGATATTTCCTTGTAATTAAACTAATGGAACCAAGTTATTTATTTCCAGTAGAAGAAAAAAAGTTTGATATGATAAGAGCAGTCTACAGCAATGCAGGCATTTTCCTTGTTGAATCATGGATACTTGGCTTCTGTCAAATGGCCAAAGAAAAATATAAATTAAGGTAAAATTAGGATTTTCAAAGATATATATTTAGTAATGGAATGACTGAATTTATAAATGAATTAAGCAGAAAAGGGCATGAATTAAGAATTTGCATATGTAAATAATATTAGCACCTTAATATTTTATGATGAACTTTGACTTTCTAGGTGTATTTTTTGATATAGTAATGCTATATTTTATTTGAGTAAGCCTAAAATTGAAGAACCCAAAATGTAATAGAGTAGATACAACGGTAAAACTATTTCTAAATATAATTTTAGTCTCAATATTTCTTATACAATTATCTAAGATTTCGTTTAATGTTTCTTTGCTGTTATTACAGTATCTTTAATTATTTTAAATCCTATATTGGAAGAAGTTAAACATATTCCTTAAAAATCTATAGTTTGAGCCTCTAGTAAGTTTTGCTAATATAGTTCTAAAATCAGCTAGAATTACATGGGGGATTTCCAAATATTGATCCTACAACTACAGGTTAACGTACTGGGATGGCTTCTCTTACGAACTTGATGAACATGTATCCTCAGATTCCCTCAAAGGTCAGTGACCAAAAATTCCCACTGTTTCTATGGCAACACAGCAAGATACGGTGCCTTGGAAATATGCTGCATTTTAATTAGGTTCCTCTAGGGCTTCCTAACTGTCTTTTGCAGGTAAACTAAATACCAGGTTGCCTTATATCTTGCAGTGAGATGAAAGCTAACCTGTGTCTGTAAATGTCAAAGATAAGCTGGGCTCCAGTAAAGTCAAACCTAAACAAATATAATAGGAGTCTATGTATTTATCTTAGAAAAGAATACAATACTCTTTTTTAAAATTTGTCAATATATAATGTAGTTGATTTTCATGTCCCTTTACCAATTCCTCTTTCCTTCCTCCCTCTCCGCCTACCCCCCACAACAGCATATCTGTTCACCTGTCTTAAAAAGTTCAATGAATTGTTGTGATTGTTGTGTCTTTTTTTATCCTGCCCCCATTTACTTCTTAGTATATTTATTTATTTATTTTTATTAGCTCTCACAAACAAGTGAGAATATGCAGTATTTCTTTCTGTGCCTAGCTTATTTCATTTAATATAATTTTCTCTAAGTCCATCCATGTTGCTGCGAACGGTAATATTTCATTTTTTTTATAGCAGACTAGTATTCCATTGTGTAGATATACAACATTTTCCTTATCTACTCATCTGATGATGGACATTCAGGCTGATTCCAACTCTTGGCTATTGTGAATAGCACTGCAATAAACATGGGAGTACAGGTATTCCCTCAACATGATGATTTCCATTCCTCTGGGTATATTTCCAACAGTGGGATAGCTGGGTCGTATGGTAGATCTATCTGCAATTGTTTGAGGAACCTCCATACCATTTTCCATAAAGGCTGCACCATTTTTCAGTCCCACCAACAGTGTAGGAGGGTACCCTTTTCTCCACATCCTTACCAACATTTGTCATTCTCACTCTTTTGGATATTAGCCATCCCAATTGGAGTGAGATGGTATCTCAAACTGGTTTTGATTTGCATTTCCTGAATGCTGAGTGATGTTGAGCATTTTTCATATGTCTGTTGGCCATTTGTATGTCTTCCTTTGAGAAATGCCTATTCAGCTCCTTTGCCCATTTTTTAATTGGGTTACTTGTTTTTTTGCTGTTAAGTTGCTTGAGTTCCTTTTATATTCTGGATATTAATCCTTTGTCAGATGTATATTTTGCAAAATTTTCTCACACTCTGTTGGTAGTCTTTTCACTCTTTTAATTGTTTCTTTTGCTGTGCAGAAGCTTTTTAGTTTGATATAATCCCATTTGTTTATTTTTCCTTTGGTTGCCTGTACTTTTCAATAATAACTCAATATAAAATAATTAAATTTCCTGCTCAAAAGACACAGACTGACTGACTGGGTTAAAAAGATGGACCCAACCATATGCTGCCTTCAACAGATTCACCTCACCTGTAAAGACACACACAGACTAAGAGTGAAAGGATGGAAAAAGATATACCATGCAAATAGAAATGAAAAATGGGCTGGAGTAGCTATTCTTATATCAGATAAAATAGACTTTAAACCAAAAACCATAAAAAAAGATAAAGAAGGACACTATATAATGATAAAAGGATCTGTCCAACAAGAAGACATAATAATCATAAATATATATTCACCCAACATCAGAGCAGCCAGATTTATAAAGCAGACATTATTAGACCTAAAGAAAGAGATACACACTAATACTGTAATAGTAGGAGACCTGAACACCTCACTCTCAATATTGGACAGATCATCTAGGCAAAGAATCAGCAAAGAAACACAAGATTTAAACAACACTTTAGACCAATTGGACTTGGCAGGTATCTAGAGAACATTTCATCTGACAACCTCAGAATATTCATTCTTCTCATGAGCACATGGAACATTCTCCAGGATAGGTCACAAATCAAGTCTCAACAAATTCAAAAAAATTGGAATTATTCCATGTATTTTCTTAGACCTCAATGGATTAAAACTAGAAAACAATAACAAACAAAACTCTGGAAACTATACAAATACATGGAAATTAAACAGCATTCTACTTAATGACACACAGGTCCAGAAGAAATTAAACAGGAAATCAAAAAATGTATTGAGACTAATGAAAATAATCACACATCATACCAAAACTTGTGGGATACTGCAAAAGCAGTACTAAGGGGGAAATTTATCACATTAACTGCTTACTTCAGAAGAATGGAAAGATGGCAAGTAAACAACCTAACACTTCACCTTAAAGAACTAGAAAAACAAGAACAATCCCAACCCAAAGTTAGTAGACAGAAAGAAGTGATTAAGATCAGAGCAGAACTAAATGAAATAGAAACCCCAAAAATGAAACAAAGATTGATGAAACAAAAATTTGGTTTTTTGAGAAGATAAATAAAATTGACAAGCCATTAGCAAGGCTAACTAAAAAAAAAGAAGAGAGAAGACCCAGATAACAAAAATTAGAAATGAAAAAGGTGATATTACAACTGATACCTCAGGAATACAAGGAATCATTAGAGACTACTATAAACAACTATACTTCAAGAAATTTGAAAATCTGAAGGAAATGGATAAATTTCTGGACACACACAAACTACCAAGACTGAGTCAAGAAGATGCAGAAAATCTGAACAGATCAAGAACAATCAAAGAGATTGAAGCTGTTATCAGCAGTCTCCCTAAGAAACTCTTTATCAAGGTATCCTTGCCCAATGAGCCTGGAAGAAGCAGTGGTGAAGATCCTGGACTCGGAGACTATGTAGGTTTGACTTCAAGTTTTGTCACTTATTACCCGTGTTACTTTGAGTAAGCTATTTAGTGTCTCATGCCTTTGTTTCCTTATCTGTAAAAATGCAGATGATAACAGCATCTCATAGCATTGTTGTATGGATTGAATGAGATAATGTAAGTAGATTTCTTAGAACTGTGCCTGGCCTTTAGTAAGTGATCAATGAGTCAATGTTGCTATTAGTAGTTGTAGTACTAGTAGTAGTAGCAGTAGTAGAGAATGTTGTATTTTTGAAGGTAGATAAGAACAAATCTTTAAAATGTTCAGATACATTCGTTCATATCTTCTCTTAATAGAAAGCAATAATTAAATTGGAGTGATGGTGGAGACACTTTAGAGACTAGAGACAGAGGCTATTTACTAATAGCTATGGGAGCATTTTAATAGTTTAAAAACTAATAAGGCTATATTTGTGTGTATTTAGTGGAATATCACTTAGCACCAAAAAAAAAAAAAAAATGAGAAAGCATAACTTACTAAAGAGTGAATATGTACCAAATCTATAAACACTATCTTTATGGGACACATCTATTTTTAGACTCAGCTATACTCATGAAGTCACATATATTTTCATCCAAGTGAGACTGTTTGATGTGTGTGTGTATAGTATATCCATATATTCACAGATTATGTTTCTGATCACACAGAAAAAAAGGAAAAAGGACAAGCATATATAAGTAAACTCACTGATTAAAACAAATTATCATCAACTACAAGGGAAAGAACCAGCCACTTGAACCTCCATCCATTTCCCAAATCTCATTCATTTCCCACTATCTTTCTCCATTTGGTTAAATCTCATTTTTGACCCAAAAGGAGGTAATGTCCAACAACTTTGACATTACACTAGAAACAACAGAGATACCAGCAATTTACAATGTTTCCAGGAAAAGTTTTGTTTGTTTTCTCTTTATTTTTGGTGAGTCCCCGGGAATCAGGATCAAAAAAGAGTACATGAGCTGGTGAGATGCTTGCTGTGGTCACACTGTCAATCAGTAAGACAAAGCACAGTTGTCTTTTTACCCTCTGGACACTTTGTCATAGCCTAAGGAGCTAAGTTAAAGTGGCAGAAAATTATTATTTAAAATACTATATTTCCTAACAAAGAGTAAGTCTTGTAAAAATAACCAAAGACGAAATACAGACAGATGAACATCTAGAACACACGATGTACTTACTGTATAAGGCCTCCCCCAAATCTCTATGGAAATAGCCCCAGTGCGTCCTCCAAATGTGTGTGATTCAGCAGGACTGAATCCTGCTGTTGAAGGTGGAGTGCCATGATGAATGATGAGAAATTTGGCTGGTCTTGGCAAACTTCCCGGGCATTAGGCCTTGGACACTCTTAGTGGCTTGTGCCATGCTTTCAGGTAGACCATTTGCCTGAGAATGATGAGCAAAAGGGGAATAGCTAAGACAATGAACATTTCTGCAATTTTCTTAATCTCAATTAAACTAGAAGACATAATCTAGAGCAAATGTAAATTATGTATTTTTAAATACCTATTTCTGAGCTCTGATTATCACAGCAGTGTTTGGAGGTGAAATACTGGTAGATACTTAGTGCCATTCTGAAAACCAGTGTAGCACAACCCAAAGTCAGGCCTACGAACAGCTCTGTAAGTCAACATTACGGAGTTCTGATGGTTGTTTTGTCACTGCCCATGGTGAGAATAAACATTCAAATGCGAGCCTCTGCCAGTTTTTTGCTATCAGACCTAGATCCTGGCCATGAGACATAGCTTTTAGTCATCATTTTCACACCAATAATTTCTGTATGTGCTAGAAACAGTTTGCTCAGAGTAATTCTTTCTGGAAGAGCAATGATTTCCACATAATAAGCCCCTTTTTATAGATGATAACTCCCATTGACAATGAGTAATTGACTTGAATTCCTCAAATAGTTTCTTTCCTGACAACCCTCCCTGTCCTACTCCCACGCATGCCCATCACTAGCTTAAGACAGACCAATCTGTCATCTTGCATATTTAACTATGGATTGTGTTCAATATGAAAATATTGATGTCTGATCTTTAACACATAGGACTGGCCTGTTAGCTCAGTTGTCCAGAGCATGGTGTTACAACACCAAGGTCAAGGGTTCATATCCCTGTACCAGCCAGCCACCAAAAACAAACAAACAAACAACAACACTTAATATCTGTATAACGCTTCTGACTTCTGAAGGCATTTTTTGTTTATATCCAACTTATCTCCAACTGAGACCAGGCTTACAATAAAACAAACAAGAAAACCAGCAAACAAACAAAAAAACTTTACATTGAACTATAAAATAAAGATGAAATTTAAAAACAGTATATGAGAAATTATTTACAGATAGTGGAGAAATAAGACTACTGAGAATATGGCATGGAATATAATACATTTAGACCCTGTATTTAGATCTAAGTTTCTTGGTGGCCAAAGCTGTATGAAAAACACAAAGATTATACAGTTTTCATGTCTGTAGGAATAAGACATTTTGTTATTGTTTCCATTTGTGGTCATTATTATTATTTTGGAGAGAGACAGAGGAGCCATTTAAATTCTTCCTATTTTTATATCCAGTAGAAACTTATTACCAAACATAACACAGTAAAATAGTACCCTTTCTAATCATAAGTCCCTCCAGTCAAAGACTATATATAACCAGGATCTTTCTTGAGGAACAAGTAGTGAGAGTCCCAGGCCATCCTAACCATAGAGGATCTGAGCAAACTACACTGTCATCCCCTTTAGTACAGACCCACATTTACTGCAGAATAGACAGGGACAGATATTTCAGTTTGTCAGTATTTTTAGGTTTCTAGAATGAGGTAACCAAAGTCCCAAGTGCTGCCTACTCAGTGCCAAAACTAAAAGCATTGCTTTTCCTTAAGAAAAAGGTCCAGTGGAGTTATCTGTACAAATTTTACAATTTTACGGGTATCTCACAACAGGTTGAGATACTTGTAGTGCAAAACATGTTGGGAAGAAAAACATTTCGAAATTTGCTCATCCATGGGAAGGAAATGCTGGGAAAAAGTCTAGATATAGAGCATAGGGAGAAAACTACCCACACACGACAATGCAGCCAAGATGCAACAAGAAGTAGCCAGAAGCATGCAGGTGAAGCAGCCCTAAGAATACAGAAACAAATGCTATCTACCCGGGCAGGATCATGGGAGTCTGACAGCAGTCAGCTGCACTACCCCCACTGTAAGCCAGGGGTTCAGCAGTGGGATTCTGGAACCCTCGGTGAATTGGCCAGACCAGGGTCAGGCTACAGACCAGAAGACTAGGGTGCTGAAGAGATTAACAATTAGCTCTACTTAAAATGCCTTATCACCATATCAACTAAGGTAGCCCAAAATGTCAGCCTTGACTCACAGGCATTTGGCAAAATAATAAGCAAAGCTCTTACCACGTTGTTGATACTTCAAGAAATTGTAATTTTTTAAGAAGAATTGGTATTGCTGTTGAGAATTTTGTTCAGAACCAAATATTTTCATACATACATGAGGCCCAGGTAAAGCAGAAATATGAAAAAAGCTATTTTGCCATGTACCTGGGCCTCACATTCTCTAAGATGACATGCACACGTTAGTTCACTCTCTGTTTTGTTTTCTTTCAGAAAAAAACCAAAATCCTTTAACACACGAATTCCAGGAAGCAAATTGATTGGCATTGTGTGTTCTGAGAATTCTCAAAGCACACATTTGAAAATGTTTAGGTTTCTAGGGAGAATCTTGGCTGAATTTATGTTGCCCATGGCTATCTAGTTAGTTTTCTTTATGTCTAACCTTTTAAGTTCAGACAGGAGTTGGGAATGGGAATGACATAGAGTGAGATTCTCCAAATGACAGCAAAGAAAGAACAGTTCAAAAGAGTTTAGATTGTTAAAAGGTACAAAAAAATTAGCAGTGAGACCAGGTCAAGACTTAGGATCTAACATAGATGTAGGAATAAAAATCAATCTGAGCAATTCAGTGCATCAGGATCTAGCAAACAATTAGTGCTGATAGCTCTCCCAAAAGACTGGTCCCACTTTTTTGTCCCCCATCAGCCCTTCCCAGTGATAGAAAAGCCTTGCCCCAGTGTGACCAGGAAGTGGCGGACTGGCTGAGGATCAGAGAATCACATAAATTTATAACTATCCAATGCTTTCATTTTTATAAACAAGCCAACACCCAAGATTCCACAATGTCTTGCCAT
This sequence comes from Cynocephalus volans, assembly GCF_027409185.1. NCBI lineage: Eukaryota > Metazoa > Chordata > Mammalia > Dermoptera > Cynocephalidae > Cynocephalus > Cynocephalus volans. The sequence continues at coordinate 77,449,674 of NC_084468.1, read as the reverse complement.
TTTGGATAGAATTAAAACAAACGTACAATTAATAGTATTTTATTGCTGCAAAAACTATTCCCTTCTAAATTATGACAATATTCCAGTATATGTTTCTAGAAGGAAAAAATGTATTAACCCTAAAATCCAACATATACTGGAAGCATAATAATGGTCCCAAATCCTGGCAATTCTCCTACATAACAGGTTCAGGATTTACTACTTCTTGCCCTTTTGAGCCACTGTAATAATTCTTACCCCTGTACCTTCCTTACTCCTGTGGGAAAAAATTATAATTTTTAAGTAATTTAAGAAAAGTGCAATAAAATCTAGATATAAATGTATAGGAAGACAAACACAAAATTCCATGTTTAGATGTTAAGCACAAAAAATAAGAAGTTCATATTAGCCATCCATACACACTTACAAATATAATTTCATCAAGTTTCTTACTGAACACACTTTTGGGGCTCTCGTGACAGAGTTGCTAGTAGAATCTAGCTTGGAGTAAATAACTGAATGAATAAATCAAGCCATTAGATGTTATTCTACACATAATTTTTTTTGTACTGGATATATTAAGAATGAATGAAAAGAAGCCCATTTGCACATTTGCTAAATTAAAAAAAAAAAACATAGCTAAAACTTGTATCATTCAAGTGTACGATGAATGTCTTCTAAGTATAGAACAGATAACCTTTCAAGTGCCTACCATTAAGTACAATGACATTTACTTTTGAAATGCTATTTCTCTGTTCTTTAAAGCATGACCAAGTTGTCGCGATCTTTTAAATAAAGAGACTCTAGATCAATGGAAAAAAACAAAAACAAAATAGGTGGGGGCTAATCTTTAGGGGGAAAAAAAAAACCCAGTCATCTCAGGACACATCAGCTTAAAAGAAGACAGCACTTTTTTGGGAATATGTTTGACATTTTCCACATATTTTAAGAAGGTCTTACTGATCTAAAATTGTAGCAGATGGAGAAGCAGCAGGTGTGAACTCAGCAACTACGCAAAAGACAAGATTCCAAACTAGGCCAGACACGTAAGGTCTTTCACATGTGAGGTTAGGGAATGGATTTACTTTAGAAAAGATATAAAATGTGTGCCTACGCATGTGTGTGTGTGTGTGTGTGTGTGTGTGTGTGTGTGTGTGTGTGTGTGTGAGTGTAAAATGGATTAAAAATTATGAGAGTATTTTTCTATAATACATGTCATGGATCTAGATCCTAAGACAAGGATGATAAGCAAGGGAAAACAGAGGTAAGAATTTGACACCAAAATAAAAAAGAAGAAGCCTAATTCTGCCTTCTATACAAACTACCCCAATAGCCTGTGTTAAAAAGTCAATTGTGCTTTTAACCTCAGGAATATGCTTCCATAAAGGCAAATTCTTATTTATTTTGACAACTTATCACAAATACTTGCCCTCTCAATTATTTCAAAATTAATAAAAAATAAAAATATATTGGTTATTTTTTCAATCAGAATCCCTAGGTTCAAGTTTTTTTTCTCTACCACATGCTTAGCTATACCACTCTAGGAAATAGCTTAGTTTCTCTGAGAATCAGGTATAAATTGGAAAATAGGGGTATTAACTGTACTTTGTCTTAAAGATTAGATGAGATCTACTATAATTTAGTTACTCTTAATACTATCTGGTATTTCTTTATTTCTGTTTTCTCATCTTCAACGGTGTAAGAAAAAATCAAATTTTTAAGAGCAAGATGTAATAGAATTAAAATGATATTAATATTATTCAAACAAATATGCAGTTCAAATAAATATATCTGTTTGGGCTTCAATTATAGTAATTCCTTATATTACTATGGCGAATGTTATAATTTTAAAAATTTCAAAATAGCTTGAGCAATAAGAGCTTGGGGCAAAAGAAACCAAAGGAAAAAGTGTTTGAAGTAAAGTTTCAATCTTTATTACCAACACAGAAATATTTTCCTTTCTGACACCTTGGGAGAGAACTTGAAAATTTATAAAAAGATTTTTGATTCAGTAAGAAGTACATAGACATAGAGATTTAAATTAAATTGCAAGGCAGCATCTATTTATATATTTACACCATCCTAATTTACATGGAAGAAAAAATAATGGGAAAGCTAAAAGTACTTCATTCTTAGACATATATTTGAAATAGAGTGCACACAAACTAAATACAGTCTGCATTTCTTACTTTGGGAAACAACAGGGCACTGAGAAATGTTTTACAGACTGTTGAACTGAATTACAGTTATATTTTTGAATACCAATAATATAAACACAGTAAGGAAATTCCAATATATCTTGGAACTTTATCCACTAAATAATACATTTATTGCTTTGTATCCTAAATACTGTATTTCAGAATATATACAAGAAGGGGGAAAAACAACCTTGGCTTCCTTGTTCTTCCTTCTCTGATAATGTCTATATCTTTCCACTTGCAGGTTAAGTCAAAAGGGCCACAACAAAGGTGAATGGCACATATTACATTAAGTAAAGGGTAGTGGTAAAACTGTGCAAAACTTAATTTATCGACAACTAAATATACCTCATGACAGTAGTACCAGCAAGGAAGCTTAGTTCGTAAGAGAACCAAAAGGTTTAGGTTTACCCATCACAGTGGCATTGATGGATTTTTAAATGTCAGCCTTATATAATATGTAAGTTTTGAATTTTATGTAAAATTCCATGCCCATATATCCATATAACTTTTTCTGGCTAAAAACGTTTATATTCTTCATCCATTTCTGAAGTGGATGGGACCCAGAAGAGGTTAAGTATCTAAAGAAGAATAATATTGTGTAATTACCAGATGCGTTTTAGAATCACTGACTAAAACCTTATTTTCACAACATGTATTCCATAAAACACTAGTTCCCATAGAGTTAAACAGATATAAAAGAATTTGATGGACAAATTAAACTTCTATATTACAGTATTTTTCAGAGACATCAATTTTTTTCATTGTAAGTTCTCTTTATTTTTATTATTTAAATTTTTTTAAAAATTCACACATGATTGTACATATCTGTGGGGTACCATGTTGAATATCAATACCTATGTGCAATGCGTGATGCTCAAATCAGGATAATTAGTGTATCCACCATAACACAATTTAATCATTTTTTGTGGCTCTTTACCAATTTCTCACTAAATCCCTTCCCCTTCCCTCTTTCCTGCCTCTGGTAACCTCAGTTCTGTTCTCTCCTTTTGAAAGTTCAACATATTGTGATTGTTGGTTCTTTTCTTCTTTCTTTCTTATTTTATTTATTTATTTATTTATTTTAGCTCCCACTTATGAGTGAGACATGCAGTATTTCTCTTTCTGTGCCTGTTATATTTCACTTAACACAATTTTCTCTAAGTTCATCCATATTGCAGTGAATGGCAGAATTTCATTCTTTTTTTATAGCAGAGTAGTATTCCATTGGGTATATATACTACATTTTCCTTATCCCTACGTCTGTTGATGTAATTCAGGTTGGTTCCAACTCTTGGCTGTTGTAAGTAGAACTGTGACAAACATAAGAATGCAAATATCCATTTGACGTGATGATTTCCATTCCTTTGGGTATATACTCAGCAAAACAATTGTTGGATCATATGGCAGTTCTATCTGTACTTGTCTGTGAAACCTCCATACTGTTTTCCATAACGGCTGCACTACTTTGCAGTCCTAAGAGTTTTTTGGTAGAATTTTCAGATTTTTCTATATATGGGAACATGTCATCTGTAAACAGGTACAGTTTGACTTTGTCATTTTCGATCTAGATGCCCTTTATTTCTTTCTCTTCCCTGATTCCTCTGGCTAGTACTTCCAATACTATGTTAAATAGGAGTGGTGAGAGAGAGCATCCTTGTCTTGTTTCTGTTGTTAAGGGAAAGGCTTTCAGCTTTTCCCCATTCGGGATGATATTGGCAGTGGGTTTGTCATATATGCCTTTTATTGTGTTGAGATATTTTTCTTCTATACCTAATTTGCTGAGAGTCTTTATCATGAAAGTATGTTGAATCTTGTCAAATGCTTTTTCTGCATCTATTGAGATAATCATATGGTATTTGTCCTTGGTTTTGTTGATGTGGTGTATCACATTTATTGACTTGTGTATGTTGAACCACCCTTGTATCCCTGGGATGAATCCCACTTGATCATGGTGTATAACTTTTTGGATGCATCATTATATTCTATTTGCTAATATTTTATTGGGTTTTTTTGCCTCTGTGTTCATCAAAGATATTGGCCTATGGTTTTCTCTTTTTTTGTATTTTTGTCTGGTTTTAATATTAGGGTGATGCTGTCCTCAGAACAAGTTTGGGCGAATGGCCTCTGTTTCAATTTGGGGGGATAGTTTGAAGAGAATAGCTATTAATTCCTCTTAAAGGTTTGGTAGAATTCATTAGTAAAGCCATCCAGTCCATGGCTATTCTTTGTTGGGAGACTGCTAATTACTAATCTCATTGCTTGGTATTGCCATGTTCAGGTTTTCTATGTCTCCCTGGTAGTCTGTATGTGTCTAGAAATTTATCTGTTTCCTCTAGGTTTTCAAATTTGTTTTTGTATAGTTGTTTATAATAGTCTCTGATGATTCTTTTTATTTCTGTGGTATCAATTGTAATGTTTCCTCTTTCATTTCTGATTTTTGTTATTGAGTCTTCTGTCTTTTTTTTTTTTTTTCTTTACCTAGATAATGGTTTGTCTGTTTCATTTATCTTCTCAAAAAACCAACTTTTTGTTTCATTGATCTTCTGTATCATTTTGGGGGTCTCTATTTCATTTAGTTCTGCTTTGAGCTTAATTATTTCTTTCCATCTTTTAATTTGGGGATTGGATTGTTGTTGTTTTTCTAGTTCTTTGAGGTGTAGCATTAGGTTGTTTATTTGAAATCTTCCTATTTTTTTGATGTAAGCATCTATTGCAATAAACTTCCCTCTTAGTATTGATATTGCAGTATCACACAGATTTTGGTATGATGTGCCTTTATTTTCATTAGTCTCAAGAAATGTTTTGATTTCCTGTTTAATTTCTTCTTTGACCCATAGGTCATTCAGGAGCATATTGTTTAATTTCCATGTGTTTGTATAGTTTTCAGAGTTTCTCTTATTAATAATTTCTAGTTTTAATCCATTGTGGTCTGACAAGATACTTGAAATGATTTCAATTTTTTAAAATTTGTTGAGGTTTGACTTGTGACCTAACATGTGCTCTATCTTGGAGAATGTTCCATGTGCTAATGAGAAGAATGTATATTCTATAGTTGTTGAATGAAAAGTTTTATAGATATCTTCCAAGTCTAATTGATCTAAAGTGTAATTTAAATCCTGTGTTTCTTTGGTGATTTCTTGCCTAGATGATCTGTCCATTGCTGAAAGAGGGGTGTTCAGGTCCTCAGCTATTATTGTATTGGGATCAATCTCTTTCTTTATGTCTAATAGTGTGTACTTTATATATCTGAGTGCTCCAGTGTTGGATGCATACATATTTATGATTGTAATGTCTTCTAGCTGAATAGATCCTTTTATTATTGTATAGTGGGCTTGTTTGTCTCTTTTTATGATTTTTAGTTTAAAGTCTATTTTATCCAATATGAGAATAGCTACTTCTGTTCGTTTTTGATTTCTGTTTACATGGCATATCGTTTTCCATCACTTCACTTTTAGTTTGTGTGTGTCTTCACAGGTGATGGGAGTCTCTTCTAGACAAAATAATGTTGGGCCTAGTGTTTTAATCCAATCGGTTGGTCTGCCTTTTGAGCAGGGAATTCAATCCATTTACATTTAGGGTTTTTATTGAAAAGTATTGTCTTACTTCTGACATTACTTTTCTTATGGTAGATTTAAATATCTTTTGTTCTTTTCTCTCTCACAGGCAGACCACACAGGCCGCTGTGTGTCTAGGGCTGCACAGGTAGCTGGGCTGCTGGGACTGTGCAGGCCGCTTGATGCCTAGGCCCACATGAGTGGGTGGGGCAGCTCAGGCAGCCAGATGGCAGGACCCACATGGGCAGGTATGTCCACATGAGCTACTGGACAGCTGGACCAAGGCTGGTGGGTGACTGGGCAGTTAGGGTCTTGTGGGCAGGGAGGCCTCACTGGTGGCTGGGCAGTTGGGTCCTATGAGCTGCTCGGGCTGAATAGGCAGCTAGAAGGTTGGAGTCATGCAGGAAGCTGGAAGGCTGGAGCCACACAGATACTTGAAACCACATGGGCAATGTGGGTTGCATGGTGGGGTACACTGTTCATGATGAATTCCTGTGCAGGGAGAGGGCCACAGCTCAGGCCGAGCCATTAACATTTTAATGGGCATTGTTCATCTCTAAGAGTGTGATGTAACAGGCAGTGTTTCAAAAACTCACCAACCCAAGGAAAATTTCTTATCTAGGGAGAGCTGCCTGGCTCTGATATTCCAAGGAAAACACTTAGTAGAAATGGTGATTGTGGAATATACTATAAATCAAATGTACCTCACAGGGCCTGGTTTTCCAGTCTTTCAGTTTCAAATATTGACCTTGCAAGGACAGGAAATTTTCCTCAGGCTATAAGTCTCTGGTGTGAGATAAAGATTTGTGGCACAGCAAGGTTTCTGGCTCAAGGACAGACTAGTTACTGATTGTTATGTAAAGATACTGAGAAATTGCTGTAAGAAGGAATGTTTGCTAAGATCAAGCTTGTGTTGATAAGATCACTTAATTGTCTAATGGGATGTCATCTGGCTTGTTTCACTGAAAGTTACCAGCCTATATTGTTAAACTATAATCCTACCAATGTCCTCTTCCTATAACTTCCTGGTCTGGAAAATAAATGCAGGAAGAGAACCCCAATTTGGTGTTAATTTCCCGAGAAAGGGTTGGCTCTCACTGGAGCATTCCCAGGATAGTTAACCACTTTGGGGTTTCTCACTGCTCAGAAGAGATGGGCTTTGAGTAATCCTTTGTGTCTCCATCACCCAGGGGAATTGGGGTGACAAATCTGTGGGGGGCGAAGCAACACAAAGTAACAAAATCAACAAAAGAATCCCTCTTGCTGGAGGGTCCCAGGGAAGTTAACCACTTTGGGGCTTTTCACTGCTTGGAAGAGATGGGCTTTGAGTAATCCTTTGCGTCTCTGTCACCCAGGGGAAGTGGGGTGACAAATCCATTGGGGGCAAATCAACACAAAGCAACAGGTGATTTAAGACTGCACTTCTTGACCAAACATTGAATGATAATTCAACTCAAATCAACCAATTTTGGGGGAGTAAAAGAGTGACTATGCCTTTGGCACCATGCTGTTCTCCAATAAGCATAAACATAGGTTTACACAACTCAGTAAATTGACTGACATGTCTCAGTTGAATGAGTATTTCATCAAATATTCTTTAATCATCAGGGCAAGTTACCTTTAAAAAATACACTGCCTGGTTTTGTTGTTCCATGATTCCTTACTATTTCCTCCCTAGCTAGTCAGCCTATGTTATGGTTTGAAAGTCCATCCCCTCCAAAGCTCATATTGGAACACAATCCCCAATATGGTATTTGAAAGGTGAGGTCTTTAAGAGGTGATTGGATTGTGTGGACTATGCTCATGAATGGATTAATCTGTTCCTGGGTTACTGGGTTAATGGTTTAATGGGTTATCAGGGAGTAGACTGGGGGCTTTATAAGGAGAGGAAGGAAGCATGTAGAAATATGCTCTTGCTTAGCCCTCACTATGTGATAACCTGCATCACCACAGGACTCTGTAGAGAGTTCTCACCAAGAAATAGGTCCTTACTAGATGCACACCTCAACTTTGGACTTCCCGTGTTCTGTTATAAGCAACAGAAAATGGGTCAATACAGAAAATTGGTACCAGGAAGTGGAATGTTACTCATAATGAATACTGAAAATGTGGAAGTGGATTTGGAACTGGGTATTAGACAGAAGTTGGAAGAATTTGGAGCAGTAGGCTAGAAAAAGCCTAGATGCTGGTGAGAGCTTGAAGACAAGAAGACCAAGGAAAGTTTGGAACGTCTTAGAGACTGGTTAAATATTGGTGACCAGAATGCTGATACAAATATTGGCTGTAAAGACCATTCTTAAGAAGTCTCAGATGGAAAGAAGGAGGAGCTTATTGGAAAGTGGAGCAATGGTCATCTTTGTTGTAACCGGGAAAAGAAGTTGGTTGGCCTGTATTCATGCTTGAGGATTTCATTAAATATGGAGCTTATGAGTGACAAACTAGGGTATTTGGTCAAAGAAATATATAAGCATCAAAGCATTCAGACTGTTGCGTGGCTGTTTTTAACTGCATATACTGAAATGAAAGAACAAAAGGATGACTTGAAGATAAAATTTATAATTAAAAGAGAAGCAGAGCATTAAAATTTGGAAAATTCACAGCCCGCCCGTGTAAGGAGCAAAAAGGCATGTGCAGAAAAGAGTGTGAAATTGGCTTTGGAGTGACTACCTGCAGTTGCTAAAGAAATTACCACTGATCCAAGTGTTGTGCATCAGGTCAATGGGAAAAAGACTCTGAAGCCATTTAAGAGAGCTTTGAGGCTGCTCCTCCTATTACAGCACAGAGGTCTAGGAAAACAGAATGATTGCTGGGAATAGGCCCAGGGCGCACTCTACAGACTTGCTGCCCAGAGCCACCTCGGATGCTTCTCCCCATACCCTGACTGCTTTGTTGTCTCTGGCTGCTCCAGCCATGGCTAAATTGGACCATCAGCTTCAAAATATACAAGCAGAGAGTCAATGTCCACATGGTGTTAAGTCTGCAGGCTTACAGAATGCAAGAGCTTTGTAGTCATGGCAGCCTCCACTCAGATTTCAAATAATTTATGAAAAACCCTGGGGCCCAGGCTGAGATTTATCATGGGGGTGGAGTCACTGCAGAGATCCTCCACTAGAGCAATGCCAAGCAGAAATGTGGGTCATAGTTGGAGCAGAGAACCCCCACCAGGACCATGCCTAGTGGAACAGTTGGAAAAGAACTCCATTGAGACCCCAGAAATGTAGACCTACTAGTGTGGAATGGCCAGCCTGGGAAAGCAGAAGCATGGGCTGAGCCCAGGAAAGCTATAGGTGTGGGGCTGCCTGAGGACTTGTGGGCCCAACCCCTATATCAGTATGCAGAGGATCTGGATGTGGAGCCAAGGTAGATTATTCTCCAGCTTTAAAATTTAATGCCTGCCCTGCTGGCTTTAAGACTTGCTTGGGACCTGTTACCCCTTTCTTTTGGCTCAATTCTCCCTTTTGGAACAAGTAATATCTTTTTTAAGCCTATCACACTGTTGTATCTTGGAAGTAGATAACTTGTTTTGATTTCACAAATAGAACTTTGGGCTTTTGAGTTGCCGCTGGGACAAGTTAAGACTTTGGGACTCTGATGATGAAATGAATGTGTATATATGTGAGAAGGACATGAGCTTTGGGGGACTAAGGGCAGAATGCTATGGTTTGAATGTTTGTCCCCTCTAAAGCTCATATTGTATCTTAACCCCCAATATGGTATTTGAAAGGTGGTACCTTTAAGAGGTGATTGAATCATGAGGACTATGACTTCATGAATGGATTGACTAATCTGTTCATGGATTAATGGGTTAATGATTTAATGGGTTATCAAAGGAATAGAATGGGGTCTTTATAAGGAGAGGAAGAAATCAGGTAGAAATATGCTATTGCTCAGCCCTCACTATTTGATAACCTGTGTCACCATAGGACTCTGTAGAGAGTTGCCACTAAGAGGAAGACCCTCCCCAGATGAGTACCTGAGCTTTGGACATCCCAACCTCCAACTGTAAGAAATAAATTCCACCTCTTTATAAATTACCCAGTCTCAGGTATTCTGTTACAAGCAACAGAAAATGGGCTAATACAGCTGGTATGCAGAAAAAAATAAAAGTGAGAACAGTATAAGACAGAGGAGAAAAGAAAAAAAAGAGAATTTTTACCTGCAAGCTCCAGGAATTATAGTATCATTGGTAAAATTGTGTAAAATGTGGTAAGTATAGTCAAGTGGTATATTGTAGCTTCAGGATTACCAGAATTTGAAGTTTAATCTAGTGTAAACCTGTGATAAACAAACAAAACCAAAAAGAAAGAGGCAATTAGCAAAGACTACCTCAGTTGCTAATTAAACTTGAGTAATAGTGGATCTCCATTGCCATACTTTCTCAGACTTAAACATTCCGTGTAACTGCTTCTAATGCAATAAATACCTGTAGAATCGATGTTTTGTATCAATGAATAACAAACATTTTGCTTCTACTAAAATCACAGCTGTAACCTAAAGAAAGAAAATAAGATTGTAGATCATCCTTTTTCTTTCTCTGTACTTTATTAGCTGTTCAATTATATCCACTCACTCCATTTAAGCTGACAACTGGTATTTTTCTTTTATTCCCTCTGCTTCCACTAATGTTTTTTTAGCTACCACATTCTCCCTTAGTATCACCATCTTGCTTTTGCCTACATCTGTTCTTCATTAGCCTCCCAGAAAGGTAAGTTTTCATTCAAAAAATATTCATGGAGTATCTATGATGAGCATGAGACTGAATACACGTGTTTGGAAAGACTTGCTCCAAGATGAAAGGAAGCTGACAACTTCACAAGGGAGCAAAAAGACAAAAATAGCTGCTACTTTATCCATGAATAAGATGAATTTTTCAATAAGTGGCTTTTTTTGCTGTAAATGAGATTCAGCATCACTAACTTGATTCTTCATTTGTCAGATGCTATTTTGACATTACCTAAGGGTTGCTACGGAAGCTGATATTACTCCTCATTTGTAAAATGGCAAGAGGCTACACACTTAAAAAAGAATTATGAACATTTTTAGGAACTCTATATTGTTAAAAAGCTCTATGTTAGACATGTAACAATATTTAAAATGCTGAGCTGATCTTTATTAGTGTCCTTTAACAATTTTTAACACTGTTGTCATTAGCCAGAACATTGGATTATCAAAAATTAATGTGATATACTGAACAGTAGAAATGAGCTTTCTAAGAATGTAGTAGTCTAAAATATAATAATCAAACTTACTTAATTCATTAAATTTATTTAATTTCATGGTATCTTCTGTATATTTAGAATAAGGGTGTATTAGTCCATTTTGTGTTGCTGTAACAGAATACCTGAGACTGGGTAATTTATAAAGAAAGGAGGTTTATTTGGCTCACAATTCTGGGACAGCTGCATCTGGCATGGGCCTCAGGCTGCTTCTACTCATGGCAGAAAGCAGCCAGCAGCCGGTGGGTACAAGATCACATGGCGAGAGGAAGCAAGAGAGAGAGAGAGTAGGTGCCAGGGTCTTTTAAACAACCAGCTCTCATGGGAACTAATAAAGTGAGAACTCACTCATTACTCTTCCCACATAGAGAGAGCACTAATCCATTCATGAGGGATATGACCCTGTGACTCAAAAAGCTCCCAACACTGCCACATTGGGGATCAGGTTTCCACATGAGTTTCGGCAGGGACAACATGTCCAAACTCTTATCAAAGGGAATATTCTCTAAGCAATATTATTTTAATGAACTGCAATATTAAATAAGGATCTTTTAAGTATAGATATCCTTAAAATTTTGTTTAATTATAGTTAATGCAAACATCTTAATCTGAGTACAAATTTCCAGAGAAAAATATTTATTCTACATTTGTTAGCAGGCAAGAGAAATATAAAATGACATTAATGTGAAAACAAATGTATCTGTCTGATAAAAATAGATGTCAGGTATTAGTTAAGTTTCATTTGCTTGCAAGTAATAGACTCAAATTGGAGCTAGATTAAACAAATAAACACACTTTTTAGGAAAATGCTGTCAATACCACAGATGCTAAACTAGAGCTAAACAATCCAGTCTCAGTAAAGCAAGTATCAGAGCAGTTTCAGCTGCAGGAATTCATAGGCGCTGCCATTAATAAAACTCAGCTATCAGAAGCTCCCAGCCTTTGTGTCTCTCAAGTCAACTTTCTAAATTCCTGGGATCATCTGATTGTCACAGCTTAAATGAGGTGTCCACATTGGACCCAATAAATTGCAACAGAGGAAGCAGGTCATACAGCAGAGCCAGAGAAGGAGAACTGTTGACTGCAAGATACTAAACCAAGAGCCATTTCTACAACCCCAAAGAAAAGTGTGATAGTTTACCAAATTAAATTTTAATGATTATCAAAGTTTCTGATTGTACCTTTAAGACTAAGTATTATTTGGTCACCAGTTATGGGCAGGTTATCACCCACTCAATGATACAACTAAAAAACGTGCTCAGCACATTTTCTTCCTTTGTAGTTGTTGAGAAAGTGAAGGAAAATGGTCAGGACCCCTCAGATGTTCAGAATCTTGCCGAGCACATGGTGTAAAAATGCACGTGCACCCAGTGTTCCTTGGTTATTGTCTAATGTAATTGCGCATGTGCACCCAGGTGTCCTGGGTTATGGACTTAAGTATAAAGGGTGAGTGGCTCTTATCCACGGCGCCCCCCACTCCCCAGAATGCCCCCTGGAGGGGCACTATGGGGAGGCCACTACTGCTGCTGGATGCTGTTGCTGCAAGCTGTGGCTGCCAGTGTCCCCAGGACCCTCCGAGAGGCCGTCACTGCTGCTTCTGCTGCTGACTGAGCTTATGTTGTCTGCGGACAGCTCCCAGGAACTCTCCCAATTACTTGAAATAGACCTGCATGTGAGGTCCGGTGACCCAGCCTGGCATGTGAGGGATCTGGTGACCCAGTCTGCACAGTGGTTTTGAAAGGTCTTAGCCCTAGCCCTGACAATACAACTGGCGTGGTCGTGTAGCTTTACAGTAGTACACAGAGAGAAGCATTAAAAAAATGCATTTGATTTTATTTCTATAAGCAAATGCTTTGATTTAAAAAAAAAAAAAACTCTATTGGCTTTCTTTTTTTCTTTTTTCCTCTCTATGCTTTTGCAAAAGTTTGTGAAATGTAATCATTCAATTCAATTGAATTTTATAGAAAGTTGAAAACTTCATTGTATAATATAAGAATAAGGTACTTTTCTATACACTGATGCATCTATCAAAAATACATGGGTTTGATGCCTTTGCAGAAATAAGCTGGGGTTTCCTTTCACGCATTATGAGATATTAGAGCTTTTGACTGCTCTTGGATTATAGCATTTTACTCTGTTACTAACTGCACTTGATGAAGTTAGTAAGGAAGTTTGTTTGACTTGCTTTCCAGGAAAGTTGCTAATCATGGATTGGCCTTATTTGCCTTAATATTCAGAACTTACCGAGAAATTCAGCGAATATACAAGTACCACATAAGCAAGCAAAAAAACAAAACAAAACAGAGTTGTTCAAATAATTGCATAATCTGTCCTGGATTTTAAAATCATAACAAAAGCCATAGGTACTCTTCTGCCCAGCCTATAGTGGCATAATGAGGTGACCAGTAGAAATTATGGGTGATTCTTTCTGATTACTGCTAACTGGAGAAAGAGCTGACTTCAGTGGCTGTTGTAAAAGACCTCTGTGGTCCAAAACAGCTAAATTTGGTTTCCCGTCTCTGAAAATAACCAAGCACTTAACTCCTTTAATGAATTCCTTTTGTTGGATGTTGGTAGTGGAGAATGGAGAGCAGGAAATTGTAAGATGAAGAGACAGGCTCTCATTGTCTCAGCAGCTGACTGCTGAGCTGCAGCAGCATCAGTGGGGCTCAAGCAAGAACAGAAATGACAAAAAATACAAAAGTCCTTTGTACATTCAGCAGTGCTGTGTGATTCAGGGCCAGATACTAGCAGTGCATGGACAACAGGAAGCAAGCATGGATGTCCACGAGGAGATGAAAGCCTCGCTGTTTTGCACACTGGCAAATGGCCTTTGTGGAAACACCAGGATTGTTGCAAAAAGCTCCATCTTTCTTGTCCTTTCTTTCTTTAGAAGAAAGACAACATACTTGGAGCCCTTGACCCTCACCCTCAAGGGTGCAAACAAGCTAGAAAGGCAGTCCCTCTGTGATAGCATGCTTTGCTGCCTTGAAAGAAATTGCACTCGGAATAAAAGGCAGAGGATTCTCTGAAATAGGTAAGGAGGCTGTGAAAACTAATTCCATTATGTTCTACTGGTAATGCTGTCTTTACTGGAATGTCACTGGTATCCATTGTGAGTTACAATCAATTCAATTTTTATAGGAAACACATGTGTGTGTGTGTGTGTGTGTGTGTGTGTGTGTGTGTGTGTGTGTGCGTAAAGTTAATAACTTTTTCAGGTAATTATTATGGTTCTTGCAACTAATGTTTACACAGTTGATTTTAAAATTAACCTAGAACTCTGACTGAAGCTTATTTCATTATATGTGGAGAAGCCTCTCATAAGAATCCTAGTGTCCACTTCCAACAAACTTGACAGAAAGTGGTACGGCCTAAAGCTATCTAGATTAGACCAACACGTTAGATAGGCCTAACCAGGCCAGATTTAGATAAATGTTAACCATTAACTTAGCTGCAATCTCTTTCTTATTGTGAATCAGATTCATTCCAGTAGACAGAACCCAATTCCAGTTGGGTTAGAATTAGCCTCATTCTATTTGTACTTTATTAGGAAGCAACCAATTATTGGACTTAGTGAAAATCATCACACAGGCCATAAAAGAAATCTAATATTTGCATATTTAATAAATAGAGTAATTACACTGTACCAGACACTGAACTAAGGACTTGCAACTCATTTTGAATATTGCCTAGTGGAGAAGAAAGGTATCAAACAAGAAGATAGAATGAAGTTTGATATAAGTGATGGTTATTAAATGTTCTCAGTTGAAATGAAATGAAACACCAGAAAATGGAACTGCACAGGCTGGTACAACACAGGCTTTTGAGAGGTTCAGTGGAAGTACTAATTATAAGGACAATGGAATCAGATAGTTCTTGCTGAGCATAATTGATGCATTGGAGAAAGATACCAAGAGGCTGAGAATAATTAAACACAGATCAAAAGCAAAATGAGAAAGTCAGAGGTCCTCGCTGGTAGCATACAAAATAACTCTTATCTTTTACAGCTTCAGACAGAAAAAGCAGGGGATCAGGGCCAGTAGCAGAGCTCCAGAGAAAGCTGAAGTCTCAACTGCATCAAATCAAGCTCTGGCTGGAAAGGAGTGAGACTCTGAGACATGGTATGGTGCCACGTGGGTAGAAAATGTTGAAGTCTCAGATCCTCTTGAACACTCTGGGTCTACAGAAAGGTCCCATTCCTCCCTGTTAGAGACGATCACTTTTCCCCTGCTTGAAGACAATGCAGCAGTCTCTAGCATATAACCCCACCTAGGAATATAGCCCCACCTCCCTTCCTAACCACCAGACCAATAAGTAGCACTAAGCCACAACATGAACTGGCCAGTGAAGGTCTGGGACTAGAAGAGAAGAAATGGACTACATCCTAAAGTAGTTCCATGGTCTAGCCAACATGTACCAGCAGGAGCCGGAAAATGATGTATGGGACTGAATCCCAAGGTACAGGATTGAGAGATTAGGTTATTGTTAGGAAAATATATGAAAATGGTCAGGCCCCTCAGATGTTCAGAGTCTTGCAGAGCATTTGCTGTGAATAGGTTGTGTGTGGGCTGAGTCAGTGCGCCTGTGCAGCACCGTGCTTTTTTTTTTTTTTTTTTTTTTTTAGAATTTGGTGCCAATTTTTATTTTTATTTTTATTTTTTTTATTTTTTCTTTCTTTTTTTTTTTTTTTTAAATTTTATTTTGTCGATATACATTGTAGCTGATTAATGCTCCCCATCACCAAAACCTCCCTCCCTTCTCCCTCCCCCCCTCCCCCCCAACCATGTCCTTTCTGTTTGTTTGTTGTATCAACTTCAAATAATTGTGGTTGTTATATCTTCTTCCCCCCCCCCCCCCGGTTTGTGTGTGTATGTGTGTATGTGTGTGTGTGAATTTATATATTAATTTTTAGCTCCCACCAATAAGTGAGAACATGTGGTATTTCTCTTTCTGTGCCTGACTTGTTTCACTTAATATAATTCTCTCGAGGTCCATCCATGTTGTTGCAAATGGCAGTATTTCATTCGTTTTTATAGCTGAGTAGTATTCCATTGTGTAGATGTACCACATTTTCCGTATCCACTCATCTGATGATGGGCATTTGGGCTGGTTCCAACTCTTGGCTATTGTAAAGAGTGCTGCGATGAACATTGGGGAACAGGTATACCTTCGACTTGATGATTTCCATTCCTCTGGGTATATTCCCAACAGTGGGATGGCTGGGTCGTATGGTAGATCTATTTGCAATTGTTTAAGGAACCTCCATACCATTTTCCATAGAGGCTGCACCATTTTGCAGTCCCACCAACAATGTATGAGAGTTCCTTTTTCTCCGCAGCCTCGCCAGCATTTATCGTTCATAGTCTTTTGGATTTTAGCCATCCTAACTGGGGTTAGATGGTATCTCAATGTGGTTTTGATTTGCATTTCCCGGATGCTGAGTGATGTTGAGCATTTTTTCATATGTCTGTTGGCCATTTGGATATCTTCCTTAGAGAAATGCCTACTTAGCTCTTTTGCCCATTTTTTAATTGGGTTGCTTGTTTTCTTCTTGTGCTTTTGTTGGCGTTTTACTGCCTTGGGTGGCACCGCCCCATGAGCAGCCGTGCCTTACAAACCTACCTTCCCAGGACCTTTTGGCTGGTTACCTAGCTCAAAGACCTGCATGTAAGGGGTCTGGTGATCCAACCTGGCTGTGTGGGGTCTGGGGACCCAGCCTGGCATGTGAAGGTTTTGTGACCCAGTCTGGGAATGCACTTGAGGGGTCTGTGAGCTCCAGTCCCAGCCCTGGCTCAACAACTGGTGCAGTCGTGTAGCTTTATAATTGACCCAGTCGGCAGGTCTACGAGCAGGTAAAAGAGCCCGACAATTGGCGTCGTTGGCAGGATTCTGACATTAGCTGTAGTGCCACAGTTGGCCTCACGAACAGAGCCAGAGCACTACAGGGATGAATAGAAAAGAGGTTTAAATAATGAGTTTGCTGATATGGCAATATTCTCCCATAATACAGGCTCTAATAACCTAACATGAATAGCAGGAGATTGTGCTAATATGTTACTTGGATGACACTTAGAAGTTTGAAGACAGCAGTGGCCCACAGTAAGTGAAACAGAGAAGGAACAACTGCAATGGCAGATAGTGGAAATACAGGCATGCCACAGTGCGTATCGACATAAGGTTAGATGATCTACCAGCTGGCGACGTTCCACAGTTGGAGTTGGAGGATACTTATTTTACCAAAGTGAGAAATTATGCTCTGGTGAGAGAGGCACCAGCATCACTGAGAAAGTCAGTAGTGATGTTTCCTCTGTAGATGAGGAAAAATAGCAGGAGATTTTTTTTAATTAAAAAAAAATTGCAAATGGCAGAATCCCCACATGACGGATATCAGGTGATGGCATGTAACTGTCAGAAACAAGGTGGTTACAATTAATACAATGAACAGCAAGACTAGTGTGACAATAGGGGATCCTGAACCATGGGGCACCATGAAAACGGTCCATAAAACAGAGATTCCTGTATTAGTCCATTTCTGTTACTTATAAGAGAATATCCAAAACTGGGTAATTTATAAAGAAAATGGAATTTACTTCTTAAAGATTTAGAGGCTAGGAAGTCTAGGGAACTCCTCTGGTGAGGGCCTTCTTCTGGGTAAGAATTCTCTATAGGGTTTCATGGTGACCAGGGTGTCACATGGCAAGAATAGGCTGAGCAAGAGTGAGCTAACCTTCTCACTTGCTCTCCTTATAAAGCCATCAGAACCACACCCATTACTCCATGAATGGATCAATTCACTAGAGCACAGTCCTCACAATCTAATCACCTATCAAAGGCCTCACCTTTCAAATACCATAATTGTATTTCCTACCCTCTTAGCACTGTTACAAAGGGGTCAAGCTTCAATGAGTTTTGGGGGACATTCAATCCACAGCACTTTTCTTGTGGCAACATAGATTTGTAATCTACAAAGGTATCGTTCAATCCGTATAATCAAAATAAATCAAGAAGTGAGGCTGAGGGCATCAGGTCTAGTAAAATATTTGAAATACTTGAAGTTTCCATATCTGAGCCAGTTTTCAGATCCAAAATATATGAGCTGAAGGACAAACTGTGTTCTCAGGAGGAAGAGCCCTGCCTGACCATTCAAATGGGTGGGTATGTAGGAAAATGATTCCCACATCTGTCCGTGGCTTACAGCCCCCTATGCAAGTAACCATACACTAGGAAGAAGGGAATATGAAAATATTCAAGGATTGTTGGATACTGGGTCTAAGTTGACATTGATACTCAGGAATGTGGAGCATGTAACAGTCCACGTTGTCACAAATTGAGTCCACTCTATCCCTAGAACTACCCAGTGGCCATTTCTCTGGTCCTGGCCCTGAGCATATAATTTGTATGTCTCACTGTGTTTCTGTCATGATTGGTAGAATATTATGGTGAGAAAGGACACATGGAAGCCTCTGAAACTGTCACTAAGCCCCCTCCCAACTAGCCAAGTTAGTAAATCAAAACCAATATGGTGTCTTGGAGGAAATGGCAGAAATTAGTGCCAGCTTTAAAGGCTTAAGAGATGCAGGGGTGATGGCCCCAGTATATCCCAAATTAATTCGCTAATTAACCAGATGAATTCTGTCTATTCTGCTGGCTGTGGAACATCAGCTCAAATACATGGTGTGTTGCCATTGATCTGGCAAATGTCCTTATTTTCATTTTTATTAAGAAAGAGGATCAGAATAAGTCACCAAAATGATAGATTATTTTCTGATGAGAGAGGCATCAACGTCACTGAGAAACTCAGTGGTGACTTTTCTTCTGTAGGTGAGGAAGAATAGCAGGAGATTCTGATACAGAAATGGGCTCAATAACAGAATTGGGAATGGCAGAATTCCCATGTAATAGATGCCAGGTGGTGGCATTTAACTATCAGAAGCAAGGAGATTACAGTTAATGCTCTGACTCTCATAATTTCCAGGCTTCTTCTCTGTAGTGCAACCTCTGCATGCACAGGTGATATATGGCCCTCATTGTGTTGCCCAGTGGGGAAGTAAGGCACTGCTGAGATGCTCTGTAAGCAAACTGTGTATTCTTTCATCCAGTGGTCTGGGTTTTTGTTAGCAGGTAGGTAGATGGACAGATGGGTAGATTAGACAGACAGACAGACAGACAGACAGATAGATAGACAGATAGATAGATAGATATCCCAACTAACTGTTAGCTTGCATGTACAGTAACATCTTAGATCCTTCACAGTTTCAAACTTAAAAATATGACCATTATTTGTGATGGGAAAACATGTTGTATGGAATTTCTCACAAGCCCTTGTAGGAGTTCTACAGCATAAATCTTAAGGATTCTGGAATAAGACCATGTCATCTACAGCAGAGAATAAAGCACCATTTGTAAAACACCTCCTGGATTTCTCCTCAGCCCTAATAGATATGGAGATAGTACAGCTTATTGGCATGAGCCATGAAGGAGCATGAAATTTTTATGAGAAGGCAGAAGAATAATGGTCTAAAAATGACAGCGAAGAGCAGAGTGTTCAGACCCTGCTTCTCAGTGCTAAAAGGTAAGATACAGGGGAATATACAGTTTTGCTTGAAAAAGTAAAATGTTAAACAGAGAGAATGAGATATCATTTAAATTCAGTTATACAAAATATCTTACAAAGAGTTTGATGATTATCTGGAGTCAATTAACCATGGAATGGTGAACTTAGGGAAGGAATTTAGAAGGAACATAAGAGACAGGGGGTTAGGGAACAGAAGCAAAAAGCAGTATTGATATGCATATAAGACAAAGCACCTCTTACCCTCAAAAAGTACATTTGAGTGATGGCTGGAAAAAATGAGGATGTGAAACAGATTGATGTTGGCTGCCAAAGAGAGGTGAATGACAGGCAACTCAGGACTTAACCATCAACAGAATGGGGGGCAAGCAATAGCAGCTACTACATGAGCGGAGGAGATTTTTAAATGGTTGGTGACTGAAGGTGCTGCAAGGCCGTTGGAGGGAGAGATTACTCATCTCCTCTGAGGTGGATAGGAACTCAGCTATGTTTTCCTTTTTGCCCAAACATGCCTATTTTCCGAGAGAATTTATAAAACTCTAGAAGCCTGCTAGGCACACAGTCCCCTTTTAAGCATAATTGAGTCTGTCTTTGGGCCAGTGTGACAAAAGCAACAAATCTCAACTGATTGGACACAGAGCTAAAATAACTTTGTCAAGGTGGAAATGCAGAGACCATAATGCATAGTGATGAAGGTAACTCGATCAGATTCTTTGGAAGGATGAGCAGTCTAGGTACACAGAGAGACCAGTGTTACTGGTACGTATGCCGTGCTCCTGATGATACTAAGCTGTTCTCCCAGGTCCATCTGCAGCCTGTTGTTCTCTAAGACCATATGCCTGGGGATACTCTATATGGTAACACACCACATAGCCCATTTCCCTATGTGCTTACCCTCACTGGATAGGTAAACTGGATGACGATTTTTCTTTTTAATAAAAATAATTATGGCATAATAGCTTACATTTTTGAAGGCTTAAATATGCTTAGCACTGTGCATGTTTCACAAGCTTTATCTTGTTTTATGCTTAACTCAATTTGTTTGGTCCTGTTATTACCCTTATGTTACAGAAAGGAAACCAAGATACAAAGAGGCGAAGTAAACAAAATCTCACAAATAGTAAATTTTGGAGCTTGATTTCAAACTCAGGTGATTTCCTGCAGATCTCATGCCCTCGACCACTAACCACATTGTATTGTGATTCTCTTTTCACTCTGCTTATTCCCATATTCCCTTGGAATCTCTCTATTAGGACAGCTGAATATACTTTTTGCAGTCATAATTATATGTTTTCTCAGCCAGAAGTAAGTGGCAGATAGAGGTAACCAAAAGAGAAAGAAGGGACGTTGGTTAATGTGAATAAAGCCAATTCATTTAGAAAGCAAGTAATATTTTTAGTCAGAGGGGCAGAAAGTGGAGGGTTAATGCTTGATAAAATATACTTGCAAATCTAGTCCTTATTCACTTTATTCCTAGAAATCTAAATATAATGAATATTTGACACACAGTTGAACAAGTAAATGAAAAATACACATGTGATAAATGTTCAATTTTTATTGAATATAAAATCTATAACTAAAATTTAGGTTTTGCATCTGTGGTACCAAAATGGACTTGCAGTTTTTGTAACTTGACTAAAAGGGTTCAAAGTGGCAGCTGACCTATGCTCCCTTTTATAGGCTTGTACTATGATAGTAATTATTGTAGTAGATTGTATTTTCCAAAAGTTTCTGAAAATATAGTATTTGCAGTTTCACAGGCTCTTTCCAGAATATTACCACTCCTCCTCAAGAGGTGGTGTCTATTTCTTCTTCCCTTAAAATTGGCTTTGTGGCTTTGTGGCTTCATTTGCAAATAAAATGTAATGGAAGTGATGCCAAGTGGCTTCCCAGACTAGGGCACTAGGCATAAAAGGTGATACTGCTTCTCTCTCTCTCTCTCTCTCCTGATCCCCCTCTCTCCCTTTCTCTCTCTTTCTCCCACCTAATCTTTGAACCCAGCCATCGTGTTGTGGAGAAGCCCAGACCACATTAAGAACCATGTGTAAGTGTCCCAGTTGACAGCCGCAGTTGAGTACCTAGTGGACAGCCAGTATTAACCTCCAGCTAAGTGAATGAGCCAGCATTCAGACACTCATTCAGAGGCTACCAGCCCAATGCCAAGGCTGCTATGAGCAGAGAAGCTATCCGCTCCTCCTTCAGTTCTCAAGTTAGATGCTACATCTTCAGAAAAGTTTTCTCTGAACCCTCAGGTCTTATTAAATTGCCCTTTTATACATTATCATAATGCCTTGTGAATTCCCTCCATAATACATAGGGAAGAATTAGAACACGGGAGACATAAGGTGAATCAGAAACACACAACTCTTCCATAATGCATGTAGAATATATCTACTTGAATAATTATAAAATTATATTTATATATTTGTAATCATATTTGAATTATTATATTTGTATCATATTTTTACAATTATATTTGCATTTTTATAGTTATATTTGTATAATTGTTCAAATAGATATATACTTATCTTCCATATGCATTATTGAAGAGTTGTGTCTTTCTGACTTACCTTATGTCCCCAGTGTTCTAATTCTGACATCTAGTACACACACAATACATATTTATTGTGTAAATTGTTACTCCAATGTTGTACTTCTAAGGGGCTCAGGCCCCGATAATCTGAGAATCCCTAAAAACTCAGAAAGACTTTGGTGCTTGGATCCTAGAAGATTGGTAGGGGATGATAGAAGATTGTCCTAGCAGCATGATTTTCAATTTTGCATTTATATTTTCTTAGGAAAGTATGTGTGGTTTTGTTTCTTTTACAAAAATAAATAACTTATCTGAGCATATTTGATTATAAAATTACTTTTCTACCCTTGAAATATAAAAGTGGCTCCTTTCAAAGTGTCCCTGCTTCTTCCTCTGCTGTGTTCTGTTGTCACTTATCATTCAGAGAATGGGACTGTGGTATAAAAGGTGAAAACAAAAGGAAAGAGTCCAGAAGACAGAGTCTGCAAATTTAGTCCTGGCTAAGCAGCTGATGGGTGACCTAGACCTGGATATGTTTCAAATCTTCCTGGATCTGTGGCTTTGTGAAGCTTCATAAGCAAAGTTTTCCTGGTGGAAGTAGATGTGCGTAATGCACATGTACTTCCAGTGATATATATGGCAACATTTAATGCTATGTAAAGCAATGATAAAGATCTTTGTGATTTGTTTCAGGGGCAGCATGCTGAGTAGAAAGAATAAGGGCTATGAAGTCAGACAGACCTTGAACCTGATTCTTCTTTTTTTTACTGAGCCTCATCTTTAAAATGGTCTATAATTAGAATTAAATGAAATAAGAATATAAAATACACCATACAGTGACCTCTCAAAAAAATGTTAATATCTTTTCCTGATTAATGTTAAGGAATCAAATCTATAGTGAGCTGTTCTGTATCTTAATGGAATCAATGCCAATATTCTGATTGTAATATTGTACTGTATTTTTGCAAGACATTATTTGAGGAAACTGGGTCAAGTGTACAAGGAATCTATCTTCCTTTATTACTTTATACAACTGCATATGAATCCACAATTATCTCAAAACAAAAAAGTTTAATTTTTAAAAAATCTTCAGTGACAAGGAGATTGTATGGCTGGGGGAAACTTTAGACATCCAATTATTCAGTCTCTATTATTTCACAAATGATATTAGAAAGCCCAAAGAAGTTAAGTGATTTGGGCAAGACATACTTAGTGGCATAGTCAGCAAAAAACAAACAAACACTCACTGTCTCAGTTCCAGGTTGGTTTTATGACACAAATCTAAGTATGTTTTTAAAGAGGGCTCCTTGACATGTACGTAACCTTTGCTGTCCTAACTCTGGGGTTACTTGTATTTTTGTATGTATAGCCTTTTATAGAGATGACTATTATTTTTTCCAAATCATCTTTGTGATTCTTTTGTGTAGAATTTCACAAAAGTCCTTCATGCTGTACTTTAAGAAAGCATCTGTTGACAAATAACCCTGAAATTCTGAGAACAAGCTTGGATAAGGAACTGGAACTTAGGATTTCTGGTATTAATTTTCTTTTGCTGCTCTTGGACGGAAATTCCTTCGAGATGTTGAATGAATCAGGTCTTACTGTCCATAGCACAAGAATAATACTATAGTTAATAATATACTCATGCCCTCATTTGTTGGAATATAATAAATGGGAAAATTTCAACATTTGTAAATAAAACACATTGCAGATATACTAATTTTTTGTGTGTGTGTGTGACCAGTAAGGGGATCGTAACCCCTTGGCTTGGTGTCGCCCACACCGCGCTCAGCCAGTGAGCGCACCGGCCATCCCTATATAGGATCCGAACCCGCGGCGGGAGCGTCGCTCTGCTCCCAGCCCCACCGCTCCGCTCCCAGCACCACCGGCTCCGCTCCCAGCACCGCCGCTCCGCTCCCAGCACCGCACTCTCCTGAGTGAGCCACGGGGTGTCGGCCCCAGATGTACTAATTTTAATATTCAATTTGAAGCACCCTTCAGGGCCAATAAAGCTTTGGTGTAATGTGTCTTAAAGGACGCCAGACATTCCCCTCTCAAAAGGCTATACCTCTTCAGTTATCTTCTTTTTCTGTAACTTTGCCATTAAGTTTTTATTCCTGTTGGTTGCATTAGTACAGCTACATATAAACATCTCAGAAGAGGGTTTTTTGTTATCACCAATGTTTTACATTGCTTCCCAACAAGAAACTGACTGAAACCAACATTCCGAGGTGACAGGACAAGGGGTAATTAAATTTTGGGGAAGAAACATTAAGCCGTGATGAGAAAGAACTGATCTCCGTGGGCCATAGTAATGGCAAAGAACACCTGAATTATGGAGGGAGGCAGTAAATCAAAATAAGAAAATACTAAAAAGGTTTAAAAGAAGGACATCTTAGAAATGAATCCTATTATTTTACTGTTTTATCCAATGTAAGCACTTCTAATTAACATAACGATATTAAAAATACAAAGATAGCATTTTCTTAGAAAGTATACTAATAGGATTTAATTGAGAAAATATCTAAATGGTTATTTATGTAGTAAAATAAAGTTCATCACATTACATTTGTGACTTTTATCAGAAACATGCTAAAATGATTAAAATTAACATGCACAGTGAAGAGGATTTAGAGGATGTAAATTTTCATACTCCCGAGAAATTATTTGTGTACATTAAAAGGAGAATTGCTTGTTTTTAATTTTTTAATGCTTTAACTGTAAGTTCTGGTGTTGCAATGAAATCTCACTTTTTTCACCACTTCACTTAAGGTTCCGGCTAGAAAAAGACATGTATATTTCTTTTATAAAAATAATTATTCATATTTGTCTTCCATACTCTTGGCTGTCTACTAGAATAGCTCTGCATAAGTGAGTATGTCGCCCTGAGCCCTAAAGAGCTGAATCAAGCTTAAAGCTGATAGCACACACAACAGTTAAAGACTAAGAACTGCAGAGCAACTCATTCTGCTGTTGTTTTGATATAGATACAATCAAGCCTCAGACTGAATTCTGTCGGGCCTGAAAAACTAACACCACCTTAATTGACATTACAAGCGGCACCATTATGGGCCCACAAGGGTGTATTAACGTGGCAGCCTAAGATGGTGCCAGGAGGAAGTAGGGTGGGGGTGTCTGCGGGAACCTTGCCTTAGCCCTTATTGGCCAAATACGTGCTTCTGCGCTCATGAACACTGCATGATTGCAATAGCTAGGCATTGAGACAGGATGCATGCTCTCTCTCATAACCTTTAAGCTGATTGGAGGATGTAAAAACCTCCCTTCCCCATTTGCTTTGAAAAGCAAGTGCTTCAGCAAAAGAATCAATTAACAGAGTTAAAAGACAACCAACAGAGTGGGAGAAAATATTTCCAAAATATACATCTGACAAAGGATTAATATCCAGAATATATAAGGAACTCAAACAACTTTACAAGAAGAAAACAAGCAACCCAATTAAAAAATGGGCAAAAGAGCTAAGTAGGCATTTCTCTAAGGAAGATATCCAAATGGCCAACAGACATATGAAAAAATGCTCAACATCACTCAGCATCCGGGAAATGCAAATCAAAACCACATTGAGATACCATCTAACCCCAGTTAGGATGGCTAAAATCCAAAAGACTCTGAACGATAAATGCTGGCGAGGCTGCAGAGAAAAAGGAACTCTCATACGTTGTTGGTGGGACTGCAAAATGGTGCAGCCTCTATGGAAAATGGTATGGAGGTTCCTCAAACAATTGCAGATAGATCTACCATACGACCCAGCTATCCCACTGTTGGGAATATACCCAGAGGAATGGAAATCATCAAGTCGAAGGTATACCTGTTCCCCAATGTTCATCGCAGCACTCTTTACAATAGCCAAGAGTTGGAACCAGCCCAAATGCCCATCATCAGATGAGTGGATACGGAAAATGTGGTACATCTACACAATGGAATACTACTCAGCTATAAAAACGAATGAAATACTGCCATTTGCAACAACATGGATGGACCTTGAGAGAATTATATTAAGTGAAACAAGTCAGGCACAGAAAGAGAAATACCACATGTTCTCACTTATTGGTGGGAGCTAAAAATTAATATATAAATTCACACACACACGCACACACACACACACACACACACACACACACACACACACACACACACACACACACACACACACACACACAAACCGGGGGCAGGGCGGGGAAGAAGATATAACAACCACAATTACTTGAAGTTGATACGACAAGCAAACAGAAAGGACATTGTTGGGGGGAGGGGGGAGGGAGAAGGGAGGGGGGAGGGAGAAGGGAGGGGGGAGAGAGAAGGGAGGGAGGTTTTGGTGACGGGGAGCAATAATCAGCCACAATGTATATCGACAAAATAAAATTTAAAAAAAAACTAAATAAATAAAAATAAAAATAAATAAAAAATAAAATAAAATAAATAAAAGCAAGTGCTTGTGTGATAATAAACGGAACTGCTCGACAGAACTCCCGCCGTGTCTGAGTGTCCTTTAATGGGCTGGTTGGGGCGGGCAGCTGTGCTCACCTTTCTTCACCGCTCTCTTCCCCCGTCTCCTCCCAACGGGGACTGGAGGGAAAGAGGAATCTGGGCAATTCGCTCACCCACCAGAAGGAACACCAAGGGAGAGACTGATTGAGAGGCTAGGGCTGTTCCGGTCAGCCGGCGGCTCACCCGGCAGAATTCTATTTGAATCTACCATATTTAGTACTGCATAAGAAAATATAAAAATGTTCTATGTTTTTTTCAAGTACGTGCAATTGTTTATTATTCAGAATTTCACTTCTAAATGCAACCATGTATGAGGAAAAGGGATGCATGACAATATTAACCAAACACCACTTCCCTGATGTAAATGAAATCTCTAAAATGGTGGGCAAAATACTTAGGGTGTTACTCTCACTACTACGGCTTCTT
The DNA here is from genome assembly GCF_027409185.1 of Cynocephalus volans. Taxonomy (NCBI): domain Eukaryota; kingdom Metazoa; phylum Chordata; class Mammalia; order Dermoptera; family Cynocephalidae; genus Cynocephalus; species Cynocephalus volans. The sequence continues at coordinate 77,422,684 of NC_084468.1, read as the reverse complement.
TAAAGTGGTTGGTTTTTGTTTGTTTTTTAAATATAAAAGGAATAAAACTCTAACACTACCAGAAAAGAGCAAAACATGAGTCTCTTTTAACATTTAATTCTCTCTAAAGCTGAACATTAGACTATTATAAAAGTCTACCAGATATAAAAGCCTATTTTTCCAGTTACAAATACACACTGATCTTACACACACACACACACACACACACACACACACACACACACACACACACACACACACACACACACACACACACACACACAATATACTATTCATATTGTTCTATGACTTGCTTTTTTCATTGAATAGGTTATATGAATTGATTACTTTTACCAATGAAATTTAGAGTGTTTCCAATTACTTGCTATTACAAACGTAATTCTAGGTGTCCTTTTACTATATTTTTGTATGAATGTACAAATATGATTATAGTTCCCTAATAAATAGTGTACTTAGTTAATTTTTAACTTATAGATATTGCCACATTATCTCCAAAATGTCTGGACACATTAACACTTTCATTTATAGTGAACCAGACTCCATTTCTCAAACCTTTAATTTAAATCTTATAGACCAGTTCTGTCCAATTAAAATTTTTATTTCTGTACATATATGTAAATGTTCTATATCTGTGATGTCTAACACAGTAGCCACTAGCTATTATGACTACTATTATTTTTTCAGACATTTCTTTTGCCTCTTTTTCTCACTCCTCTCCTTCTGGGACTTCCATTATGCCTATACTGGTATGCTGTGTCTTACATGTTCCTGAGTCTCTGCTCAGTTTTTTTCACTGATTTTTCTTTGTTTTCCTTAGACTGGATAATCTCAATTGATCTATCTTCAATTCTACTGGTTCTTTTTTCTGCCATTTCAAATGTCCCCCTAGTAATTTTTTTATACCAGTTATTTTCATTTTTAAGTGCAGAATTTTTTACTTAACTTTTTTACTATTTCTATCTCTTTATTAATATTCTCTATTTGAGATATTACTCTCATATTTTCGTTCAATTTTTTGGAAATGGTTTCTTTTAGTTCTTGAAGATACTTATAATAGATGATTTAAAATCTTTGACTAGAAGTCCAGTGTCTTACTAGTCAAATGGCTTCTCTCAGGAACATTTTCTACTGACTGTTTATTTTCCCTATGTGTGGGACATCCTTTCATCTCATTGTTTTGTATGCCTCATAATTTTTTTTTATTAAAAACTGAGGCATTTAAAATAATATATTGTGGCAGCTCTAAGTCAGATATCAGACTCCCTCCACCTTCCCCAGGGTTTGTCACTATTGCTGTTTGTAATTATTGTTGTTTCTCTTTGTTTATGACTTTCCTTTTGCTTGTTTGTGACTTTCCTGGACTAATTCTGTCAAGTCTATATTCTCTGCCAAGTGCAACCCACTTAAGTCTCTACTCAGTTAATTTGGTCATCAGCTAATGATTGGCTAGAGATCTCCTTAAATGGCTTGGACCAATAAGTCTCAGCCTTTGTCAAGAGATTCTGTTTATGTTCAGGCACATCTTCAGCACTCCAACAGACTCTTTACAATGCTGCCTTTATCTTTACTTTCTGATTGTACAGAGACTCAAGATCAGCTGTAGATGAGAGATTAGGATCTTCTCAGGTGGATCTTGTACGTGTTCAGAGTCCGCACATGCATGTGGCCTTCTCAGGGATGTGTGGAGATTTTCAAAGTCCTCTAAAGTCCTCTTATTGTGTCGTTTTTCCATTTAAGTTTCTTAGTCAGCCTCTTATTAGCCCTAAGTGATATATCTATCTCAGAAACTGTGATGTTGAACAATTGCCAGTGATTGTTTTAACACACACATAGGGATATGGCTGTTCTTACAGAAAAAAGTTCTTAATTAGGTCAAATAAAGATAAGCTTCGAGGATGGAGCTTTTCTGGTAGCTTCCACACAGGTCAAGTGGTAACAGTATGTGGGATGAGGATTTGGGGGAGTTTTGAACCCCATCTTCCGCTTCCATTGACAGCCAGACTGGTGGTTTTCACAGCTACAGTAGTTGTAAATCTATTGGTTTTCAAGGCTTTCAAAGACCTGATGAGAAAGGAATGGGAAAATGGCAAGTTAAAACACCACAAAACTCACTGTTTTTACCAAGATTCAATGACTTTTCTAAACTAAAAGTTCCTCAGATTGTTGAGAGCCTTTGGTTAGTTTTCAGAGTTCTGAAAAAGTTGATTTTGACAATTTTTGCCAGTATTCTCACTGCTTTTAAGAATGAGGGGTTTGGGGAAGGTTTTATATTTCTCCCTCTTCTATTTTAAAGCAATTACATATTCAACAATTGATAATAATGAAAGGATGTATAATTGACAGTATTTCTGTTCAACAAAATAATATTCAAGGTAAAAACATGAATGGATGAAATGTTATATTTTGATTATGGTTACGGTCTTTATGTTACACACAACATGACTTTAAAATACATAGATGTAGGAGGAGAAATAGACAAAGCCACAAGGGCCAAGGCTTTAATATAACACTCTAGGAAATAGTTATAGCCTAAAATAATAGTATTACAGTGTTTTACAATGCTTTAATAAAGCTAGGTTTCAGAAATCTTTATAACTGACAAAAAGGATAATTTGCATTATTTTTTAAATTCCAAGGAACAGTTACAAAAATCTCTTCAGCTACAAAGAAAATCTCTAAAAATTCTCAAAAGTAGACTTTTAATGCATGACATTTTCTAAGCACAATAAACTCTAGTTTACTGGGGAAAAGACAGAAAAAACAATAAAATAAATCTATGTAATTTGAAATAAACACTCTTCTAAATAACTCAGTTTAAAAAGGAAGTCAAAACTGAAAAATTTTTTAGAAGGCTATGACTGTTTTAACTTTTAAAAAACCTATTATTTCAAATAGCAGCTATTATTTTTGTGTGAATACATTAATTTCTTGACATTCCCTGAGAATACAAATTTCAAATAAAAAAATTTTTCTTTTTATGTCTCCTTTTTCTTAAAAGCAGATTTTGACAGTACAAAATAATATCTGTAATCGCATTTCTCAGAGGCAGCAACTTTTGCCACTTCTATTTTGTGCCAGTCTGGTGGTTATCTCCTTAACTCTGAGTAAAGTAATTGTATCTCTATTTTCTGGATTAACAATTTTAGACATTATGTATTGTCTTCTTCCTTTGAAAGAAGGATTTGCTCATATTACTTACCATTTCTTCTTGCTTTTGTCATTTCTGTACCTGATATTTTATTTCTCACATTTTTGTGGTTACGTCAGTTATTTGAAATAATATTTCTAACCCATTCTTTTTCATGACGATAACTTTAGACAACTACCTAAGCTACTCAGTATGTAAGAGGATATGATTGACCCTACCATATCATTTTTTTCATCTCAAACTTCCATGTAGATACCTTCATTATTATAATGTCAAAAGGACATTAAAATTATATTTAATTCATCTTGATCAAATATTCAAAACCAATTAACTGTAATTTCATTATCATGACTTTGTTTATGCCTTGACCAAGTAATATACTAATATTTATCTTTCCTCCTCAGGACCAATGCCATGAGCTCTGTCACAGCTGAAAGTATCAAGTTCAAATGGATTCTTTATTCTTATGCTGTTGACCACTCTAAATCGTGCCACATATTACTTTGTTAATATTAGGACCATGCCTTCTGCCTGCAACTAAGCAAGCAGCAGAGTACACCTGGGGTCCTGAGGCAGGAGTCAAGGGCCGCCCCCTCCACCCGTAATCAGGACAGGAGCACACCCAAAACACCACTCCCATGCGGGTGGCCCACCACAGCCACTGCCATAGCCACGGCTGCTGCAAAAGCAGCTCGATGCTACAGCAGCACCCACAGCCACCGTGCATGTAGCCCACCAGACACTCAACTGCATTGACACAAGGAGAGTCACCAGTGGAGACCAGAAAAAGAGAACATCTGTTTTTATCTCAAAGTACTCTCTAATTTTTACACATTGTTTATTTAGGAAAGTGTTTTTTAATTTCCACACATTTGTGAATTTTCTACATTTTCTTCTGCTATTGTGGTCAGGGAATATATTTTCTATGATCTTAGTTTTTAAAAATGTATTAAGACTTGTTTTATGGCCAAAATTAAAAATCAAAATAAAAAATAAAATGAAATAAAATTCTCCCTCCCCCAAACCCCAACTATTTCCATTGAGAGAAACTAAAGGTAGACCCATTACAAGTTACTTATTAAATTTGAAATAAAATGCTAAAAGAGAAAAAATATATCTTAGGACCATTCTTTTATTGTGCAGCTTTTAGTTTTCTGCTGGCATTTCGTATCTTTTTTTTTGTTGTTAACAAAATCATATCTTTTGGCAGCATAGCCTCGGCATTATCTAGCCTTTTGGAGACCTTTCACCGAAAGTTATAATCAGGTTGTGTTTCTATTCTGCGCTGATTTTTTGCAAATATCTGGTGGTAATTTTTTTCTTCATAATAAATGGAGAAGTAATTGGTTAATATTGGCAGCTGACACAAGATTCTATTATCTTTATATATATATGTTTTCCTAAGCGTCTTTTTTCCTTGAAAGCAAAAAAGTGCAGTCTCCGGATGCATGAGGAAGGCATGTGACTTTGCAAGCCTTATTTTAGGAGATTCATGGGCAGATAGCAGCCAGGCACACTGCTCCCACCCCCCACCCCCCCAAAAAAAACGAATTTATATTTGCTTGAGAAACTATTAATCGGCGGCCACTTTCAATTAAATTTTGATTTGTGCTTTTGTGGGTCCCACAGCTATTGTGAATTCAAAGCTCTGCTGGGAAGAATGGTTCCTACTTCTGCTGCATTCTTTCTGTGTATTGTCTAGCTTCTGATTCCTTTGATCAACTTTTACCCTTGTAGTCATTTTATGTAAGTGTGGATCGTACAATTACTGTTCTTTGTCTTTGATAGGAGAATTTATCTAATTAATATTGTGATCACAGCATGTTTAAACTTTTTGACACCATGTTGTGTTTTCTATTGTTCATGTTTTTGAATGTCATTTTTAAGAAACTTTTCTGCCATTAACTTTGTTCTTTATAATGAATTGCAAATTCTGTATCTTATTTCAATTATTGTATTAGTTATCCTTAAATTTGTAACAAAATATTTCAATCCATTTATCCTTCAATGTCAAGAATCAATCATTTGCATTTTGATAGATTGTAATTGTTTATTCCATTGTGGATCTTCTTCTGTTTTATGAATCCTCTTTTAAAAATTATATTCAATTTTGGAGTGGCAGCCTCAATAATTATTTAGAATTAAGTGCCATTTTTCTGATCTCTTTGCTCATCAGTGTTTTTTGAATCCAAAATTTTCCTCTTCCTTGGTTTGTAGTTATCTTTTTTTGATAATATGTCTTTAAGCCAATTCTAAGGGTGCCATCACTAGCTAAACATGACTGTAGAAATGCTTGCAACCATGATAAAGTCCTACCTAAAACTCATGACCACAAATCATACACGGGTCCTTAATGCTGGTCTGCGATCATACCACATTTCCCTAGTCTATGGTATTCTTCTAGATCTGTGCTGTCCAATAAAGTAGCCAGTAAATTAGTTTAAACTAATTAAAATTAAATAAAATTTTAAAGTGTTGTTCCTCAGTTGCACTAGCCATATTTCAAGTGCCCAATCACTGTATGGTGATAGTGGCCATTCTGGTAGACAAAGTAATGGCCACCCAAATATGTCTACATGCTAATCCCTGGAACCTGTGAATATGTTACCTTACATGGCAAAAGGGAATTTGTAGATGTGATTATGGGTAAGGATTTGAGATGAGGAGTTTATCTCGGAGTATCTGAGTTGGTCCAATGTAATCACAACAGTCCTTAAAGCGGAAGAGAAGGGCAGAAGAAAAGATCAGAGTAAGGAGCTGTGAAAAGAATTAAAAAGCCTTACTGGCTTTGAAGATGCAGGAATGTTGCTTTGTGTTGCTTCGCCCCCCACAGATTTGTCACCCCACTTCCCCTGGGTGACGGAAATGCAAAAGATTACTCAAAGCCCATCTCTTCTGAGCAGTGAGAGACCCTGAAGTGGTTAACTTCTCTTGGGAATGCTCCAGTGAGAGGCATTCCTTCCTTGGGAAATTAACCCCGAATGGGGGTTCTCTTCCTGCATTTATTTCCCAGACCAGGAAGTTACTGGAAGAGAACATAGGTGGGGTTATAGTTTAACAATATAGGCTGGTAACTTTCAGTGAAACAGGCCAGATGACATTCCAATAAGGCAATTAAGTGGTCCTATCAACAACAGCTTGATCTAGTAAACATTCCTTCTCCCTCCAGCAGCTTCCCAGTAACTTTACATATCAATCAGTAACCTGTCTGTCCTTGAGCCAGCAACCTTGCTGTGCCACAAATCTTTATCTTACACCAGAGACTTTATAGCCTGAGGGAAATTTCCAGTCCTCTGCAAGGTCAATATTTGAAACTGCAAGGCTTTGGAGAACCATGCCCTGTGAAGTACATTTGCTTTATAGTAATATTCCAAACTGGAAGGGAGCCATAAGCCAAGGCATACAGGTGGTCTCTAGAAACTGGAACAGTCAGAGAAATGGATTCTCCCCCAGAGCCTCCACAAAGAAACATAATCATGTTGAAATCTTGATTTTAGCCCAGTGATACCATGTTGAACTTCTGACCTACAGAACTGAAAGATAATAAATTTGTGTTGTTTAAGTCTAAGTTTGAGTTAATTAGTTTGTGTTAAAAATACAAAACTAATACAGCTACTATAGTAAGTATTGCAGATATAGAACACTTCCATCACTCCAGGAAGTTCTATTGGACAGCAATGATTTATAAGATTTTAAATAATTAAGGGTATGGTAAATGGAACCCTCATTCACTTTTGGTAGTCTTCTCCTTTTTATACATGCTCATTTTCTGGGATAATCTCATCTAGTTTCACAACTTTGAATAGACAATTATAAAAGCTGATGATTCCTAAATTTATATCTCTAGTTTGGACTCCTCTTGTGAACTCCAGTTGCATATATATATATATATATATATATACACACACACACACACAACTAATAATTTGATGGTTCCAATAGATATGCAACAGATACCTTAAACATAGCATGTCCAAAACTGAACTCCTGATCACTACTCTATTCTTGCTCTGTTTATACCTTTCTAATCTTAGCTAATTATACCATTTTTTACTTTCCCAGGCAAAATACTAGAGTTACCTTTAACTCCTTATTTCTTTCATAACACTCATCAAAACTCCCGTTGACTCTATAAAGAATACAACTTAGGACGCATATGGCAAGGAGAGAGGGCAGGTACACAAGCTTACATGTACTCCCCAGGCTTCCCACCCTCCCAGCTCCTCCCTCTATGTGTTGACCAACCCAGAAGCTCTCTGAAACCCATAGTTTAGGGGTTTATATGAAGGTCCTGTTATGCAGGCATGATTGATTAAATCACTGGCCATTGGTGATTGAACTCAATCTCTAACTCCTTTCCCCTCCCTGGGAGGTCAAGGAGTGGGACTGAAAGTTCCAACCCTTTAATTATGCCTTGGTCTTTCTGGTGACCAGCCCCCATCCTGAAACTTTCTGATTACCAAAATTACTGATATCTGCTTTTACTGATGATATTGATTCCTGCATTATATTAAAACTACGCTAACAGCACACCTTTATTGTCTTCTTCTAGGATTTCATATTTAAGAAAAAAACATTACATTATAAAAGTGATTAATTGTAAATAAGAATTGAACAGCCAGAAATGAAAATGCAGATGACACCCCAGAACTTTTCTGTTGATGTTGTTCAATACAATTCATTTCATGGTTCAATTCAGCACAGTATTCTGCTTGAGCAAAATAATGAGAATGCATAGTAATAGAGGAGAATACCATAGAGTAAAGCAACAGTTATTATACCAAAAACAAGTGTTATCTGAATGAATCATAAACTTGGCAGATTTTGACATGAAGGAGCTAATTTAGTAGAACAGTTCTGATTGTCTGTATGTCTCTCTCTTGTCCTTCTATTGTTTCAAAGAAATTTTTATTAGATATTGACTGAAGCATCTTATATTTCTCATTTCTTAAAATAAGAAATATTTCTTATTTTTCCTTGATAAAACAGTAACAACAAAGCAGCACATGATTTAAAAGTAAAATCCGCTCACAAAGCCGAAATCAACATGTAGGCACTTCTCTGCCCCACACTTCTCCTCCCACACCACCTAAGTAATCTTTACCTGAATGGGATACTAGCTAAGTCATTGCTCTCAACCAAGATCAGATTTTTCAGAGTTGATGTGCAATCAATCTTCTGGGCTAATGACAAGTGTGGCACATTGCAAAAACAGCTATAATTCTCACTCCCGTCTTTATCCATGCCCTTTACAATTGAATTTCAACTCCTCCCATCAAGAGGTCAAGTCTATTTCTTCTCCTCTGTATCTGGGCTGGCCTGGTAAATAGAATGTGGTAGGAGTGACAGTGTGCCATTTCCAACCTAGATCTCAAGAGCCACCCATGTAACATTGTCTTTCAGAACTCTGCCACTACTATGTGTGCAGGCCCGGTCTAGCCTACTGGTGGATGAGACACCACATGGAGAAGAGAGGAGTTGCCCCAGCTGAGGCAATCCTGGGCTATCCAGCCTGACACACCTGACCCAGCAGCGGACCCTACACATGATTAGCAGAGAAAAAACACCCAGATGAGCTCAGTCCAAATTGCCAATTTAGAGATATGAGCTAAATGAATAGTTGTTGTTTTAAGCCACTACATTCTGGGACTGATTGTTACATGGTGATTAGGAGATAGCTTCTTTATTAGCTGGCAAAAAAAGAAAAAAAAAAAAGCCACTGATTTCATTTTGAATTACAACTTGGGTTTTAACTAGAAAGAGAAGCAAGTCGCTTTGGAGTCAACAGATTAGATGAAATAATTTGCTTGTTTGTTCGCCTCTAGTATCTCCTCACTGGACCACAGGTACATGTAACTAGCACCAAGGCAGTACAGCAAGTCCTTAGAGCAGAAGAGCTATCAGAGTCGAACTGATGCTGCCAGTGCTGCTCAGGCAGCTGGTACAAAAATTCCACATTTAATTATCATCACACAAATGTATGGCTTTGATTGCTAACTTTTGTTTGATTAAATCAACTCCTTTGTGAAAAAGGAGGTTAAATTCTTACAGCAAAAATTGACCTGCACAAATTAGAGGAAAAAGAATTCATAAATCAAACGCTAGCATTAGGATTCAGTTATTTTGGCAGTACAAAGTAGGAAGAGAAGTCCCTTCAATACAATCCTCGGGCTGGAATATATTTTTGCTGTGGCTACAAATTTGGAAAGTGCAGGAGATACCCACCAAATGTCTTCTAAAAACAAATGGGTTGTGCTAATCAAACCTCAGCAGGAAAAGCCAGTATAAAATACATTTACTTTTAATGAAATTCATTTCTTACAGGAATACACGAAGTACTAGGGAAACAATAGTAAAGGTGTAAAAAGTAAGAATGCAAAAGGAAACTGCCTACCCAGCTATCTCCCACTGTGTTTTTAGATTTATAATCGGCAGATATGTAATGCCACCCAAAATATCTTCTTTCTCTACACTGACTAAAGTCCTCATTCCCATGTGTGTCCTCATGCCACACAACTTAAACTACGTAAAGTCATCAGGAAAATCAAATCTATCATGTATAAGTTAATTCATATATTTATTTATCATTTATTAAGAACATTTAATATGTCCATTTACATATAGGATGCAAAAATAAGTCATGAACACTGATACACAATGTATGGGGGATGTTGGTAAAGAAACACTTTAACAAAACTAATAAAAGGTAGAAAATAGCAAAACATGCCATTAATAGGAAAAAGCATAATTTCAGGGAATAGATATCTGGAAAAAATCCTTCGATGAATAATGATTTGAATTGGACCCTGAGGGATAGGTAGAATTTGGACACAGAGAACAGTGATATTGAAGAAAAAAAAAAAAAAAAAACTCTAGGACAAGACAATAGCTTATTTTTCTTTGCAAAGAAGAAAGTATTTTAGGTAGACTTAACCAAAGACATTATATCACAAAAGTTTTTCTTGAGAAGCTCTGGCCTCTGATCTTTTCCCGAAGAAGGTAGGAAAAGGAAATAAGTACTAGAACAGGAAATGAACTACATCCAGAACTAATTTAGCTTGATGTAATCCCATTTGTTTATTTTTTCTTTTGTTGCTTGTGCTTTTGGAGTCTTATTCATAAAATCTTTGCCCAGTTCTAATTCCTGAAGAGTTTCCCCTATGTGTTCTTTTAGTAATTTTATGGTTTGGGGTCTTATATTTAAGCCTTTAATCAATTTTGAGTTGATTTTGGTATATGGTGAGAGGTACAGGTCCAGTTTCATTCTTCTGCATATGGATGTCCAGTTTCCCAAGAACCATTTATTAAAGAGGCAGTCTTTTCCCCAATATATTTTCTTGTTGCCTTTGTCAAAGATCAGTTGGCTGTAAGTTGATGTGGGTTGATTCCCAAATTTTCTATTCTATTCCACTGGTCCAAGTGCCTGTTTTTATGCCAGTACCCTGCTGTTTCGGTCACAATCACTTCACAATATAATTTGAAGTCTGGTAGTGTTATGCCTCTGGCTTTAGTTTTTTTCTTTTTTTTTTTTTGGCTGATGATTGTTTTGGCTATTTGGGATCTTTTGTTGTTCCATATGAATGCTAGGATTGTTTTTTTTTTTTTTTTCTATTTCTGTGAAGAATGTCATTGGTATTTTGATCGGAATTACATTGAATCTGTAGATTGCTTTGGGTAGTATGGACATTTTCATGATAATTCTTCCAATCCAAGAGCATGGAATGTCTTTCCATATTTTTGTGTCCTCTTTAATATCTTTCAGTCATGTTTTGTAGTTATCATTGTAGAGATCTTTCACCTCCTTGGTTAAATTGATTTCTAGGTATTTTATTCTTTTGGTGACTATTGTAAATGGACTTGCTTTCTTGATTTTGTTTTCTGCTAGTTTGTTAATGGAGTATAAAAACACTAATTTGGGGGTGTTGATTTTGTACCCTGCCACATTACTGAAATTGTTACTCAGCTATAAGAGTTTTTCCTTAGAGTCCTTAGGTTTTTCTATATGTAGGACCATGTTGTGTGCAAATAGGGACAGTTTGACTTCATTCTTCCCAATCTGGATGCCCTTTATTTCTTTCTCTTGTCTGATTTCTCTGGCTAGTACTTCTAATACTATGTTAAATAGGATTGGTGAGAGCAAGCCTCCTTGCCTTGTTCCTGTTCTTAATGGAAAAGCTGAAAGCTTTTCCCCATTCAAGATGATATTGGGTGATTGGTTTGTCATATATGGCTTCTATGGTGTTAATTTCCTTATATACCTAATTTGCTGAGAGTCTTTATCATGAAGGATGTTGAATTTTGTCAAATGCTTTTTCTGCAGCTATTGAGATAATCACACGGTTTTTGTCTTTGGTTTTGTTGATGTGGTGTATCACATTTATTAACTTGCATATGTTGAATCATTCTTATATCTCTGGGATGAATCCTACTTCATCATGGTTTATAATTTTTTTGAGGTGTTTTTGTATTCTGATTGCTAATATTTTGTTGAGGATTTTTGCATCTGTGTTCATCAAGGATACTAGCCTGTAATTTTCTTTTCTGTTGTATCTTTTTCTGGTCTTGGTGTCAGGGTGATGCTGGCTTCATAGAATGAGTTTTGGAGAATGGCTTCTGTTTCAATTTCTTTGGAATAGTTTGAAGAGAATTGGTATTAATTCCTCTTTTCTTCTGCACTGCAAAGGAAACAATCAACAAAGTGGAAAGACAACCTACAGAATGGGGGGAAATATTCAAAACTATACATCCAACAAGGGATTAATATCCTGAATATATAAGGAACTCAAACAACTTCACAGTAAAAAAAACCAAATAATTGAATTTAAAAATGGGCAAAGGAACTGAATAGACATTATTCAAAGGAAGACATAGAAATGGCCAACAGGTACATGAAAAAATGTTCAACATCACTAACTAATCATCAGCAAAATGCAAATCAAAAACATACTGAGATATCATCTCACCCCAGTCACACTGGCCATTATTAAAAAAGACCAAAAATGATAAATGTTGGCAAGATGTAGGGAAAGGGAAACTCTTCTACACTTTTGGTGGGACTATAAACTAGGACATCCATTATGCAAAACAGTATAAAGGTTTTGAAACACCTATAAATAGAACTACCATATGATCCAACAATCCACTACTGAGTATATACCCAAAGGAATGGAAATCATCATGTTGAAGGGATACCTGCACTCCTGTGTTCATCACAGCTCTATTTACAATAGCCAAGATATGGAACCAACATAAATGTCCATTGGCAGATGACTGCATAAGGAAAATGTGGTATATATACACAATGGAATACTACTCAGCCATTAAAAGAATGAAATTCTGCCATTTTCACCAACATGGGTGAGCCTGGAGAAAATTATGTTATGTGAAAAAGTCAGACAGAAAGAGAAATACCATATATCCTCACTCAACTGGCTGCTAAGAAAGAAGGAAAGAGGGAGGGAGGAAAGAAAAGAAAAGAAAGAAGAGAGAAAGAAAGAGAGAGAGAGAAAGAAAGAAAGAGAGAGAGAGAGAGAGAGAAAGAAAGAAAGAAAGAAAGAAAGAAAGAAAAAAGAGAGAAGAAAGAGAGAAGAAAGAAAGAAAAGAAAGGAAAAGAAAGAAAGGACCACAATAATATGTTGAACTTTCAGAAGGAGAGAACAAACCTAAAGATACTAGAGATGGAGGGGGGAAGGAAAGGGTTTGAGGAGTGACTGGTTGGGTAAGGGGCATAAAAATTAACTACAATTTGTAATAATGAAGTGCTAATAAAATTTTTTTTAAAAAATAACTGAATTATATAGGAATAATATATTCTTGGCTTGACTGGGAGGTCAATTAGTTTGTATTTTATAACTTTTCAAATACTTGTAATTTAGAATTTCTTAGAATAGCATTTTAGTCATATTTCAAGCAACACAAGCATAATTTTTCTTTTATCTGCAACTTTATTATTCCGTTAGTATTACTAGGTTTTGTATACTTTTTTGGTCTTTGATATAATTGTTCATAAATTTGTTTTTACTTATTTTTAACTTAACAAATATCTTTCCTGATTTTTCTGAGGATATTTTTCTTGAACAACACAAAGTTATCAAACATTTTATTTACTGACCTGAATTCCTTCCTAACAAATCTAAATGCCTTGTTTGTGTCCTTTTACTCCTTTATGATCTTACTATTTTCTCTTTTCTGTCTTGCATTTCCTTGTTCTGGTAACCTAAATTTGCCTGTAGCAAAGTTAAACAGCTGCATTCTTCAAGATTATAGCAAATCTGGCATAGTTTTGGGAAATTTACTTTCTCTAATTAGAACTAAGTAGTGACATGCGGATACTTCAAAAAGTTCACAAAGAAATAGAATTGTAAATAATACTGATCTTTCCACGAACTTTTTGAAGTACGCTTGTATGCTCTAATCAAAGATATCACTAGACTGACATAAAAAGCAGAAGTCTGGGGGTTGACTTTGGTTAGAAAATTTGACCATAAACAAGCTTAATATACCTTACTTCAGTTTCTGTATGAATAAAGTTTTACTTTGATAGAAAAATTAATAAATGTTCATTTTATGTTTTACGTGCCAGAAACTGTGCTGCATTATAGTGATATACAAAGAGATCTAAGATTCTGGTAAGGCTAAGGACTATGGAAATTTGAACGAATCAATAAAGTTAACCAAAATGCCTCATCAAAATGCAAGTTACGTTCCAGATGCTAAAAAGAGTCTCATATTAACGATATAAGACCTTATATTCCAACAGGTAGCAAGTGAACCACAGTTCAGGCAGAACATTTCAAATAGGTTCTACTTCCCTCTTCCTGTTTTCCAAGCACGACTACATAAAAGTTAAGTTCTCCAGAAACTAAAGCTAATGTTTACAAAATCCTTTTCTTTGCACCTAATGATTGCTTTACAATAACTTTTTTCTCATTCTGCATTAATTTTTTACCATCTTCAGTATCCACTAAGGAGTCCTCTTTTTTTTTATACAAAATCTAATACTTTAGAATTTTGATGTATGAGTGCTAGATATATAGGGTATGCATAGGATCTTAAATGTTACAGGATATATGGAAGACAATGGAAGCCTGAGACTATGACCTCATGCATGGTGCTGTGGTCCATGGATTATCAAGGCCTGAAGACCTCAGGGAGAAAAACCTCAACCTCACTGGCTAAGTTGAATACTATGCGATACAGGTTGCTGTATGATAAAGAAAAGGGGTGATTAGAGAAAACACTGCAGTGATGGTCCAATGCAGTTTTTCTAAAAGTTTACCTTTTTGAATTAGGCTTGGGATTTATAATGCATACTACTTACTTGGTGACAGAGATCAGGCACTATGAGGTTAATAAAATGTTTTAAGATTCTGAAAGACAAACAGGTTTCTCTCTTCTTTTTATACACTAAAGGGCTATTACTACTGGATAGAGAAGGAAAAAGAGACTTTACACTTTTTACGAAAAGGAACATGGGAAAATTATTTTGGAAAATAAAGATTTAGCTACAATTTTTGAGAACCATGAATTTATGATTTCCATACAGGAGGATGCTTTGCATTTGTGATTTGTAGAAATGATCACTATGTATTAAACATTATTTAAAATATATATAAACCGTACCAAAAAAGTATGTTTAAAGTAATATATCATGATCATGTATGGCTTGTCCCATGAAAGAATCATTCAATATTAGAAAATCTATCAAAGTAACACATGGTATTAAAGACAACATGAAAAATACATTTGTATGAATTTTTTAAAGTCTTTGCTAGGGTTTAAAACATTTACAGTAAAAACTCTAAGTAACTTCTTAAATTTGTAATGATCATGTAGCAAAAAATTTGCAGCAAACATTATACATAATGGAGAAATTTTAGTCAAATTCTTTGAGATCAGTAAAGAGATAAGAAGGGCCACTATTTCAACTACCTTGTAACAAAGTAGTGGAGGCCTTGTCAAACTCTATGCAGAAAGGAAAACAAATGAATTATCAAATTTTAAAGGGAAAGAATAAAATTGTCATTATTTTCAAATGATATTATCATATACAAAGAAAACAGTATGAACCAAGAAATAAGTGATAAAATATTAAAACCAAAATCTAAGTGCAGAGAGTTTGCTGTATTCAAGATTAACCCATCTCGGGAAACACTTCACAGATACAACAAATGAGAGAATTCCAATTAAGAAAATGGAAATTATACACCAATCTGTAATCATCTTTAAGTAAGTCATTTAGACTTTTCAAAGACACAAGAGATGAAATAAGATCCATGCATGCATCAGGTCTGTCCACATCCTCTCTTCCTACTCAATATTGTCTTTAATTTTTAGTGTAAAAATTTCCTGTCCTCTATGTGTTCTGTAAGTTCTCTCAGTTCTTACTACCTATTATGCTTATTAATATTTAAGCCTCACACTTTATAGAAAGACACAGAACTTTTGTCTTTACTTGTCTTGATTTCTAATATTGTGCTCAGAGTTGAATAAACTAATATAAACTTGGAGGCTAGCTCACTAACTGTTTTAAAATACTTTCTAATTTAAAATCATGCTAAATTTTCAGAAGTAGACTTATCCTTGGCTTTGCAACTTACCATTCTGTATATCACATTTACTTTTTTAAAAACATGGACACGGTTTAAAAAAATCCAAAATTTGAAGAAAAATTATTGCAAAGCCAAGTGTCAAAAAACAGATGACTAATCTATTTATATATATACTTACTTAATTTACTTATTTTATTTTAATTGATAATAATTGTACATATTTATGGGTACAATGTGACGTTTTGAAACGCATGTGATACATTATCAGATGCCTTTTTTCTAAACACAATTATAGATTAACTCAGTTGAATCACCCTAGCCTTGAACTCCACTGACTCCTTTTGAGATGACAGTCACCTCAGATTAGGTCTCATCGTGGGCTGTGAACCTTGGGCACCTATAGACCACTATTACACTGAAGTGTAAAGTAGGAAAACATTCCTCATAAAACCATAATATCATCACACATACATCTTTCTAATTTTGTAATATGCTAAATTAGACTCTTGCCTTTTAAATTAATTTAGTTAAAAATAAAAATTAGAATCCAATGATGAAACAGAATCTTAGAAATCACTTGGCTAAACATCAAACAATCCAGCATTTCTATGAACACTCCTATTGGTTGCTCACTACCTCTTCTGAGGTTTGCTTTAATAGCTCCAAACATTTTTAGTGCCTCCTTTGCTTGGAATCCCAAAGTGTTTCACTACAATTATATACCTCATCTTCTTCTAGAATCTGCGGAACTGTAGTAGGATAACTTACAAGTTTTCAAGAAGGGTGAAATCTCAGGCCTTTCACAGTTCTTAATGCAGAGATCAGAAAGTGGTTGCCTTCGGAAAGGAGACTGACTGGAAAGGGACTCAAGGGAAATTTCTGTGGTAAAAGAAATGTTCTGTTTCTTGTTTGGGGTGGTTTACGCGAGTGACAAAAGTGAACATTAAAGAATTACACATTTACAGTATGTAAATTATACTTCAATTTTTAAGAATTCCTAAAAGTGCTCCCACTACTAAATGGTATTATACCAATGCTTCTTCTCAAAACATTTAAAATCAGCATATACAACGTTATATAACAAAAATTAAATAAATATTTATGAATAGTTAGCAGCAGTTTGTAATTGTCATTACATAAATGACAATTCACGGGAAGAAAAATATCCGTTTGATATGAGAGCTTTCAATGATCAAAAAGTCTTTATAAGCTTTAATGTTTATTGTTTAGGTTTTGTGAAATATGTAAAACTCTAAGCACGAGGGTTTCAATGAAGATTCTCAACATGTGGATACTGAGAGAAGCCTGGACAAAATGTCTGCAGATTTTTGTAGAAGTGGAGTTACTTGCAAAAATATCCAAAATTTATGAATGACCAATTGAAATTAAATTGTTTATTTTTGAGGAATTAGTAATAAATTAACATTGGAAAGTGCAAAAAATATACGCTTAAAAGGAAATTGTAGCTGATGAACTAACTTCTTTTTATTAGTCTGTTTCTGTGGCTTATAACAAAATACACAGAACTGGGTAATTTATAAGAAAACAAAATTTATTGCTTACAGTTTGGGAGGCTTAGAAGTCTAAAGTCCAGGGAACATATCTGGTGAAGGTCTCCCTTAGTGGTGACAGTGACCCAGGGATCTCACATGGCAGAATGGTGTAGCAGAGAGAGAGCTAACCTTCTCAGCTGGCTACTTTTAAAGCCCTCAGAACCACTCCCATGACCACCATTATTAATTCATTCATTAGGGCATGGTCGTCAAAATCTAATCATCAGCCCCACCATTCAATTACCATGATAGGATTTCCCACCCTCTTAACAATCACGGTGGGGATCAAGCTTCTAATACACAAAACTTGGGGGACACAATTCAATCCATAGCATTCTTTTTTTTTTTTTTTTTTTTTTTTTTTTTGTCTTTTTCGGGACCAGCACTCAGCCAGTGAGCGCACTGGTCATTCCTATATGGGATCCGAACCCGCGGCGGGAGAGTCGCCGCGCTCCCAGCGCAGCACTCTACCAAGTGCGCCACGGGATCGGCCCCAATCCATAGCATTCTTTGAACGACATTAAGTCTCAATACATGAATAAAATACATGGATAAAATATGTTCTTAAAAGAAGACTGAGACATTATCATAGAACTAGAGTTAGTGAAATTTGAAGAAATATGTAGCAAAGTGAAGACGGTCTAAAGATTAAATGTTTAAAGGAGGAAAATATTAATTTTATTGTAAGTGAAATTGATATTGTCCCAAATGAATTCTAAAACAGTGTATTAAAAAAGATGCTTACAAGCAATTTGAAAAGGAGATGATTCCATGAAACCAGTATGTCTTCATTCAAGGCATGTCCAGTTTTGGTCTCTCTTTAATGAACTAATCTAAGCCAGTGATTTTCAAACTGCAAGTAGCAACCTACTTAATCAATATTTTAAAAACATAAAACAGATGAGAAAGTATCAGATTACACTGCATGTGATCAAGAAAAGTATTGTTGTGTGAAGGCTTTGTTTTTATTTTATATGTATGTATGTGTGTTCTGCTTCACAAGGTAAGATCTATTTCTTATTTTAGGTTCAAGGTCAGACATATTTGCAAGCTTCTGTTCTAGACAGGCTTGCATACAAAATTTGAATTTAAAAACTGACAAACTGATGCTATAGGAAGGCACCTAGGATAACTGATTTGTTTCACTTACTAGCTTAGGTTACAAACTATCATTTTTAATATATAAAACTAAATGACTCTGAGCCTCCAATCAGAATCAGTGATGTCTCATCCATCTTTTCCACATGCCCACAATTCACTGATAAATAACAGGATTCTAGTACTTATGTTATCCAAGGTATTTGTCCTTGTTAGCATCATCTCACTAACAGAAAGGCAGATAATCAGATCAGCCCTTTAATGGGGGAAGGGTTCCTTGCCTGTTTCTGTTTTGTCCTGGAGGCTGTGTGGTGCAGCTGGGACAGGGGTGGTGGACAAATCTGCCACTGTGACCGACTCATAAACCACCATTGCTGGCTTAGTAGTAGCTTCTCAGCATTTAGGGAGAGTAAGATGCCTTTCTTCTCAGAGTTACATTTTGCTACGGTCACTGTGTGCCACTCAGGGCCTGAGCTCCCTGTGTTAGAGCACTTCACAAGTACAACGTGTTTAACCCTCTGATTTCACACAGACATCCGTTTTCTCCATGCCTGTGGCGAATGGAGGCGTGGATGGAGAATCAGTGCCATCCACCGGTGTGCTCAGAAACAGCCCTATCCTACTGCCCCAGGGACAAGGTGGTAATCTTCTCATGTCCAAAGAATCAATCTCACTAATTACTTGTGATGCTGGAAATCAGACATGACCTCATACCTGGCGTTGTCATCATGAGGAGTGGTGGCAAGGGGCATCCCAGAGACTTGGTGACAGTATTTCTCACGCCTGACTTTTCTATGTTGAGAGCACCTTGTTCCTCAAAACTGAAACCTTTCTTCCAGCTACAAACTTCTTCATACCTCTGGCCCCCAGGATCCAGAGCTATAGGAAGCCCTTTTCTCTGATTCCCATGTCTATAAGAGCAAGTTCCACATTTCCTGTCACAGAATTATTGGCAATTGGAATATTCTCTTCCTTTTCCCTATTCATTTGCAGTTTTTTAGATTTATTCTCTTTGCTCTTTAGTCTTATCCCTAGCTTTTTGCACTTTCACAGATCTTTCTAAACCTGGAGGCAGCATGTTTTGCTGAGTCTTTTCTCAGTCTTCAAGTTACAGTTTTTTTTTTTGTTTTTTTTAAGTCTACAGCACCTGGTATTCCTGGACCATCTCCCATCCAAGTACTAACCAGGCCCAACCCTGCTTAGCTTCTGAGATCAGAGGAGATTGGATGTGTTCAGGGTGGAATGGCCATAGAAAAATAATACAGATTTGAAGTTGAACCCTGGATCTAATATTTCAAAGCTATGTATCTATATAACTTTGAGACACTTGTTTATCTTCTCTGACCTCAAGTGAGGTTATTTATGTTTAAATGCTAAAACTGTAAGATATTCAGAAACTATTATCTTCTCTCATTTTATATTTTTTCATCCCAATGTGAGCACATGGTAGGAGCTCACTAAGTAGTTGACTTGGCTTAATTTTCTTTGGAAGAAAAAAATTTTTTTTTACCGATTAATGATTGAAATTATACTAGGTACCATCTGTCTTTGGGAGATTACCATTTTGGTAAGAAGAATGTCAATAGGAATTATCTTTAAGTTGTTAGCAGTGCTGAGGTCCTCAGAAGTTAGTTTGGGGATGTTAACGGGAGGCAGTTAGATAGAAATGTGTCATATTTTGTGAAAGGTCTATTAAGAATGTTTGTGCTTATGAAAAAAATAAATAGAATGTACTGTGCTTTGAAGAGTGACAGAAAAAAATCATTCCCATAAAAATGACAATTACTATAAATACCAACCTTGGCTGTGATTGTTATATGTCTGCCTGATGCTCTGAAATTGCTTTTCATTTTTTTGAAACAGATGGCTATATTAATTCACCAAGTGAGTTATCACAGCCATCACCTTTCTGGACTCTCTCCCCAAATAAAGGAAAACTATTCCAATGGAATAAAGGAAAGCTATACGGTCTGTTAAATCATGTTCTCATGTATCTCCTGAAAACTCTCAATGGAGAAATACATGAGTACGGCTTCTCTTGACCTGAAGGTGGAGTACTAAAATCAGCTGTTAGCATTGTTTGCATTATGTATCTGATGGCAGTAGCTAGAGCTGGCCTTATGCACAGATGAAGAATACAGCTTCGTGTAATCTTTTGTACTTGGATTAGAGGAACATCTAGAGGGAATGCATCTTCCCAATATTTCATAATGCAGATCACAATATGTCGGTTCTGCCACCGGCCAACCTGAACAGCCCTAGTCCTTGGTGGGCGAGCGACTTGCCCGCATTCCTCTTTCCCTCTGGTCCCTGTTGGAAGGAGACGGGGGAAGAGAGCCATGAAGAGAGGTGAGCACAGATGCTGGCCCCAACCAGCCCGTTAAAGGACACTCAGATGCAGCAGGGGTTCTGTCGAGCAGTTCCATTTATTACCACACAAGCACTTGCTTTTAAAGGCAAATGGAGAAGGGAGGTTTTTACATCCTCCAATCAGCTTAAAGGTTACGAGAGCATGCATCCTGTCTCAATGCCTAGCTATTGCAATCATGCAGTGTTCACAAGCATGGAAGCACGTATTTGGCCAATAAGGGCTAAGGCAAGGTCCTGCAGACACTCCCACCCTACTTCCTCCCTGGCGCCCTCTTAGGCTGCCACGTTAATATGCCCTTGTGGGCCGATAATGGCACTGCTTATGGTGGCGTTAGTTTTTAAGGCCCGACAAAAATAGTGTTAGTTATTATAGGGCCTGAAAAGGAATTCTGCCCTAGTTCTCTGTTTTATAAATTAAAAAAGAAAAAAATCATAAAAAATTATTTTTCATGTTAACAAATCTCTTTACCATAGTCTGCCTGGGTACCTGAAATTTTACTTTTAAAGATTCATTTGTAACTCATAAGGCTCTTCAGTCTTCAGGTATCTTTGGTTAAAATGTAAACAGTTTTGCTAGGCATAATACATTGACATTTCTCATCCCCCAACACGTGCAAGGATTCTCCCTTGATGTGATTAGCAAGGCAATGAACAAGGGACAAGGAATTGTGATGATAGGAGGTCAGGTATGTTTGGAAGAGGCAGAGTGAGTGTTCAAGGCACTTGGTGGAGTGGGTCTGGGAAAGAAACTTACTTGAATTGGGAAAGGAGACCTCCAAACAAACTTTTCCCATCTCACCACTGTGTCTGGCCCTTGTCCTGAAAGTAGAAAAAGCTTGAGAAAATAAGGTTATATAATAGAAGATATCATAATTAAAAAGCTGCTTCAACGTCCTCAGGAGGAATGGGCTTATTATTACTTCAAATCTGAACTCAGAGCAGATGCATTATTAAAGGAAGACCTCAGGACCACTAGAGGAAGGAATCCTTTCTTTGCCTACAGGCTTTCTACCCAACCCAATTGATATTACAGCTGACCTGGTCCATCTGATCCACCAGTGAATCAAGGAGAGGGAAGCTGAGAAACCCACCAGTCCATGCACCAGCCCTGTGCTTCCTCTCCAGGCATCTTCTCCCAATTCTCTGTCCTTAAGGAAGTCCCCTTTAGACCCACTCTGACCACTTCCCAAAACTTAAGGATCTCTAGTTTAATATAACTTTCTCAAGTAACCACATCTTCCTGGAAAAACTCTGCCTTTAAAGTAAAGTCTTATTCTAAGCAGAGCTGCCTACACTCAGAGCTGAATGTGATGAAGTTCCTTTAAACACAGCATTGCCTTGCCCCACCCAGGAAAGGATAAGCAGCATAAACCGTAGCAAAGTGTCAATGTCCGCACAGTTAGTCTTCTGTGCCTGCCCTGGTCACCCTTTGCTCATGGTTTACTTGCCTTCCCCCAGCTTTTCTCTTCACAATCAGATGCTTTTATTAAAGCCAACTCTCTTCTCACAGAAAATGGGCCCTTTGTAATGGCAAACCCTGTGTTTTCTTCTTTTACTCCCAGGAATCCGTAACTTCCTCCCAGATCTTCTCAAACTGTAGTCTGTGTATCGTATTCTGCTTTGTCCAGTCTGACTGTCACTCTAGGGAACCTCCCTTCCCATACTTCCCATGTCTTTAAAGCTCCAGGTTCATCAGCCTGGAACGATATCATCTGCCCCATCACTACTGTCTCAGACACAAGAATGACCCAGAGTTTAGTTCTTGTCCTTCTTTTTGTAGTAGTATATTCTTTACAGAAAGATAATTAATGGATCTGAGCCTCAGTTACCTCATTTGAAAATAGGTACAAATCTATTCTTCATAACAATGTTGTGAAGATTAATTCATTAACATATGTAAAGTGGCTTCAGGTAAACAGTTGACAGGCCAGTCTTAATGACAAATTAGTTCTAACAATGAACTGAAGGAAAATGACAGTTTACAGTCACTGGTTTTCATCAGTGGCAGTTTTTGTGCATTGTAAGGACGTTTTGACATACTTTATACTTTTCAGATATTTTCAGGGTTTTCTGACATTTTTACCATTATCATATTATTTTGCCTAGTACTCAATAAATAGTCAGCAAATTGTGGCTATTTCCTGATTTCCACAGTCATTTTTTCATTGCATACTGAACTTTGCTCACATCATCATTGCCGTTTTATTAAAGTATTAATATTGAAATATTAAGTTAACTCTGTTTTAAACTGAGAGTTCCTAAGGACAAGAATCATGATTTAATCACCATTGGATATCTACTATCCACTTTGCCTGATGGGTAAGTAGATGTTTAATACATGCTTATTGAACCAATGAATGAGTTGTTGATTTTTAACACTGTCTGAGATGATTGGAGGAAAATGGGTCATAATCTGGGAATTATATTGTACTTGTATAAATAAAGTTTTTGGTTTTCTTCTTTATATATAACTTGCTGAGATATTTTCTAAATTATGTCTCAAGATCTTATTTATGACAGGAAAGAAACCAAACTTTTATTTGAATAGCATAATCTAGTGCTTAATATCATGAATCTTGTAGACACACTTCTACCTTTTAACAGTTATTTACCTAAACAAGTTACTTCACCTCTCTGTGCCTCAGAATATTAATTTCTAAAATGGAAATATTATAATACTGTTATAATAATGTTGGCAATACTTAATTCATGTAATTCTTGTCTATAGTTATTGGAAAAGTAAGCTTTTCTGTCTCTTGAATCACAGTGGTAGTTTATTTTTTTACTGAGACATAGTTGTTTGAACATATTTGTGGGGTACAGAGTTGAATATCAATACCTGTGTGCAATATGTGATGCTCAAATCAGGGTTATTAGTATATTCATCATTATACAGTGTAATCATTTTTCATGGCACATATTGGCTGGTTAGCTCAGTTGATAAATCACAGCCTTATAACATATTGGTAGTTTACATTTTCCTAAAATTTCGTCGATTTCATTTAGATTGTCAAATTAAACACTGAAAATTATGTACAGATACTTTTATATTAAAAAGCATAAATGTAAATGAATACCTATGTCCCCTTTCTCATTCCTAATGTTTGCCCCATTTTCTTTTTTCCTTCATCACATTATTCAATGGTTATCTACTTTCTTCATCTTTTGAAATAACTGTTATTGTTTTTTATTGATTAGACCACTTTTTTAGTTTGGTTTCCAAGTTTTCTTTTTGTACCTATCAATTTTTTTCTTCTTACATTATATGAGGTTAATGTAGTCTTCTGAACTCCTTGGCTCATTTACTGTTAATCATTTTTATTACTAAGAGTGTTTACAGCTAGAATTTACATCTTAATAGGGTCTTCTGATCCATGAACAAGGTATAGCTCTCCACTTATTTAGGTCTTACTTTCAATTCTTTCAGCAGTGTTTTGTAATTTTCTATGTATGAGTATTGCATATATTTTGTTAAATTTTGATGTTAATGTAGACAAGATTTTTAAAATGTTATTTTATAATTGTTCTCTGCTCTTTTTATTTTTTATTTCTATTTTAATTATGTCACATCTAAAGAAAATGCTGATATAATTTCTGCTTTGGAGAATTTCTTAATGACTTAATCTATGATTAATTTTTATAAATATCCCTTGAGTGCTCTAAAAGAAAGGGGTTTTTTTGGTCAGATATAACAACTGGTATATGACTGTAGATAGAGCTTGATGATTGCTTTATTCAATCTTCCATTTTTTAACTTATTTTTATATGTTTAATCTGTCAATTTCTGAGAAAATGCTTTTGTCCTCCATTTAAATTGAGAATGCATTAAGCTATCTTTATATTTCTATCACATTATTTGGTGCCAAAAATATATGGCTGTGTTACATTCTTTTCCATGTTATTTATATTGCCATTTCTGCTCTTCTTGTTGCCAGTTATCTGAGATTTCTATTTTAACCTCTTTATTTTCAGCTCTTTAATTCATTTTGTATTAGATATAGCTCCTACGAATAGCTGTGGCTGTGTATTTACACACTACCACATGTGATTAACTCTCCTTTTTTTAATAGAGAAATTTATTAAACATTTATTGTGGGAAGTAATGTTTAGAATATTTCCTGCACTTTATTTTTTTTATTCCCTATGATTTTGTTGTTTCTTTTCCATTTTACTTTTTCTACAATACATTGGGATAATTGTTTTGTTGACTGTATATTTCTTTCTGTTGGTTTAGAATCTAAATAATCTATTTCTTATTATCTTAGTGATCATCTCAATTCTTAATTAAAAATTTAAACTTACGTTCTGTTCTACATATCTACAATTACTATTGACCTTCCAAATAAATCAAAAGCCTTATCTTATTTGTACTCTCTTTCACTACTCTCCCAAATTACCACCTCACATATTTGAAAGTGTCTTGGATTTGAATTCAAAATTGTTACTAATTCATTCATAATTCACTCAACACTTGTATAGTGTTAACTATAAATTTACTGGGTTTTCTTTGCTTATCACTCTTTTTTGTTTTCCATCTTGTCTCTCTCTTAGATTTCTTTTCCTTTTTAGGAATAAATTCTAATGCAATTATTTTAAAAAGATCTAATAGAGATATATCAAGAATGTCTTCTACAAATAAAACACCCATATAGCAGTAGCTTAGACAAATAGGAATTTGTATCTAACAACTAGAAGACTGAGTGTAGATGGCTTCTAGATTTGGTTCAGGGCTATATATTATCAGGCCAACATTTATGTGATTTTGTTTTCCTCATAGTTGCAGAATAGCTAATGCTACAGGCAAGGACTCTAGTAGAAAAGATAAGGAAAAGAAAAGAATGGCATCTGTATCAGGACACCCAAAACTGTCCCAGAAACCTCATGGTAAAATTGCACTCAGCACTGGCCAAAACGGTATAATGTGGGCAACCCTGGCTATGAGAAAATGGAGGTTATGTCCACAAAGAAACAACATTTTGTCCCAGGGACTAACTTTTAGATGACCTACATAATTGAAAAAACTATTTTGTCTTCAACATGAGTAATAATTTTTTTTTTTTTTTTTTGGTATAGCACTTTAGCTTCAAACTATATCTTTTCAAAGCTCTGAAGGTCTTACTCCATTTCATCCTCCCATGCAGTGCTGTTGATGAGGAGAGTACTGCCAATTTAATCTTTTGTTTCGTTATAGGTAATCTGTCTTTTTGTGCTGGGGATGATCATTCTGGAAGACTTAGTATTTTTTTTTTTTTTTTTTAATTCTTAGGTCTTCAGAGTTGAATTTTGTCCCCCCCAAAATAGTCTTAAACCCTCAGTAACCACGAATGCGACCTTCTTTGAAAATATGGCCTTTCAAGGTGTAATCACGTTAAAATGAGGTCATATTGGATTAAGGTAAACCCTCATCTGATGACTGATGTCCTTCTAAGAACAGGGAAATTTGGATACAGACACTAACAGGGAGAAAGCCATGTGGTGACAGAGTCAAAGTCTGGAGTGATGTGTATACAAGTCAAGGAATACCAAGAATTTCTGGCAACCACCAGAAACGAGGAAAAGGCAGAGAAAGATCCCCCTCTCGGGCCTTCAGATGGAGCATGGCCCAGTCCTTGATTTTGGACTTCTAGCTTTCAGAACTGTGAGAAAATAAATGTCTGTTGTTTTAACCACCCAGTCCTTGGTAATTTGTTATGATAGTCCTGGGAAACTAATACATTAGGGTTCCAAAATTTCTCTAGGAAATGTCTATATATGACTCTTCTCTTATTAATCCTATTCAGCACTATGTAGACCCTTTAACTAAGATGTACCTTTTCTTACCTCTGGAAATGTTCTTACAATTTATTTGATTAATGTCTTCTCTCCATTATCTCTGTTCTCTCTTTCTGGACTACACTGACTCACGCAGGGGGCCTCTCATCTCTACAGTGACTGTTGGTCTGTCCATATTCATGAGCAGCAAAGAGGCCTGACTGTGCTGATTGCAGCCTTTACTGAAGGACCCTGGTTGTTGTTCCAGAGGTCTTTCCCGCCTTATGTTTTTCTTTATTCTGAACATGGCATTTCTCTGGGCTTTAGGGGATAAACAACCCTTTACCATCCAATACCTTGTCTGTATATATGTTCTGGCTGTGGTTTTCTCTACCTTTGTTTTCCTACCATCTGATCCTATCTACTTTCTTATCTTTTAGTTTTTTGTTTTTTTTTTTTTTTTTTTTTTACTATTTTTGGCCTATTGTTAAAATCCATTCTTATTTTACAGATTTATTCTTCGTCAGTTTGTTTTCTGTTAAATCAATCTGTCACATCAAGAAAGTGAACATGTGTTTTGAGTCAGGCCACTGATGGTTTTTAATCTATTTATTTACCTGAGTTTATTTTCCCAGAAGGCCTTTCAAAATCATACTGGTATTAGATGATTTTCTGTAATTTTTTGTTTGTTTGTTTGTTTTTCTAGGGTTCAAACATAATTTGTGGCTGCCTCTGAAGATAAACAAGGTAGTTTTTCCCTCCATGGGAGAATTGATTGGTTTTATGCAAGCTGAAATTTTTAAAATCTCATTTATATCAGAAATAGAAATTGTACGGTATTGGGATGAGATCCACTACTTAATAATAATCCCTTAATATCCTTTTTTAGTATGCCCAGGTTTAAATTTATTTATGTACCAAAGTAGGCACATATACCTCATAAGCCTTTAAATTTGGGAGAAGAGTAACTTATCTTCATTATTAAAACTGACAATTCAGATGTTTTTTCAAGAGTCAAAAATAGTTAAATTAGATTTTCTGGTTCATAGAAACACACACACAAAAATACACACTTACAATACTTCTAGTATTATTTCCTAAGGCAAATTTAGTGCTAGAGAAAGGCTCTTAATTTGAGCTTACACAGGCAGATAATCTTATGTGTGTGGCACAGAGTCTCTTCAATAATTTGCTTAATTGGCAGGAATCAGTTGAAACAAATATAAAATAAACTTGGGACTAAGGATTTCTAAAGTAAAAACAGACAGTATATGCAAGAAATTGAGCAGGTTTTGCCTCTCATTTTTATTCATTTTGTTTGATTTTTAAGGAAATGTGTTTTTCAGAAATCTCCAATATCTTTGCTCAAGGTAAATGTTTCAAATCTCTTCCACTTCAGTAGCAGAACCTAAGAAGGGGAGTAATTCTCTTAGTGTTTATTTTACATTTTGCAATGTTTCAGTCATTCGGAAAAGTACAGAGAACTATATAAAAAATACCTGTGTATCTACCACCCATATCCAACAAATAAATGTTAACATTCCAGCATATTTACTTATCTTTTTGTCTTTTAAGGTGTAAAAGGCTAAGATAAGCTTGAAGCCTCTTTCACTTCCTGCATTCTGATTTCCCTTCCTCCTTAGACGGTCACTGTTCTGAGTCCTTTCTTTCCATTTATTTTTATTTTTTCTTGCTATGCATTCCTAAAGGTTTCTTTATTTTCCCTCTCTATTCTTTATCTTGTAACTGGATTTTTCCCCCTATAATGTGTAATATTATTCCTTCTGCTTATTTTCCCGCTAAATCAGGCACTGATCTTGGCTTTATGCCCCCTTTCTCCACCCCCACCCCCAACTAATCTGTTATTATTGACAAGTATTTTAGTTTCACCTTTCATAGCTCTAAGCCAGTTATTCTTTTATTTTATAATCAGTAGTTAAAGTTGCCAACATATTTTACCAATTTTCATGTTTACTGCTTTTTCATGCTTTCTTATTCTTTTTCTCTTGGTTTAATGTTCTTGCTGCAATACATCTTTTAGTAGTTCTTTCTGGAAAAGAATAAATAGTAAACTCTTTGAGTTTGTGTCTCTGAAAACGTATTTTCCCCTCCCTGTTAGTAACAGTTTAATTATACATGGAAAATCTTAGGTGGACAATTATCCCCCAGTACCTTAGTGGTAAATTTTCACTGACTTGAGGCACACTCTGCTGCTCTTGAGTCTACCTTCAGTCTATTTGTGGTTCTTTTGTGGGAATCTGTCTTTCTTCTCTAATAGGTTTCAGAAATTTTGTGGGTTTTTGGTTTTTTATCTTTTTAAAAATATTCTAAGTTTCACTATGAGACGTCTGGCTGTAGACTTACTCTTATTTTTCCTTCTCAGCCCTCAAAATGAATTGCCAAGATTAAGACTCATGTTTTTATTCAAATCTGCAAAATATATAATCATTATAATTTTGAATTCTGTATTTTTCTTCTAAAGCTAAAATAGAATATCTTATTAAAATTCTTTAGTGTATTGGCTGACTTAAATTTTCCTCACATGCTCAGGAATGTTAGTTTGCAGGCAATTATTGACTGGAAGTTTCCGTTTGGACTCCATACCTCCAGCCTGGAAGGGTTACAGTTGCTTCCACCTGGCAATCAGCACAATACTGGTGATTTTGAGCTCCTGCAGGACAGTGAGTGATGCTGAGAATATCTCAGACCAGTCTTTGAGGAGTAGTCAGCTTGGCTCAGGTCCTGACTAGGAGGCTTTCTCTGGCTTCCTCCCCCTCAGGCCACTGCTGCAGGGGGCAAGCCACAGCTTGTGTGAGCTTCCTTCCACTTGAATGCAAGTCTTTGGTTTCAGGCAGTGAGCAGAGATGGATTTAGCTTCCATTGTCCCATAGGACCAAAATTTTCTGGCAGCATAGACTTGCTTCTGGCCCCCAAGTCTGTCAAGCTGGCAGGTTCTGCCTCATCATTGTGTTTTCAGTTCCATTTCTGGTCCACAGAGATCCTTGTCTTGCTTCCAAAAATGGCTATCTTTGTAATTTTCACTTTTCATGTAAGTCTATCCTTATTTATGGGATGGGAGAGAAAGAGTTCCTCAGAATGTATGCTTATGTGTTTATCTTAGCTGACACATTGGGAAGCAATTATGTAAAAGTTGTATAAAAGTGACTGAATTATATTTAAAAATATATAGGTTTATATATATACTCATACATACACTTTATATTTTCAAGGCTGATAACAAAGTTCTCAAATTAATATTTTTAAATTTAACATGTCTTTCCCTTTATCATACAGAGCCTTAGAAGCAAGTATGCTTGTCCATTCTTGAATGAGGAAATCTGTGTTGATATTATGCCTGTTTGTGGTATTTGAATACGAATCAATTGGGGAGGCACAATAAGACACAAAGGAATCCATTCTTCACATTCAGCAATTAATTGCTTATTTTTATGGCACTGATCTCACTGAAATAAATAGTGCCATCTACTGGTTAAATTTTTGTTACAAAGACAGTGTTGAGCGAAATTTGACATGGTGGGAATTTGCATCACACCTAATTCCATTCTCTGCTTTTCACCTTCATGTAATGACAAGGAAAGAGCTAGAAGTAAAACCCTGATCTAAAACACACAGCTGTTTTGATTCAATAATGGTACCATCTTTAGAAGTAACTGAGGTCTTAGGGATTGGAGCTAGCCGTATTTGCATAGGTAAACAGGAATTTTTTCATAGCACATTAGCTTTCTCCAAGTTTTTTAAAAAGTATTTTTTTCAGTAGAAAAATTCTATTTTGAAATGCAATAAATTAAAGGTATTGAGTAGTCTTTATTATTATTATTATATAAGAACACTTTAGTTTCTAGAATAAGGTAGCAGAACATAGAATGACGATCTGCATCTTAGCATACATCAGTAGTGACTTGTCTCTCCTAGCAGGAGGGTGGGGCTGTGAACTGCTTGGTATATTTGTCAGTCTGGGGCTCAGCAGTGAGTAAGAAGGAAGCATCTGGCAGCATTGCTCAGACTATGAACTGATAAATTCTAATGCAAAGAAAACAGCTAAGTTAGATGGCAATGACACATCCCAAATACAAGCTTACTTTACATGTTAATGCATTAGAGCTTTAGAAAACAATGGTAACTTTCCTATAAAAATCATGTCACTAAATAGTAACTTACATGATAGGTTTATTGTGTCTTGATGGGATTTGATATCAGCCAACAGACTCAACTTCCACCCCTTGATAATTTTCTTCCTGGGGTCTATAGCCCCTAAAGGCACTTTCATTGTTCACTAAGATTATGGAGACCTTAATATTTTAGTTCATCAATAATATGGTTTCTAGGCAATATATCTCTCATTACAATCCCCACATATAATCAGCTACAGTTTTCTAGATTCATAAACATAAAACTGATTAGTATCGTCACGTAAATCTCAGATTACAGAATCTCAGAGACTCAGTATCACTTTTGAGTTAACTGTTTTAAATCTCAGCTTTCTAATAAGGCAAAACCTAATTTTATTTTCAAAATTATGTATTAATTTAAAAAATTTTTTTAACTTTTTCCCTCAGTCCATAATCACCAGCATTGAGAGTCATAAATTTATGTGGCAAATAAGATATTAAAAATATCAACTGCTTAGGAATTGAGCCCTGATAATTCTGATCACTTGTTCTCTGTTAAAGAGATAAATTAATATTTGAAGATAATCATTCCATAATTTTGGACTAATTAAGATGATGATAAAGTCCATTTTGCTATATTAAGTTCAGTAAAATATGAGCAAACATTAATACTTAAGAGGAGAAATATATAAAGAACTAACGTTATAACTACATCTTCATCAAATGCTAGAGACAGATTTTATTAAGTGCGTGAAGGAATGGAAAATGAGTGTCAGAACATTCAAGATTCAATTTTCTCATCCAAAGGAGAAAATTTTCCAATTAACAAGGACAGAAGCTTTGCAGTAACACCACCTAGTAGCACAGTGGGATCATTTGTCTGGGCCTCACACACCTATGATTCAAGCACAGATATTTGCTACTCAGGCTAAGAAGCCCCCACAGGCAACTTGAAATTAAAAGTTGGTCACGAAGATATACAAATGGCCAACAGGCATATGAAAAAATGCTCAACATCACTCAGCATCTGGGAAATACAAATCAAAACTACACTGAGATACCATCTCACCCCAGTAAGGATGGCTAAAATCCAAAAGACTCTGAATGATAAATGCTGGCGAGGTTGTGGAGAAAAAGGAACTCTCATACATTGTTGGTGGGACTGCAAAATGGTGCAGCCTCTATGGAGAATGGTATGGAGGTTCCTCAAACAATTGCAGATAGATCTGCCATATGACCCAGCTATCCCACTGCTGGGAATATACCCAGAGGAATGGAAATCATCCAGTCGAAGGTATACCTGTTCCCCAATGTTCATGGCAGCACTCTTTACAATAGCCAAGAGTTGGAACCAGCCCAAATGTCCATCATCAGATGAGTGGATATGGAAAATGTGGTATATCTACACAATGGAATACTACTCAGCTGTAAAAAAGAATGAAATACTGCCATTTGCAACAACATGGATGGACCTTGAGAGAATTATATTAAGTGAAATAAGTCAGGCACAGAAAGAGAAATACCACATGTTCTCACTTATTGGTGGGAGCTAAAAATAAATAAATAAATTCACACATACACACAAAAAAACTGGGGGGTGGGGGGAGAAGACATAACAACTACAATTCCTTGAAGTTGATACGACAAGCAAACAGAAAGGACATTGTTGGGTGGGAGGGGGGAGAGGGAGGAGGGAGGGGGGTTTCAGTAATGGGCCACAATAATCAACCACATTGTATACCGACAAAATAAAATTAAGAGAGAAAAAATAATAATAATAAAAAAAATTTAAAAGTTGGTCTCGAAAAGCACTGTCTCAAGTGGTAGGAAGTTGCTGCTGTCGCTAGTCAAGTTAAAAGATGTGCATAACGACCATCCAGGTTTTTCATTAAAAATCAAACATTTTCCAAATGGCAATGAGAGCTTTTGACTGACAGTGTGTGGTAACACCACAGCTTCTAAAGATAAGTTATAATCAAACACTAATGGAAATGATAACTTTAAAATGGGGGAGAAAAAGTCCCTTTTGCAAGTATTATTTGTAAATGTGTCAGCTACAGAAAGCCAATAAGAAATCCCTTACTTAATGACATTTCAATTTTTCTTCACGAAGTTAAATTTAAAAAAAGTTGTTAAGGGCCTATTATTTGTGAATGTTACAATGAAACAAAACAATACCGGACAAGCCTTTAAATAATGCTCCTTTTGGGGAAGAGGAGCAGATCGGTGAATGATTATTAATTGAAGAATCTGTTCTTTTGGTGTCTACCTAGTTTCCTTCATTTTGCAGCAACTAAATTCTTACCTATAACACCCCCGTTACCGGACTCATGTCTGGCTGCCTGCACCCTTGAGAAGGAAAGAAAAAAAGCTCAGAAGTCAAATGGTTGGTGTTAGAAAAGCAGATGTATTCCGCTGAAGGAGATGGTCGTCTATCCCATCTCAAAGATTTACATTTACTGAGGGGTTTTTTAAGGAAGGCTTGAGGGAATGGAATGTGGGAGGTGAAAAGCAGGAGAGCAGAAGATGTGAGTTATGAGGGGTCCATTTCTATGGGTCAGGTACAAGGCCTTGTCAAGGCCTCGTCTGGTTTCGGTTCTCATCTTCGCTGTTATCTCAGGACCCTGCAAGATTTTGATTTGAGCCGGTGTACTTGGCTGGTGCCCAAGGTCAGCTTCCAGTCATTTGGCCTTGATCATTTCTCAAAATTCTACAAGTTTCAAAGAAAGAACTGTTAGCTTTGCAGAGTACTAATTAGCTTCTCAGTCTTGTTTTCCTACTTAGCTAGCAAGATAAGAAAGTCAGGGGATGGGAAGCAAGAGTGGAGAGAAAAATCTGTCCTTTTAAAAATCCTCCCCCCCCTCTGCAGCCCAGGCGGCTTTAGGTCCCAACATGGCTTCAGTTCTGCTCACTCCAACATCCCCTCTCCTGCTCTCTATCCCTGACATGGACTGAATTGTGTACCTCCAAAATTCATACTCACAAACTTTAGTGTGTGTGTATTGGAGATATGACCTATCACTACAGAAAGTTATTTAAAAAATAATAATAATACCGTGAACAAAAATTTTTATTTTATATTGATAAATTATAACTAGAAAAGCAAAAAAATTTAAATTTTATTTTCTATTCTAAAAATATGCAGGAGAATAATAATTAAGTTAAATAGAAAATATTCTATAATAACCTGAATAATGTGGTTTACTCGGTTTTTGGAGAAAAATATGTTTATAAATATAATACATATAAATATTTATGTTGAATTAATTACTATATATTCACAACAATACCTGGAATATATAAGCTTTTGTTTGTCTGTTTTTGCGGGGGGTGAGGGGAGGTCACTTTTAGAATAGATCCTGCTGATAATGAGTGTCTTTCTAATATGATGTAACCAATACCTACCAGTGATACCTTTATATAATCTTCTTTCATTTACTTTGGGGAATTTTTCCTGTTGTCTTATCATTCCTGTTCCTTCTAAATGATTTTATGGTTGTGCTGGGATAGGCAAGGACCTGAAAGACAGAAATTGCCTTTCTTACTAGCAAGCTAATTAAAGACATCTCAGTCCTTGCACTTTATTTCAGCAGCTAAGTGATGCATCAAAAGATGTCGAAAATTCTACGAACAATAGAGAAAAAGTCCAGCCTGGGCTAAAAAAATATAAATGTGAGATGCAAACTCAGACTAGATGATATTTAGACTGTTCAACTATTTTGATCTCAGTACTTAATGTTCATTAAAAATATTTATAGATTCTTTCAAAAATCTCATCATCCTGTTCTGGCCAAGGTCATATTTCTAAATGAATCCAAATAGGTCAGAGGGCTAGATATGGAACACAAATGTAGGGTTTAATATAAATTTGCAGCAGATGTGCCTAAAGCCATATACAATAGAATGATGTTTTCCATTCACTCTGTCTCCAGCCTTCTTAAAGCAGGTTAGGCCTGTGGCACAATTACTACCAAACACTGCTACGAGACTGAGCCATGCCAACCTAGTATTTAAACCAATTGAAGTCAATTGTCAAGGTGAATACAGTCTTTTTTTTTTTTTTTTTTTAATATTACCTGGTCAAACTACCCCAAAAATCAGGAGTCAAACAGTAATCACTCAGAACTAAGTTTAAAAAATGTCTGTCAGTGGGGCCGGCCCATGGCTCACTCGGGAGAATGTGGTGCTGATAACACCAAGGCCACGGGTTTGGATCCCTATATAGGGATGGCTGGTTGGTGCACTTGGGAGAGCGTGATGCTTACAACACTAAGTCAAGGGTTAAGATCCCCTTACCAGTCATCTTTAAAAAAAAAAAAGTCTGTCAGTGATTTTCATAAATTGTCCAAGTAATGGTTCCAAAAGAACTGATAGTAAAACTTTCAAAAATATTACTTCAGAATTAAGAATTATAGTTATTTTTTTCTTTCAGCATGACAATATGTTGCTGTTGCTTGTGTTAAAAAAAAAAGCTTCAATTCCTCATTATAGAAGCTATATTAATAGAGCTAACTCTACAATTTTATAGTTTAACACCTAAAAAAAAAAATCTTAAAATGACTGCAAAAGAAAAATAATACAGAGTAAGCAAACTAAAATGGACAAAACATTCAAATAATATACATTGGCCTTAGGGTACATATATAGGTGTATACACATGGATATATAAAACTTTATTGGTCTTGCACTATGAAGCCCAACAACTAATTATTAGAATAATTAATTTGTAAATTAAAATGCCAAAATCATTCTTATATCCTAGGTGTTTAAGTGAGAGTCTACTTTTGCCAGATAACTTATTTTTGACATTTAGCCACTTGGCACGTTTGTGAAATGTGTATGTATCATGCATATGTGTATGTGCATATATATATCAGGTATATGTATATATGTGTATGTGTGTATGTGTATATATTTACTTAATAAAGGAAATATATGTTCCTTATAGAAAATTTTTAAAATTTAGAAGAATTTTAAAAATACAACAAACAGATTTCTCATCCTTACAGAAGTATAGTATGTAATTTAAGTAATTTTCTCTATATATGAAACTTTACACGTATACACACAAACATTCATGTAAA
This sequence comes from Cynocephalus volans, assembly GCF_027409185.1. Lineage (NCBI taxonomy): Eukaryota > Metazoa > Chordata > Mammalia > Dermoptera > Cynocephalidae > Cynocephalus > Cynocephalus volans. The sequence continues at coordinate 77,386,999 of NC_084468.1, read as the reverse complement.
CACATTCACTATCCTTAGGTTATGTAGACAAAAACTTAAAAATACTAAAGGAATACTTCCTGATAGCATATTTTTATTTTTGTAAATAACTCTTCTGCATTCTTAAAAATCCATCTCTGTATACTAAATTGTCTGCAAAAGTTGCTCATCTTTATAGGAGTATCTCTTCACCCTGCTTTCTCCCTCCAAAAGGAATAGAATGCAAAATTTTTCACTGGACATGATAATTCAACATTTTATACTTGCTTTTTTGGTCTAGGCCGAAAATATATATCTTATAATATGAGAGTATGTGAAAGCAATTAGAGATGATTTTTTATAAATTAACCAGACTATCTTTGAAAAAGCTGGACAAATATTTGGTTTCGTGGGTATTTTCTTTTTTTTTTTCTTTATTATTAAGATGAAATATATCACATTTTCATAGGTAAAGAAACATATGTATTTATAAACAGGAACAACTTAATTTATATTTGGACTTGGATCATATATTTCAACAACATTTGCTGCCATAGAATGCGTCATGAATTAATACTAATATTTTCCTTAAATTTTTTATGTTAACAGAATCATTGTCATTTTTCTTTCCTCAAGTTCAGTTTGTAGTGATATTCCTTCTGAATTTGAAGTGCCATTAGTTAAAGATAAATGTAAGAGGTTCACATGAGATCCATCGTGCTTTGTCCTCCTAGACTAAATTTTAAAGTCTAGTCTAATTAGAGATACTGCATCTCTACATTTATTTTCTTCCTGCCAATCCTAAAAAATTTTTAAACAAGCTGTAACTATGTTCTTTGCTTCAGTACCTAGTGATTATAGGCTGGATATAGCTGCATCACTGGGATAGGGGTAGCTCTTATTAAGGTGGCATGTTCTCCTTAATTTTTGCCCAGGCACACAGAAGCTGGTGGGTCCTGAAATCTCTTGGTTTCCATTGAATTTTGTATTTCAGTTGAACTTTATCGGTCCTTTGTGATTCATTTCTTGTTGAGATTTGAAGCTTTTTGGTCAGAGAGCTTTGATGGAGATTTGTACAACTCTAAAATTTATTTTTCATTTCAGTTAATATTTTAATTAGCAGAACTATTTCCATGGTCCTTTAAGATTATTTTTATTCTCACGACTGAAAATCTCTAGTTGTCTAGCCTCTCCTTTATGTAGACACTTTAAGAGTGGTATTTATTAAAATGGCATTTGAAAAGTACAGTAGAAAATGTTTGCTGTGCTACTCGACTGTCGGAACCCTGTCGACATCACCAATTGTAGTGCTCCTAATCCTATTCGTGACGCCAATTGTAAAGCTAGGCAACCACACTAGTTGGGCTTTTTTTACCTGCCAGTAATCCTGTCAACTGGGCTGATTGCCAAGCTAAGGCTGGGTCTGGAGCTCCCAGACCCCTCAAGCCCATTGTCCAAACTGGGTCACAAACCCTTCATATGCCAGGCTGGGTCACCAGACCCCACACATGACAGGCTGGGTCACCAGACCCCTTCATGCAGGTCTATGAGCTAGGTAACCAGCCAAAAGGTCCTCGGAAGCCATAGGGGAAAGCATGGCTGCGCAGGGCTGACGCCCAAGGCAGACACCCGCCTGCCTGCTTCACTAAAACTCCTCTTTCTCTCTGAAGAACACAAGAATAGCAACCAAACTAAAAAGACACATTGGCGTGCATGCACACTAACTCCACACACACACACACACATACACACACACACACACACACACACACACACGCACACACACAATTTGCTTACAAAGGATGTGCTAAAACCACACCCAACTGGACCTGAGGAGAGGGCCCTGACCAAACTATTCTATTTTCCCAACAATGTTCTAAATAAAAATATGGCTGAGGGACGAAGGGGAAAAGAGGACTTGGTAAAGTGGCACAAAAATCAACTATATTGTATATTGATATATTTAAATTAAAAAAACAAAATAAATAAATGTAAATAAATAAAAATGTAAAGTACAAACAATAAAACAATTAGCTATGGGTTTTCTTTGGATTTAATTGTTATTTATCAATTAGTTTTTTGTTTGCTTATTCTTATCTAATAGAATTCAGTAAGAAAAGATATAAGAATGCAAATAAATGGTAAAATCCAATTATTAAACTTGGTGTAGTTTTAAAACAATAAAAAGAATTTAAACATAGTAAATAGAATTTGATAATAAGTATATATTGAAAAGATTTTTTTTTCTTTTATTTTTTTTGGCAGGTGGCTGGTACATGTATTTGAACCCATGACCATGCTTTGATAATACCATGCTCTAACCAACTGAGCTAACCAGCCAGCCTTTGAAAAGATTTTAAAAGCATATAATCCAACCATAAATCAAAGATTGGATTCTTGTCTTCAGTATTTTGGCTAAGATAATTTTAGGAGTATGCTGAAACACCTCAAACCTGAAGCAGATTATCTGTTGTTAGAATTAACTACTCCCTCCTTTGTATATTTACAGAGCTTTGAAAGGTTTCTGTCCTGACTACATAGATTGTTTTTATGCATGTGTGTGTTCCTAGTTTAAGTGTGCATATCTAGCAGTCACCTTTGTATTTTCAGGAGATGTATAAGTACCTAGGATCCAGGTGAATCAACTTCCCGCAATAATAATTATCTTATATCCTTGGGAGTCAGCCCATTAAATTAAAATATCGATAGCTTTAATTGTTATAAAGTGCTGTTATACTGAGTTGAATTTTCTCTCCCTGTAGGATCTACTTAAGGGCCCTTGTTTTTTGTTTTTTGGGGGGGGGGGGTTGGAGACAATACACAAAAACCCTAAACCTGTTTCACATGAATTTATTTCACATGCAATTATTGAGGCAATTAAGAATATTTTCCCCACCTTTTGTCTCTCTTCTGCATACAAGTATTCCATCCCCAGTCTCTCCAAACATATACATCATGGGGCATGATTTCAACACATTGGTAAAACCTCTCGGTTCTTCTCACTGAAAAAAAAAAAAATTCATACATGACCAAATTATCTGAGAAAATGATTCTATAAACTGAAATACTATGCATTTGAACATATAGAGCAGGACCCATCTAGTTCTAGAAACTTTACTTCTGGGAAGGAATAACCTGCCTGTTACATGCTACATGTAAAATTTGACTATATGCTTCTTTGGTTAGAGCAGTACTACCAACACTGTGTTTCACGAGAAGTTAATAAGTACTACACACATATATACACACATATACATAATTTGTTCTCTGGCCATATCAGCTTGGAAAACTCCCGTTTAATTTAAGTTTCAGCAAATTTAAATTTAAGAAGTTCTTAAATAGTAGGACATATCATAACCTCTAATATGCTATTGTGCCTGATCACTCCCTGAGGGATGAACATACTGCAGTGTTTGCCAAGGTCTTCTGACTCCAGAACCTTTTTTATAGAGTATCTTGCAGGACATATTTTGGGTTAGAATGTTGGTACTCTTTGGAGCATGAAAAAGCATAGTTTCATCCTAAGTATAAGAGATACAGAATCACAGGAAACATGAAATTAAAGTTATTTATGCAACATAAATCTGCCTCATCATTGTGGAAGATTCATGTTTCTCAAACCTAAATACTGAACTGAACAGGAGAAGACTGGGATGTGTCACGAGAACACGGTGTTCAGGCAGCTGGTTCCTGGAAAATGAATCAGAAAGTGGCATTCTCCAAGTGGAGATGAGCTAAGAGCTACAGGTAACTGTGGCCCTCAAAGATGAAACTTTGGCCACATACCTACTAAGCTCTGTGAGCTCATTCAGGATAGAATGCAGATGTCTCTGTGGGACAATCTGTAGACTAAGGCAGAATCTGCGCCTTGGGCTGAAATTCTCCTGATGAACTACTTCTATGTTTCTTGACATCTCTGGTAATTTCTCTTTTGTTTTCTCCTAGTGGTCAGTAAAATCTCTGAAAATTCCAACCAGGCTCAGTTTTGTGATGCATATACAAAATAAATAGTTTGTCCTTGCTTGGTTTGGAGGGGAGCAATACACACTGTCATTTGACCTCCTGATGGCAGCTGTACTCTCAATGGCAAAGTGCTAAGGAAAAGGCAAAATGTACTGACAATCTCATAAGGTCAGTTTTATGAGATGCCTTTCCCTACCTGGAAAGCCCACATTGGCTGCTAGCTTCTAGGACCTGGGAGAGTCTGCAGTTACTAGGGGTTATGATTCCTTCACAAATTGTGTTAGTTCAGACAGGAATTCCCTTTTTCCCCACTTTTGGTTTTATTTGTTTGATGCTGCCACATAACTGTATTGATTTACCTTGAGCCAACAAGAGAAGAAAAACAACAGATCTTTCTATCATTCTATTTTCTCCACTGTTTGCTATTATTTTTTTCCTAATATGCTCTTTGGATTTTTGGAACAAAGGACAAGAATTTATAGAAATTCCTTTCAAATGTAATTTCTAAAGACAGCACATTCTTCTAATCTCTCCATATATCATTTGACCTTGCTTCTTCAGGGTATTTTTGTCACATCAAAAATCTTATCATCTGCAAATGTAATAAGTATGCTCTCTAATTCTTCATTAAAGGCATTAATAAAATGGTAACAGATTGGAATCAGTCCATTAATATAAGCACTTTCTTTTCTCCATAATTACATTAACATCTAGCCTGTATTTCTTGGTACTATCCCTAAGGACATCTCGAGACACCTTGTCAAATATCTTGTCAATTGCAGACACACAAGGAAAACAAGAGAATTCAGGATCACAGCTGATATTTACCATTTAGTTGAGTGATATTTCCAAAAAACATTAAGACAATTAAAATTTTGTAGTATGTTATTTCTTGCTTTGTAGCAATTTTCTGATCTAGCTCAGAATATACTCATATACCCACATAATACCCATACAAAAATATGTATAATTTATTACAAAAACTTTCTAGTTGATTTGTTTAAAGAAACTGGTTTTCTGATTATACAGACTTGGATTCAGTCCTACATAGGACTGTGAGATCTTGTTAAAGTTACTTAAGCACCCTAGGCTTCAGTTTCCTCATCTGTAAGGAAGGCATTAAGAAAAATTAAATATAGAAAGTGTCTTGCACATTTCTGGCACTTAGTAGATTTTTAGCAAAGATAGGTTTCCTTACCAAACTTGTTACAACTATCTTAATAATGTAAAGTGTCTTTTGTAGTTAAAGAGAGGCTGCTTTTCAGACTGTTAAATGGCATCAGTATAAATTCTAAGTTTTGTATAAATAGGGACTATAGTGAAATAGATATATTTATCAATAAGTCTATACAAACTTGTATTTTGAATTTAGAAGCAAAATACAAGTATCAAAATAATGTTATAGTAAAAAAATTATATATAATAATATAGTAATGTTACAGTAAAAAAGTTACTGAATGCCTACCATATATTTCACCCTCTGTTAATATTGGTAGCAGAAAAGGATTTGCATTAGTCTGTTTCTGTTCCTTATACCAAAAATGCTTGGAACTGGGTAGTTTGTAAGAAAATTAATTTATTGATTACAGTTTCAGAGGCTAGGAAGTCCAAAGTCCAGGGAACACATCTGGTGAGGGTCTTTGGTGGTTGCTTTACAGCAATGAAGAGGTCTCACATGGCAGAAAATGGTAAAGAGAGTGAAAGACTCTCAAGTGCTCTCCTTTTAAAGCCCCCAGAACCACACCCATGGACCACCATTAAATCATCAACCTAATCACCTCTTCAAGGCCCTGCCTTTCAATTACCATTATAGGATTTCCTACCCTCAACAGACACAATGAGGATTAAGCTTTAATGACTTAATCTACTGCAGGATTGAATCTCCTTCTTTCAAGATAAGGTTCAAAGCATGGGTCCTTCCAGGGAGGAGGCCACAATTTAGTGAGCAGAACTTACAGAAAGCAAATAATTACAATTTAGTGTGCTAGGTTCTTAAAAAGCAGGTTGTGCAAAGTATGTGCAATAAAACTGGTTTAATTAACTGTTCCAGGATTACTCAGAGGAAATTCTGAGAAGAGGAGACATTTTTGCTGTTTTATAGAATGAGTAGAAATTTAAAGGGGAATAGCGTTTCTTGCTTAGGAAGGGGTGAAGAATTTGGTGTGGATGGAGCATAACTCTGGGCTGGACTCTCCAAAAAATGAAACTCAATATGTACTTGTTAGCTTTCTCTAACATGTTTAAAACTTTGCAACCGCTTCTATAAGTGCTTTTGATTTAGGGAGAAGACGACACATTTAAGAGTCATTTAGGAGAACTAATGTATTGGACTTTGGAACTAATTACTTTGAATAATGAAAGAGAAGCAGATCAAAATGAAGTTAAGCATCTATTTTGGGTGACTAAGCAGATGGCAGTTAAATTAATAGAATTAGAAAATTGTAAAAGAGTACCAGATTTGAGGGATATGTGTAGCTTGAGCTATTCATGAATATATTGTACAGTGCAGTATCCAGCAGCCCCATGTCAGTTAAGTTCTGGCACTCATAAGTAAATTTTATACACAATCTGTATTAATTGTCATTTTATTACAATTGGATAAGTCATATATGTTTATTGTGGAAAATACAAAATGTAGAAGACAGAAAATATAAGTTCTTCCTAATCCCATTATATATTAATAATTACAAGGGTTAACATTTTGGCACTTATCCTTCCAAAATTGGGGTTATAATGTTCATTCTCTTTTTTTTTCACTTAACTTTACATCATAAGCAAATTTCCATGTCCCAAAATAATAATTTTAAATAGTAAAATGCTGGGCCGACCCCGTGGCGCACTCGGGAGAGTGCGGCGCTGGGAGCGCAGCGGTGCTCCCGCCGTGGGTTCAGCTCCTATATAAGGATGGCCGGTGCGCTCACTGGCTGAGCGCGGTGCGGCCAGTCACAAAAAGACAAAAAAAAAAAAAAAAAAATAGTAAAATGCTGCATATTATTATATAAATAAACCTAATAATAATTTATTTAATTCTATACTTCTAAATATTTTAAATGTTTCAATTTTTTTACAGTAAAATATTGGCATGTTTCCTATCTTTTCCATAAATATCTGCATACAGCTAATTTTTCCCCACTAAATACATTTTTAGAATTGTATTAATTTAACAAAATGTACGAAAATTTGAGGAGATTGATGGAGAGTTTCAAACTGCCCTCCAGAAAGCTGGTCCTATTTTGCATTTACTTTGCCAAGCACTGTGGTGAGATAATTCATTTCACTGGAATTAATTGTAATTATGAAGTTAAACTTCATGTCTCCTGATTGGCTCTATCTTTGAACACAAAAATTTTTACTGGAAAGGAAATGTATGGCCATGTAACAATAGCCAGTTTTTACAATTATGTTAACAATAAAAATAGATTTCTCTTAGAATTTTGAGAAAATCCCTTTATGCCAAAGAAAATGTTAATATAATTTGTAGCTACAAACACAAATTTGGAAATATTTAGTGATTTATTGTGTGTGTGTCTGAGTCAGTCAGAGGGAGAGAGATGTACATCAAGTATATCACTAATCAGAGTACTGGTAGCCATAAAAATAAAATAAAAGGGTAAACATAAAATATAATAATTATATTAATAATTTTACGACACTTTATTTTAGTTTTCAAAGAAATTTCACAACTTGTTGAGTAGGCAAAAGTGTGCAGGGGGCTCAGGGGCGGCAGGCCCTGACCTCCCAGTAGCCCCTTTTATCCCCCCGCCACGGGATGAGCAAGAGAGGGAACCGGTAGGATGATTCCTGCCACCCTAGTGGCCAGGAGAGCCCGGGAGGAAGGTGAGGATGCCGCCCGCCTATTCAGCCCACAGAGAGACCCTCAGACGCGGCAGGGGTTCTGTGAAGCAGTTCTGTTTATTTCCACACAAGCACCTGCTTTTATAAGCCTATGGCAAGTGGATTTCCTAACTTCAACCTGTCATCTTAAAGGTCATGTGAACATGCATCTTGCTCTAATGCTTTGCTATTGCAATCACGCAGTGAGCACGAGCGCGGAAATATCTTTTATACAATAATTTTAAACTATGTCTTTCCTTGGCCATGCCCCTGCGGCTTCCGTCAGGCGCCATCTTTATCTCTCCTGTCCAGGCGAATGTTTTCAACAGATTACATACGCATATGTGGGTGGGGTCGTGGCTAGTTCTCTGGCCCCCTGGAGGAGGTGTGTGGCCTCAACGCCCCAACAATTTAATTCTTTACTTTGAGATATTTACTTAAGTACTTTAAGCCCATCTAGAATATGAGTTTCAAAAGCACGTAGTAGGTGCTCAAAAACATCTGTTGTATGGGCAGATTTCAAGACGCTTCTTGATGATATTTTTTGTCAGGATTAAATACAGTACTTGAATGCCTTAATGTAGTAAGAGCTCAATAAACATTAGTTGTTATTATAACTAGTTTAATCACTGTCAGAATATTGTCTTTGGATATGCAGTTCTCTTTTTAACACCTCCAGAAATTTGCTTCTGGCATTAAAAAAAAATACCTTGTAATAGATTTTCTCTTTTGCAAAATGAGAGTTAGACTTCAGATGCACTTAATGGACCCTACATAAAAATGTTGCCATCACCCCCCACACACAAAACAAAACAATATTGAAAGTTAGACTGCTAATAAGAAAATGTAATCTTGTGATACATTTATTGAGTGAACACAATTTTTTCTATGTTTGATTCCTATCTGAAATGTCTAGAGTGGTTGTCTCAGGGGGATGAAGATTAAATCAAAGGTAGGATATATTGCTGTGCCAGTGAACTCGTCTCCTACCTTAGTTATGTAGCAATCAGTGCAGGAGGCAGTAGGAGTAGTGGTGAAGAGCACAGGCTGAATTCAAATCCTGGTTCTGCATGTATGAACTACATGAATTGAAGAAAGCCACTTTATCTCACTGAGCCTCAGTAAACAGTAAGAGCAATTGTGCTTACCTCACAGAGTTGCTTTCTTTTCAGTGGAATTGAACTGAATGGAGTATGTAAACACTTGGTACAGTTTCTGATTCAGAGTTAGCACTCAACAAGCAAGTAGCAAGTCTCCCTATTGTTGTACTGAATACCTTTGGTAAGGAAGGTCTTTGGTAATTCTGGAACCTACATTTTCAAGAAAACCTGGAGAAGAACTATGTCGAGTTCTTTTACCTGCCTGTAATCCTGCTGACTGGGCCAGTTATTGAGCTAGGGCTGGGTCTGGAGCTCAGAGACCCTTCAAGCCCATTCACAGACTGGGTCACAAACCCTTCACATGCCAGGCTGGGTCCCCAGACCCCTCACGCACAGGTCTATGAGTTAGGTAACTGGCAAAAAGGTCCTTGGAAACCATAAGTTGGAGAGCATGCCAGCGTGTGGTGGATGCCGAGGCAGATGCCAGCCAGGTGGTGGCAGCGCACATGCGCACTAACTCCACCCCCCCCCACAATTTGTTTACAAAGAATGCACTGCACCACCCCCAACTGGACCTAAGGCAGGGGCTTGATTAAATTATTCTATTTTCCCAACAAACTAGAACTATATCACTCTGCACCTTTCCTTATGCACCCCTCGCTCTCTCTCTTCCACCTACTCCTATTTTTTTGCACCTAGCAGTCATTCTTCCCCTGCATAGATAGGGTCTCTTTGGGTCATCCAGTATGGTGTCAACTCATCTCAGATGCTGGTATTTTTCCTTACAGCCAATCTAATTGACTTATTTAAAGTGACTAGAAAAATAAAGTAAGTCCCAGTGTGGAGACCATATCTTAGTTCTATGTTTTACTATTGTGTGACAATAAAAACATTGTTGCCTTTGGGCTTAAGATTCTATCTCTATAAAACTGGGTTATATCCACTTCAAAGAATTTTGAAAAGGATTAAATAACGTAAAATGCTATGCCTACCATATAGTTATTGTTCAGTGAATAACAATGGTTACTTAGCTTATGATAAAAATATTATTATTCTCATGACTGCCATTATAATTTTTGTAGTCTCAGTACTTAGCAGTGCCTAGGACAATGTTTGCACATGAATGAGTGAATGGTTAGTCCTACTGCTACACAAGCAGTATCATTTTTTGTCTATGTGGGAGACTAATGTTTTCTACTAGAAACATGAATGTATGTATATATTGGCAGCATACATGGAATACACTGGAACCTGTGTGTTGCTTTGGATGACTACGCAACTCAGCCGTGTGGTTCAAGGTACTGGTGAGCCCTTGAAAGGGAAGCTGGCTCAGCCCCTTAAATAAAAATGAGTAGATGAGAAAAAGTAGAGAACAGATTTATTTAGAAACCATCCTACACAGACACAAGGTGCAGTTTTGTTTTTGTGACACACCAGCAACTCTTTAAATATTTATTTTCAACCTGGGAAATTCATGTGCAGACTGACAGCATATTTAGGTCTTGAATATGCCATCTCAGCAGGGCCTACTTAAGGCTGCCCATCTGGAAGATGAAACTTTAGAGCCAATTTGAAAACACTTTTTCAAGGACAGATATAACTGTGTCTAGCTGATTTCCAAGACATATGAAAGCAAACCTGGGGTTTTTGTATTTGGGAATTAACATTTAAATAAGAACTGATAATTCTTTTCTGAAACACCTGTAGCAAACTTCTGCATAGTCAAGCCTAATTTAAATTCAGTTCTATAAAACCAGCCTGAGAACAGTGTATGAATCATAGTAGAGAGACATGTTTTCTTTTTATGGCACCAAATGCAGTAAAAAATGTAGTTAGAATTTTATTCCCATCTCTTCTCTTTAGACTTAATGGATAGGTATAATGTGTTAAATCTCTGCCAATTGAATAAAATCCCCCAGAATTCTACCAAATAAACTTCTAAATGTAATGAGGCAATGTTACATTTCTCCTTAAAATTACTGCTTTACCAATTTGTAAGATTTCTTTAAAAATTTGTATTTGTATTATAGAATCTCAAATGGTCAGAGTCGGTTCATTCAGTTAGTCTTTCACAAACACTCCTACGATTTGCAGGAATATTCTTCCTTCCTTCTACCCTTCCATCCCACTCTTAACTTCCATCTTTCCTTCCTTCCTTGTTTCCTTCCTTCCTTTCTTGGATTCTCATAAACTAGTAAAGCCAGTGTTCAAGTGTGAGCATATTTAAATGTTCAACTCCTCTTTCCCTTTCCTGATAGTTCAAGTTATTTTTTCCAGGAGCTATATTTAGATTATTTCTCTATAAAATAATATTTTTAAGTCTGTAAATTACTTAATATGAGGGGTAAGATACATTTAGGGGAATTGGGTGGGGAGGAAGGGAAGAGCCACAAGCAGGAGTGACAATGGTCATGAAAGCCACAGTAGAAACATTTAGGTCCCTGACAAAATCCCAACCATACCCCACAGCATATTCACAATATTTACTCCAAGGGCCCCCACACCAGCATAATAGTGACTGCAAAAATATCAATGAATGAAACTAGTTCCTCTGAAATGGTTTTCTATAATCTGTGTTTTAAAAGAGGAGTTTAACTTGCCCCCAAATTATCTTCTCAAGAATTAAGAAGCAGCATGTGATATAACTCACTTTCTACTCTCAGTACTTTGAGTAGGACTTTCTTGAAATCAGTACTGAAATTGAGTAGCCAATATATTCTGAGAAAATCTAGGGCAATAACAGTAGATGGCAGGAATGTCCCTCTGAGAGTTACCTCTTTTAAAATGAGGTCCGATGTTACTGGAACAAAGAACATGAGATGGTTTTTCCATTTGGGATGTCTGCTTGCAGATGGGTACAGCTTCCCTGTTTACTTGGCAGGTAGAGCAATTACCCAGGAAAACTGCATAAACAGGTCTCCATTCACCTATTACCCTAGGTTTTATATAGTTTTGAAATGTTGACCATCTTTAGCAGAATTCTTCATAGCCCTCTGTGCCACTTCCTCACATGTACTTGAAATTGGAGCACCATGCAATTGGGCAATGATTGCCCTTACTGGAGAGCAAATATCTGGTGAGCTATTTTCCGAGAACTGGTATGACTAGATTCCTCTTCCACAACATTTCTTGTATGGTATTGAATAAAAATGTTGCAGTGTGTCTGAAGTCCTTTTTTCCCATCATTATCCTTATTGTTTTTTTTTTTTTTAACATAAAATAATGCACTATGGTTAAATACTATCTGGTGATTCCTCTTTGGATATTACGACAAGGCTGCAGAAACAAGTGTTTCTCCATCTTAAAACTTGGAGCTGACAATGCAAAGCAGTGTGCACCATCTCTGCTTGGACGCAGACTCCTAGTACATGGGGTGAGTTCATTCATTTTCTACAGGACAGTTCCTTGAGATTCGTGGGTTTTCCTAAGTAGGTCCAGTCACTTACATAACTACGGAATAAACTTCTATAATGTTTAAGTCACTCTTTTATTGGCTTTTCTGCTTCATGCACCTAATCCTAATTCTAACTGATTCAGCTAGTTACCAGGAATAGGCATTAACAGTCGCTACCTTCCCAGGGGAAGGAACATGTGATTTGAGCCTCGAACTAGATCTTTAGCCAGATAGATATTGGGTTAGTGGAAGGGACGTGGTTGTGACTTAGAAGAAAGGAGAATGAAGGGGCATTTGGGGTAGAATAAACACTGTGTTCAGATGTACTACAGGTACACTCAGGTTTAAATCATTAAGGCTTGCTAAGTAGCTGTGCTAAATAAAAGGAGTCAAGGGAGTATCTCTATTCTCAACTGTGCCACAGAGGCTGAGCTTCATGAACGGGATCCACAAGCTCCTTCGCCCTCTGGCCTCTGGTCGGGTTCCGTCAATGGGCAGCACCAAGAGAACATCAGAGTGAAAGAAGAGCGCGAGGCCAGGGTACTTACGCCCTCAGCTTCTTCCCTGCAGGAACTCTCAAGGCTGGCTGCATCCATCTACCAATGGCAGCTCCAGTCAGTTGGCCCTCTCTCTTTGGGTTCCTGTGACCACCCTGTCCCTTTGTCCCCTTAGACAAAGGGGAGGTAATAGCATCTTGCTGTTACTAGCTGTTTAGGAAAAACAAACTGTTCTTTCTAGATACTTACACTCAAAACAGAACACTTCTGACACTGAATGTGTGGGCTTCCCATACCAAGTATTTCTGACATTAACTGCCTGTATTTAGCACAGACCCCACAGGTTAAGGGTTCAGTCCCACAAAATTCCCCACCCTCCACTTCAGATACCAACTGCAAGTGCTGGGTCACCAGGTTACCCACTCTTTTGTCCGACTTGACTACAAATTGGAGGTTCCCATGACCCTCTCTTCAGATTCAATCACTTGCTAGAATGGCTTACAGTCTCAGGAAATCAGTTTACTTACTAGATTACTGTTTTATTACAAAAGGCATACTAAAGGATAAAAATGGACAGATGAAGAGATATAAAGGGGGAGGTCTGGAAGGGTCTCGAGCAGAGGCACTTCTGTCCCTGTGGAGTTTTGAGGTGACCGGTCCTCCCCAGCATTGGGATGCATTTTTGTTCACTAACCTGGAAGTTCTCCAAACCCTGTCCTTCTGGGGTTTTATGGAGGCTTCATTATGTAAAGCATGATTAATTAAGTCATTGGCCAATGGTGATCAACTCAACTTTCAGCCCCTTTCTCCTCCACAGAGGAAGAGGTGGGGCTCAAATTTCCAGCCCTCTAATCACATGTTTAGTTCCTCTGGCAACCAGCTCCTCTTCCTTAGGGGCTGTCCCAAAGTCACCACATTAACATAAACTCCAATGTGGTGAAAGGGGCTTTTTATGAATAGCAGAATATGCTCCTCTCACCCATTTAGGAAATTACAAGGGTTCTAGGAGCTTGGACCAAGAATCTGGGATGAAGCCCAAATACGTATTTCTCATTACTCAGTATCACATCACAGTAGCCCAGAGGATCTGTAGTCCAGAGGATCTGCACTCTTGTGATTTCTCCTGCTGATACTTTTATAAATGGTCTCTTTATTAAACACTACTTGAATGAACTCAATTTTGATATGCTTTTTGTTTCCTGAGGGGACCCTGGCCTATCAGAGTTCTGGTTGCTTTATTTTGCTAATTTAGAGCCCTTATTCAAAACAGTAGGCATAAGCTACCCAGTGTAAGTACTTATATAAAATGCCTGGAAGGATTTTGTGAACACAGCAAGAATTTTTTGAGAATTATTGAAACCACCCCGTGAACTAAGGAAATGGTGAGAAAACTTATCCTCTGGGTTCTGCCTCTCCTAGTGCATGCCAGTGTCCAAATGCATGCTCTCTGTGAGGAAGCATCACTTTATCATGTTAGAATACTTCACTGTTGAGTCCCTGCTGTTGTTCAGTTTGTTTCGAGAATTAAGTCTCAACCAAATGATTTCTACAAAGACTTTGCTTCCCTTTCTTACCCTCCCCGCAACCCATCTGCTCTGCAAATTGGTTGCTGAATAAATACTTTACTTGTTAACCCCTGAATTGGCTTTTCCTCTCTTTGCTCAGAACTAACCGTACGTTTGTTTGTCTCTTTTACTGTGTTGCTGGAGAGAAGCGAAAGGTTTTCTTCTTCTGTTTTAGGAAGAATCATTTTACCATGGCAATTAGAGTTGAAAGTATTTTCTATTACTCAGCAACTTCACAGTTCCCATGAACATCATTTGAAGGTTACATCTCCTGAGAGTAGCAGCAGAGATTAGGGTTCTATCATACACATACACAACTGCACTGAAACAGGAGAGAGGGTATCAGTGTCAAAGAAATATACTGGTTGTGTGTAGCCAACAATTCAAATGGGCAGGGGGCATCATAGAAAATGAACAGGGAGAGGTAGGAAGGTGCTTTTATGCACATTTCTGACACACATTATTCATTGAAAGCGACAGAGATCTAAGTCAGAAAACTGTTCTTTATACACAGTAGGAGATTCACACATTTATAAGACATACAGATACAGCAAAATACTAAAAAAAAAGGATAAACAGGAATCTAAAAAAGTTATTGAGATGTAGAGAAACTACTGTATCCCAGAAATGATGAGGAAATTTATAAACTTGGCTTGTTCTGAAATTGTGTAGTTTCTCTTTTAGTCCTTGAAACCACAAAGATCATTTTCTATGTCTATCAATAGATACTGGTTTTGTTTCTTCATACTTTCATTTCAAATCATTTTGATGAAATGTTGTATTTCTCTTGAAAAAACAAATCAGTACGTAAAGGCTTATTTTCCCTTCTTCTATTCTCATTTTGTTGGCTAGCTCTTACCACGGTCTCAGGATGGGTACAGCAGTGCCAAACAGTACATGCATAAACAGCAACGTCTAGAGCTAAAACGAAGGCAGGGACGGGTGTTCTTGTATGTCTTTTTAAGATCTAGAAAAATCTTTTTCCAAATCCTCAGTCATCTTGTGACTCATTGGCCTGAATTAAGTCACGTGGTATTCCCTAATCAATCATTGTCAATAGGCAATGGAATTTCCCAAACTGGTTTGGTCAAGTGAAAATTATCCAATAAACATAATTGGGTTATCAAGATTTCTACCCATGGTCAAGGCCCAGCCCTGAAGCACACCCTCACATGAAGGAATATTGACACCTATTGAAAAAAAGTTCCATTAGTAAGAATAGAGAAATAGCTGTTAAGTAGACAATCGCCAGTCTGTAAGAATGACTGTGAAAAATCTAAAAGATCATGCAAATGCAAGGGACCATAACTAAAGAAAGAAACACCAGCAGTAGTGGCAGGATTTCAAGTAATAATTGGGAAGAGAAAAAATTTTTCCTGTACTCATTCCGTGAAGCTCTTTATTTAGGCAGCATTTTATCTTTTTTGGTAAGAGAAAAGAAGACAGTGGCTGGAAAATATTTATGTTCCACATCAAGGAAGAATTGAATTTATTCAATTTATTTTTGTTTAATTTCTTGTCCTGAAAAATATTCTGCAACTCATCCAACCATGGGTCAGAGTATAATCCAATTTTCCCACTGACCTGATTGATAAATTCTTATCTTAACAAGATTAAGGCTCTAAAGCAGGAACTTCTCTGATGTTTCAAAAGGCAATAGCTTTTTACTGATTTTCTTGTATGTTTGACCATTTCTTAACTTGCCATTTGTTCTTTTAAAATTTTATCACCTTATGTTCTCAGTTTTTTCTTTTTCAGTGGCAATAGTGCTTTCCATTTGCCCTTTAGCCTACTAAAAGGCCAGAGTGTCTGTCTGAAATATCTCCAAGATACTGTAAATATTACATGAAAAATGTGTAGTATTGGACTATCCTAATAGCAGAACCATATGTCTTAAGCCCAAATTCATGAGTACAGTATAGTATACTATAAGTACAGGAATATCCTATATGTGAGTATAGTGCTGTCTACTATATACTTAGGAAGGTCCTATATGTGACTATAAACTAATATTTTCACCCAAAAAAGCAAATATCTTATAAAACCTGTCTTTTATCATTTATCTTTCAGTGGGTGGCACATGGAAAGGCTGACCTTCTCAAAGGCTTTCCCAAAAGCCTTTCTGGTATGTATATCAGTCAATTTATAGATCCATCTCCAAATAAGGAAGCCTGGGTTCTCTGGAGAGCTGGCCCAGTTCTGAAAGGAAAGCTTAAAGTAGCCTGTCTGCTTATGAGTAGAGGTTATCTAATATTAGCTTCTGTGTGATGGAAAATAAATTGCCCTAGCCATTAATCACTGCATAACAGACTGACTTCATGATGCAGAAAGGACTTAAAATTAGTGATAGTTTTATGTGAGGGAAATACAATATTGCATTTTATCCAGATTAATCAGGTTTTCAATTCTTCTGATTCAATTATTTTTTTTTTCAGTTCTTACATAAAAATCTGGTTTTCAAATCTTTTAATTATCAGTTCCAGAAAATGTGAATGATGGGTGCATTGTAATTACTTTAATATCAATAAGTGGTAAACATGAGTGTTGTACAAAATATATGGACATGTCTCTACTCAGACATGAGTATAGTATAGTATAAGTATAGGAAGAGCCTATATGTGAGTATGACACAATTCTCCTAACCAGATACAACCCTCCTGCCTGAAAGTAAATAAACGTTAGACTAGCTAGTTAGCTCAGTTGGTTAGAGGATGGCCTTGTAACACCAGAGTCAAGGGTTCAGTTCCCCATATGGGCCAGCTGCCAAAAAAGAAAAGAAATTTGGGGGGAAATAGAAAACAAAAAAAAAAAGGACCTGAAAAGATGCTTTGGTTTGCTAGCTGGGCCCTGAAGGAGATCACTGGCAATATTACACTAACTTGGTTAATCATGTGTGCACCTACGTCAGATTGCCTGGGTTAGAAAAATTCCATCTCCATGATTTTTTGGCTATGTGATTTTGAAAGTTTCTTTAAAATTTCTGTGCTTTAGTATCCTTATCCATAAAATGGTAATGATAATAATAATGACAGAATTGGGTCATTGTGACCATTAAATTAGATAGTATAAATAAAGCACTCGCCTAGCACAGGGCTCAGTGTTAAGTATTATTGTATTATCTCACTTTATCCTTCAAGTTGAAGAACTTCCTCCCAACTTAATTTTTGTAATTTCTAATAGGTTTAGAGTCAATTTGATTCAGAAAGTGCTTTATATTCCTGGCTCAATACAATATACCCATACATTCATTGTTTCATTGGAAACAGAAAGAAGTAAATTAGTGCCATTCTATCAGTAAGTTTTATTAAGGTCCTGGTATGAGACAAACCCTATCCTAGACCTTAAGCACAAATGATGGATGACACAAAGGACACCAAAGAAGCATTTTGGTGCAGAGTTTACATTGACGTTTGAGCAATACAACCAACACACATGAAAGTAGTGGGCAACAAAGTAGAATTAGAAATTATAAACACATTATGCATATCTCTAACATTGCACCTCCCTCATGATCTCATAATTATCGGTTGATATCTGTCTCCCCCTGAATATAGAAGTTCTTTGAGGGCAGCTATGAAGTCCCGCTTGTCAGAGGTCTAGGTCTGTGAGCTGTGAGTGAGAACAAAGGAACGCAGTATTCAGGGGAGTGTTCACAGTTATATGATTAGAAAGAACACTGGAAAGAGAGGGAAACAGACTGCTGAGCTTGGCTCTTCCCACTAATTATCTATAGATCTGAGCCTCAGTGCCTCTACCTATAAAGTGAAAGGAGTAATCTACTATCTAGATTAGTAGTATTCTAAAGAGTTTTTTGTTTTGTTTTAATTAGGGCAAATACACTCTTCAAAGGAAATTTATGAGTAAAAACAGACAAGAGAGGAGGACCACAAATGACTTGGGATTACAGAGGAGACCACCTGGATGAATCAGCATTTCAGCTGAGCCCCGAAGGAGGAATGGGAGCTGCCCAGGAGAAGAATGTGGAAATGAGAGAAGATGGTTCCAGAGGCCAGAAAAGTCTTGGAACTAAATCTGTTCATTCTGGTTGAATTCAAAAGTGTGGCAGGGGAGTGGGGAAAAATGGGGCTTAAAAAGTAAGCAATGGCCAGTTCATCAGAGTCCATAGAAACCATGATAAGAACTTCTGGACTTTATCCCAGGGCAGTGGGTAACTACTAAAGAGTTTTAAATAGGACAGTGATTTAAAAATTTGTTCTTCCAAAAAGTCATTTCAGCTGTAGTACAGAGAAGGAATTTGAGAGGAGCAAGATTAAGGCAAAGATGTCATTTGGGAGATTGTTGCAGTGATTTTAGGAAGAGAAGATGGTAGTTTAAGCCAAGGTAGTGACATCAGATCCCTCACTCCCTTGATTCCCTTGCCTCTTTCCCTCTCCATCTATAGTCTAACACCACAACCCTGGTTAGATCTAACTCTGCCGACTCCAGCCTGTACTCAGGAAGTTAAGTGTGGCTGGGAAAACATATAACTGAACTGACTGATCTCATTTTAAAATCATGAATATAGCTGCCAAGAGGGCCTTACAATGCTGCTCAATAATCATATTCTACATCCCCCATGTCTATTCACTCTCCCATTGTCCTAAATATATATATATATATATATATATATATATATATATATATATATATATATATATATATTTCATGCCTTCCCCCGTCTCTGAAAACCCTCAATACCTCCTTCCCCATTCTCACTCTCACTTTGTGACCTTTCTTTTTACTTCACCAAGAAACTAGAGCAATCATAAGGAGCCCTCCACAGATCCCCATCACTACATCTAACCTGTCAACACCTGGCCCCTCGGTCCTATCCAGTTACTACCGGGGAAGTTTCCACGCTTCTATCCAAATCTCCTTCCTCTGCTAGATCCCATCTAGATCTCTCACCTCCTTTAAGACATCACTTCATCAGTTCTCCCCTCTCTCCTTCATCAATAACATTTCAGTTCTTATTGAATTATTCTCATCATCATTAAAATATAGTTACTTCTCTCATCTTAGAAAAACCTTTTTATGACTCCACTTTCTTTGCCAGCTATTACCTCCCATTTCTTGGCCACTTTTTGCAACAAACCCCTTGAAAGATTTGTCTATCCCTCTTTTTCTTATGATCCCACCCAGTCAGGCTTTTGCTCGCATCACTCCACTAAAATTGTTGCTATCAAAGTCATCAAGGACCTCCTCGTTGCTCCTCAGTTATTGGTCCTGCTCTTGCTCAATCTATCAGTAATATTTAACTCAGAGAGTCACTCTCCTCTTCTAGAAACAAATTATTAACTTGGGTTTCTGAATAACATATTCTCTTGAATTTTATTCTACCTCATTGATTGCTTCTTCCTGGTTTCCTTTTTAGTTCTTTCTCTCTCAACTACATAATATTAAAGTGTTATAATGTTCAAATCTTGGGCCTCCCCTCTCCTCTGCCTACACTCTCGTGGTGATCATAACCAATCCTGTGAGTTTAAATTGTCTCTATATGCTAACAACTCCAAAATGTGTATCTTCTGCCCAGTCCTCTCTTAAGAATGTAATGGCTAAATCCAATTAGAATGTCCGTATCAATTGACCACAGAGACTTATTTTGGGATGAGCATCTAATGTAAACTAGCTCAATAAGAATGAGCATTAGTACCTGTTCTGGGAATTCGGCTGTGTAGATTCATATGTTCTCCACTAGATAGAAACTTCTGTAGTCAATATTTGCCAGAAGCCCACTCTATGCTTGATTTGGGGACCGAAATAGAAAGGAACCAGGTCCTAGAGACAAATTCTGATGACCTTATCTAAATCCTGAATAAACTCACACCTCAAGTCAGACCTGCTCTTGGAATGTTCAATTCCATGAAAATAAAATTACCTTTTTTACTTGGGATTTCTACTGCTTGAAAACACATGCATCCTATCAGACATACATGCATTTCGTATGAGTTCAATATTATTATCTCCACTTCGTACAAGAGGAAAAACACGCTAAGATGTCTATATAATTTTTCCAAAGTCATTCATCTAGTAAGTGGTGGCACCAGGACATGATCCAGATAGTAGTCAGACTTTAAACTCCACATTTATAATTACAACTCCCTGTGAGTGGGAGTTTGGAAATACTGGAATTCAACTTTCTATGTAATGTGTTCCTTTAAAGTGTGTGTGTGTGTGTGTGTGTGTGTGTGTGTGTGTGTGTGTGTGTGTGTGTGCGCGCGCGCACGCGCGCGCGCCCTTGTGTGTACACTCTCACTCTAACTACTAAATTAGAACATTAAACAGATGGTCATATTTCCTAAGAAAATGTCAAAGAGCTGATACTTGTTTATTATTTAGCCCAGTTTCCATTAAAATAACCTGGGAACAAAATCAACTTTACTCTTTGGTCTGTGTTTTCAGCTTTAATTCTATTCTTCATGGAACAATGGACATAGAACTCTCACCTTTGTCTTTCCACCACTGAATGACGTTAGTATAAGTGAACAGGTCACTGAAATGCACACAGAACAAGGAGCCAGGAAGCCTTGGTTCAAGCACTGACTCTTTCTTGCGAGTGACATCAGGCAAGTTCTTGAGTGCACTGCAGCCCTTTTCTCCTCTGTAAAATGTGAAACACAAACATCTACCATACAGGACTGTGGTGATGATCAAATGAAACAACAAATGCCTGACATATAATGGATCCTGTAGTAATCACAGCATTTTTTTCCCCAGGGCTTCTCAAAATTCTATTGGAATGTAAATCTCTGTATTAGCAAAACAGATTTCCAAGCACCATTTCAAAGCACATTTGTTTTCATGTGTGTTGATCCTAACGAATGTAGTATGGTATGTCACAAGATGTACCCCCTTCTCACCCCTTTTTAATAAGACATTAGCACTGTTGACAGGAAGCATTGGAGCTGAGCCACGGGAATGGCCCAGTAATGTCCTGGGCAGAGAGAGAAGTCAGTCAGTTTTCACAATTGTCCAGAGATAACACAAGAAGGGATTAGCAAAATTCCTCCATTGGCATTATGTAAATGTGCCCTGCCCGTTCTGTAGCTGAAAAATTCACTCCAAACCTTGCACTACAGAGAACTCAATTTGACATTGTTTAGTATCCTGTGGAGTGAATGGGGAACTTATTGAATCTACTATTTTATCTCAGAATGGGAGTGTTTTTCTTTAAGAATTCTCCGAAGGGAGTGATTCTTTGATAATTGAACTCCCTGTGGTTTTGGTCAAGTGGAAGCAGTGTGCAGAGGCTTCAAAGAAACGAAAGCTGTGAGCACTGAACAGAAGCTTTTCTGGCAATGAGAAGAGGCATCTCTTTGACCCTTTAAGCAATGAAAGCCAATCATTTAGAGAGAGCCCAGGCAGAAGTCCCTGAAGGGAGCGAGGGAGCGCAGGAGCGAGCAGAGCCTGGTGTGGGGAGAACTTTTGTTACAGCTCAAGGACCCTCCTGAAATGGTTTCTATCCTTTTCAGTGTGAGGCTTTTGTTCATGAGACATATTATGTAAATCCAAAGTTAGAAGCAAATGGAGCTAAGTCATATTTTTTAAGAAAACATTGTTCAATCTGAAAGGACTACTTCAATTCAGCAAAAAGGAGAGAAATATTAAAAGAGTAAATGGATAATTAGGTAGGCAATAGAAGTTACCTGTAAGGGGACAGATCTGCAGTGAAGACAAAATAGAGTCTCACTAAAGGAATTCCTGCTAAAATCAAGACAGGCAAATGGGTTTGTGGAGGTAGTTTTTATTGTATCTCTGCTTATTTTTCCTTATACCCAGATTAATCTGCACAGTTCTTAAAACAAAAATCAGTAGTGTTTACCTAATGCTGAAATGAAATCAGAGTCATCGGAAGTGTTAAAGTTTTTTCTTCTGCTGATAAGGATGAGAAAATCTGATATAAATCTCAATGGCTTTGTCTACCTGGTGCTATAAATATACTTCATTAGGTTGCCATAATTAGTTTTTTTGCACAGCTTAACCATTTATAGTGTCAAAACATCAATCTTGTATTTGTTTCATCATATGTGGGGACATTCTAAATAGTGTTACAAATATTTTATCAGAAATATACAGTTTTACTTTTATGGATTTACTTACATTTTCTCTTCTTTTTACATTCTTCTTATTTAAGGAAGAAATAAGAGACATGTCCCCATCCCTACCACATAACATAATATCGTATGACTTAATATCTCTTTGGAATGTCTTGGCCCCAACAGCAGCAGCAGTTTAGCATCCCTGAAGGCACGGTAAGTGCCTACACTACTTGAAGAGCAGTGAACTGTGTTCTAGTCTGATTTTCTGAAAGTAGATGAAATATTTAGCGACTGATGTGAAAAGAGCTTCTGTTTCTAATAACCACAGCTCCCAAGAGGGAGTCAAACCATGCTCTGGGCTCTATTGCTAAGGAATTTCATCAGTGTCAGAGCAGTATCCATCAACCAATGTGAAAATAGCTATGGAATGGTAAAACATTACCATAATCAACAGATATTTTCTATTTGGCTCACTAGGAACAGGATAACTCACCAGGCAACAGGGCTACAAAACGGCTCAAGAACCTAATATTGAGTTGCATAATTCCTCTTTGCTACTCATTTTTTTTTTTTTTTTTTTTTTTTCTGACCAGTAAGGGGATCGCAACCCTTTGCACAGTGTCGTCCACACCACGCTCAGCCAGCGAGTGCACCGGCCATCCCTATATAGGATCCAAACCCGCGGCCTCGGCACTACCAGCGCCGCACTCTCCAGAGTGAGCCACGGGGCCGGCCCTCTACTCATTTTTTAACAGTAAATCCCCTGCTAGAAAAGTATGAAATATTTTGAAAGATTTTCTTATACATTACTAAACTAATTTTTCCAGGTAGCCATCATCAAATTCATAGAAAGATTAAATGAGAAAAAAAAATTATACTAGAAGTGCCTTTCCAGGAATACTGAATAATGATTCTATGAAGGGAAGCCATAGGCCTGGGACTTTAGTCATTTCACCACCATTAGATGAGAAATAAAATGAATATCCAGCACTAAATAGTTAATGATATTTGCACTTACTGTACTTTTGTCATCACAGTACATTTACCTGCTAATAATTAATCATCATATACATCTTAAGGTAAATGTATGACTCTCAAAGTAAATTTGAACTTTGCAATGAAAAGAACAGACATTTAAAATTGCAATGGGACTAGAAAGAGAGATATTTAATCACCCATTTAACACATGCCAAGAATAAGAGGCAGGGTGAACAGTTGTACTGTTCTTTATAAGGCCAACTCCAATACAAAAGTTAATTTTGCCTTTCATCACATAGAAAACAGTGTTATTCCCTTCACGTTCACAAGCACACACTAAGCATCCAAATCAGCAGTCGGGTCTGCCATATTATGCAGGGCACAATTTGCAGCAGCTAATAAGAAAAAACTGCAGCCAAACCCCTGGCTACCAGACCAGAAAACATGAGTCACACGCTTCTTTAAGCAGCTCCAATCTAGTAATTATTTAACCTTTGCTAGTTGAACCAGATCAGCAAAGGCATTTCTTGAACTTTAAAAATAAGAATGAATTTTGTTCTATTCATTCATATTCCCAAGTGCTTCAAGATGACACATAAACAGGAATAATAATAGCTAAGCTTTATGAACATTTACCATGTGGCAGACACCAAGAGAAGCACTTTACATACATTATCTCATTTAATCCTTACCACACACCTACGAGGTAGGTAACCTTATTAAGTATAACAAGCTTAACTAATATTCATGAGGTGACATAGCAAATAAATGATGGGGCTATAAACTCAGGCAGTAACCAACATTTTAAACTCTGCCTCTTCTGCCTCATAAAGCTACTCAGATAAGTAGAAAGTAAGTTTCAACTAGAAAAGGTAATTCCACATTATTTAAGAATTCTATTCCAGGACCTGAAGCTTCCCACATTTAGATTGGCTCCAATACTGTCCTTGCTAAAATTCAAATGGGTACCTGGAATGGATAAACACTTTAATCATTTTGTACCAATGAGCATAAGCTCTGAGAACAGGCAAATATCTTAAGTACAAAGGAGCCTAGACAGGAAGTGTCCTGAGAGTGTCAACTCCTGAACCGGGACATTCAAAGAGAGTAGACCTGGATAGAGATACTAGGGTTTAGGGACAGCCTAAAGTCACTGTACTTGAAGCAAAAGCAGGGAATAAGAATAGAGGAGAAGAGAAATGGGAAAGGATCTGCAGGTGGAACACTGCAGTAAGACAGAAGACTAAACTCCACCTCAGGGTTTTCCTTGGAATAATCACTCTTTTGGGAACATTGAAGGCATAGCCTCGCCAATTGGTACCCCATTCTTGGACAAGCCAATAAAAGACTTTTGTGGAGAACTCCAATACATTATCTTTTTTATTATGAAACTCATACTAGTAACAACTTCCACTTTGAAATATCAAAAACATATCCAAGGAAGAAAGCATGACATTTGGTAAATACTTATTAAATTGAACTAATTCAAAAATCATTTGTAAATTATTTCAACATAAATGAAAATTAATATCTCATATACTTTGCTAAAACAAAATATGAAAATATTAGATGAAAGCAATTTTTCCATTCTCAACTCCTTTTACTGTCAAGAAGACAATGTGTACTGTGGTGCTAGGGCTAATGTCAGAAACCTGTTGACATCACCAATTGTAGAGCTCTTAATCCTGTTTGTGGTGCCAATTGTAAAGCTTGGTGATCACACCAGTTGTCGGGCTCTTTTACCTGCTAGTAATCCTGCACTGACTAGGCCAATTTTTGAGCTAGGGCTGGGCCTGGAGCTCACAGACCCCTCCAGCCCATTGTCCAGACTAGGTCACAGACCCCTTTCACACCCCAGGCTGGGTTGCCAGACCCCTCATACACCAGGCTGGGTCACCAGACCCCTTACATGCAGGTCTATGAGCTAGGTAACCAGCAAACAGGTCCTTGGAAGCCGTAGGTTGGAAAGGATGGCCACGCACTGACACGGTGGCCGCCCGGGGCTGACGCCCACCCACCTCCTTCACTAAAACTCTCTGAAGAACACAAGAATAGCAACGAAACTAAAAAGATACATTTGTGCACATGTGCACTAACTCCACACACACACACACACACACACACACACACACACACACACACACACACACACACACACACACAAAATCTGCTTACAAAGAATGTGCTGAACCCCACCCAACCAGACCCAAGGTGAGGGCCCTGACCAAACTACTCTATTTTCCCCACATGTACTCCCACAGGCAATCTATGATCATTTTTTACATGACAAAATGAGTTTACTTATAGCTCATTAGCACTGTTTTGCAAATTGACTTTCTAACCTAGCCAACTTTTTTTTACACTGATTTTGATATTCAGACTATGCAAAGTGACATAAATGGGATCCTATCTTCTTTGCGGTATTAATACAATTCTCTTTAAAATTATTTTCATAAAATAGCTTTTAAAATAATTTATATTGAAGCATATCATTAATTCAACTTTCTTCTTGCTTTAGTTTACAATATGAGGAACACCTATGAATTATTTATAAAGTTTTCACTACTGTGTTGCCCTGTAACTAGTTGCCCATTGTAAACAATGAAACATTTTGGATATACTGGTAAAAGCTTTCTATTCTGGACAAGAAAAATTAAACACAAAGAATTTTATACGTTCTTGAACCTAAAACTATAACTTCAATTCTGTAGAATAATGTAAAATACGATTACATGGCATAATTGGAAGGAGCCCGAACTTTGATATATAAACTCAGGTTCAAAATATGCCTCTGGTCTATAGAAGTTGATCTCACACAGACTGGTTAGGTGGGGCAGGGAGGGAAGATGGGGAGAGAGTGGTCAATGGATACAAAATTGTAGAGACAGGAAGGATAACAGGCAGTGTTTTGTTACAGTATGGGGAGACTACAGTCAACAACAAATTACTGTATAACTTCAAGTAGCTAATTGAGAGGATGTTGAATGTTTCTAACAAAGAGGTGACAAATTCTTGAGGCGCTGGATATGCTAAATACCCTAATATGATCATTGCACACTATATAAGTGTATCCAAATATCACACTGTACTCCATAAACATATACAAATATCATGGACCAATTAAGAAAAAATAAATTAAAAAGAAAGAAAGAAAAGAAGTAGTTGAATAGTGGTTACCAGAGGCATAGCTCCTTCACCTGGAAATAAAGGACTGGAGAGTCTGATGTTGTTGTTAGGTTTGGTAGCTTTATTATCAGGAAGTTCAACCTGTGAAACAGTTTCAGTTACAAACTGTGTCAGAGGCATGAAAGCCTCAGGAAGGGTTTTTGAAGGGAATAGCGTGGGGAACAAAAGGGAGAGTTTAGTCTCATCAGAAGTGTCATGAAATCTTGCTAGTTCCAGGCTTTTTTTAAATCTCAGGGGCCAGTTCTGTAACTAGTTCTAATTCTTTCATGCATCCTTGAGAGCCAGTGTTGTCCAGCTCCCACAAGCTGGATAGGTCTTATCTAGCTCCTGGATAGCACCAAGGTCTGCTGCATTTCTTATGAGTTATGCTGCCCATTAAGGTTACAAAAAAGAAACTTCTTATAGCTCGCATTCTGCTTGAAACTGCACTTTATTCAATAACTCCTTTAAGGATAATTATCTATGACTATTCGCTGAGGTGAGCTCTTATGGTACAAAGTTACAAAGTTATGATTAGATAAGGATAAATTCTGGTGCTCTAGGGCAACTATAGCTAATAATGTTGTTTTGTATATTTCAAGATAGCCAGAAAAGAGGATCTTGAATATTATAGCCACAAAGAAATGATAAATGTTTGGGTGATAGATAAGCTTACTATTCTGATTGGATCATTATACAATGAATGCTTGTATTGAAAACAACAAACTATACCCCATTGTGGTGCCACTGCTAAGGCTACTGCTAGGCTAAGGCCTGGAATCCTCCTCAAAGCGCCAGTTGTCTAGCTCTTAATCCTGTTCGTGATACCAATTGTAAAGTTAGGTGACCATACCTGTTGTTGGACTCTTTTACCTGCACGTAATCCTGCACCACCTGGGCCGATTGTTGAGCTAGGGCTGCGTCTGGAGCTCCCAGACCCCTCAAGCCTATTCACAGGCTGGGTCACAAACCCTTCATATGCCAGGCTGGGTCACCAGACCCCACACGCGCAGGACTGTGAGCTAGGTAACAGGCCAAAAGGTCCTTGGAGCCATAGGTTGAAAAGGATGGCCACCCAGGGCAGACGCCCAAGGACGATGCCTGCCTGCTTCCCTCAAACTCTTCTCTCTCTCTCTCTCTCTCTCTCTCTCTCTGAAGAACACACGAATAGCAACAAAACTAAAAAGATACATTGGCACACGTGCACTAACTCCACACACACACACAATTTGCTTACAAAGGATGCTGAACCATACCCAACTGGACCCAAGGCAAGGGCCCTGACTAAAGTATTTTATTTTCCCAACACCCATAAACATGTACAATGAAAAACATAATAATAAATTTTAAAAATTTAACAAATAAAATAAAACAACAGCAACAAAACAAAATATACTTTCCTTTCTTAAGTGACCAGTGTATGAAAGGAGTGAACTCAAGAGTATGCAACCATAAGCAAGTATTCATTCTCACACTGACCTTCCCATTCTCCCACTGAGCTAGTTCTTTCCCTGTTTTGGGGTTTCTTAATCACTTTCAGTCACATTTCACAAGAACAGTGTTATTTCAGGTTTAAACATACAGCCCCTTAAGTAATGAAAACACCTGTGTATTGAAGAATTAATCATACCCCAAGAGAGATCTTACCTTTGCCCCAGCTCCTGAGAGGTCACCTCTAAATCCCTGAAATTTCCTGAATGATAGCAATGTCTTTGTTATTCGTGGTGGGGCCCCCAGACCACACCTGATAGTTTATGCTAATGAGATGACTCTGCCAGCCACATCCATAGTCTTAAGGTGGAGACTAGCCATGCCAGAAAGACAACCATATGATTAGATGGTTGGAGCTTTCTGATTCTTCATTAATGCAAGGTAAGAACCAAGAACCACCAGCCCTGCTGCTGGCCCACCGGGCGTTGGCCACCTGGTAACATTAAGGTGAGGGGAAATGCCCGCCCCACTCCTGCCATTTACTCTTTTCAAGAGAACCTTCCCTCTCAACTGGTCAGCTCACACTCTTGTATAAGACGATGCTGGGGGAACCCATTTTACAATCTTTCAGCATGTCTGGCCTAGGTGTTGTCCTTGGCCTACCCGAGATGGAATGAGTCCTATTTTGACATCTTGTTACACTTTCAAAACCTATCACCTTAGTCAAGTTATCCAACTTCTCTTCTTCTGAGCACCATTTTCTTCATCAGCAAAATTGGGATTGCCTACCCTGAAGGCCTTCTATGAGATTAAATTAGAAACTAGTAGAGCAGGCAGGCAGTCAATGTGATCAGCATTAGCTTTTCACATATTCTTAATTTTCTTTTTTCCTTCCTGTCTGTATAATGCATACACACATACTGTTTTTAGTAACCTACTGACTTACCTAATAAAAAATGCAAATTTAATGAATTTACAGATTGTCTTCCCTATCACAGTATGTGTGTATGCATTATATGCAAATTTAATGAATTTACAGATTGTCTTCCCTATCACAGTATGTGTGTATGCATTATAAAAAGACAAAGCACTTGGATTTTATTTTGTACATACAAAACATGTATAAAATGTAAAAACAGAGCACTAAAACTCCCAATATTTTTCTACCCTACTCTTTCCCTTGTCCTCATGTCCAACACTGTGCATTTGAAATTAGGTATTTCAAATTAAACAATAAAAACAGGTGCATAACACTTTCCCATGTGGATATGAAAACATAGCAACATGGATCTGAGTATAATAAAGCATTTTTATTTCCCTAGATTGTGAGTTTACATCAAATGCATGAAGACGGAAATGAAAAATACTATACTGTACTTCCTCAAATTCCTTCCTTCTGGAGAATTTTCTGCTTCTCATTCCCATGACTTTCTGGTCTGCAGGGTTAGTGGTCCTAGTCTCCAAAGGACTGTTGAACAATATGTAATGGCTGATGCCTGAGTTTTTTGATCTCCTTGTGTCCAGGGATGAGAAGCCAGACAGGAGTTACTATCCTAGCAGTGGTACTTGACCATGACTTCCAGGAGGAGTTAAGGCTACTGTTGCACAAAGGTGGCAGGGAGAGGCTTGTGCAGCATCCAGGTGATCCACATGGGTGTCTCTTTTTTTTATTTTTTGACCGGTAAGGGGATCGCAACCCTTGGCACAGTGTGGTCAGCACCACGCTCAGCCAGTGGGCACACTGGCCATTGCTATGTAGGATCCAAACCCGCGGCCTTGGCGCTACCAGCGCTGCACTCTCCCGAGTGAGCCACGGGGCCAGCCCCACATGGGTGTCTCTTGATACTCCCTTGCCCAGTTGTGACAGTAAACGGATAAGTGTAGCAATGCTGAGCAAGAAGGACATGGTGATCAGGGGCTCAGATCCCTTAAGCCTGATAAGCCATGATATCAAGATAAGCCACTGCCATCAAGTCCAGCAGAGGTGATAGCTGAACATGAGAGGATTTAAAAGAGTGAGAGAGAAAAGTAAATGAGCATCAGTGTGCCTCCTAGACCACCTGCAGTGGTAAGGCCATTGTTTTCCCAAATCACCTTCTTCTCAATTTTCCCCCAAAAGAGAGACCACCCAGAATTCTGGGGGGATTAGGAGTAAAGAAGTGGGTCTAAATGGTGCAAAGATAGTCTATGATGGACACAGAGATGTGCTGCTCAGATTCTGTACAAGGAAGAACTTGCTGCCTCAACTGTGAGCAGATGCCCTCCAGCTATCAGCAGCTTCAGAAGCTTCAGAGAGCCACCTCCCCATGGGCACACTCTTCCTGGAGCTTCTCTTATCCAGTGTCTAATCAAGATGAGAACATAAAGGCCTGCCTGTTTCAGTCAGCTTAGAATAACTTGACAGGCATTATGTGTTCCAAAGATCCCCATGGGGATGTCTGAGGTATTGCCAGGCTGCATCATGGTTTGACTTCCCTCTGCCCAGTCCT
This sequence comes from Cynocephalus volans, assembly GCF_027409185.1. Lineage (NCBI taxonomy): Eukaryota > Metazoa > Chordata > Mammalia > Dermoptera > Cynocephalidae > Cynocephalus > Cynocephalus volans. The sequence goes on along the minus strand of NC_084468.1, from coordinate 77,356,586 downwards.
GCTTCCTCCTCCTCCTTTCCACAAGTATTTATACCTAGTAAGTGTCCTGCTATTCATACCCCATCTCAGCATCTGTTTCTGTAGAACCCAACCTACCATGTCTTTTTTTCTGCCATGCAAACAATAGAAATCATTAGTCAATGAGAATTTATACTGGGAAAGTATTAGGAATCTTAGGGTTGATAGAAAGACTGGAGGACTAGAACCAAAGCATCTCCAGAGGGTCGGGAAGCAGGAAGTGCAGGAGTAGTCATGCAGCAGAAACCAATTAGGATGCTACTCTTTGGATAAATTAACTCCAGCTATTTGCAATCTCTTTGGCTTTTCTCATGATTCTAACTCCAGGGCAGGAGCATCCAATGCTCTAGTGGAGTACAGAGTACCTGCTTATAGTCCCAGCAGACTCTGTCCAGTGGGAAAAAAGTCCTTCTCCAGAAGGATGCTGTTAAAAAGATGAAATGGCTGTAAAGAAGGCAGAAAATAATAAATACCTGATATACTCCATCCCTTTATATACCTTTCCACTCTTGTCATATATACATTCCAAAAATAACAATAATTATTTGTTGTTATTTCATAGCACTATGAGGAATGCATTATTATTAATCATATTTCAAAGTTGAGATACTTGATGCAAAGAGTTTGAGTAACTTGACCAATGGCATATGATGGGTAACTGACACTTACTAGATTATCAGAGCCCTCTTCGGAGTGGGAACAAATGTTTTGCAAGTGAATCATCAAGTAATTTTAATCAGTGCCATACTTATTTCTCTACCCCTCGGTCCATGGACCCATGAATTCACGGGCCACAGTGGTTTCCCTCACGACTGCAATCAAAATCTCCACTTGAAATAATCTAATTTGGATGAATATAAACTTGATTTCAACAGTTTACAAAAACTTTGCTCCAATATTCTTCCATAGCTTCCCTCATCCTTTGTGTTGCTGTTGCCATACACATTATATATTTGTACTAATACACTCATCAGCACATTTTATAATTACTGCTTTATTCAGTTTTTATAGAAGAAAAAAGTTACAAGCAAAAATATATTTATACTGTTTTTTATATTTATCCAGGTAAACACTTTGAAGATGTTTCCCCACTGTTCTCTGGCTTTTGTGGCTTCTAATGACAAGTCAGGTGTTAGTCTTATTAAGCGTTCTTTGAACGGTATAAGTCCTTACTCTCTTGTTGCTCTCAAGAATCTTTTTGTCACTGGCCTTTATCAGTTTTGACTGTGATGTTTCTTAGTGTAGCTCTCTTACTGTTTTTCTACTTAGAGTTCATTGAGCTTCTTGGATGTATAGATTAATGTATTTCATCAAATTTGGGTAGTTTTCAGCCTTTATTTCTTTATATACATTTCTTTCCTTATCTTTTCCTCCCCTTTCTGGGACTCCCATATGCCTATATTGTTATACTTAATGGTGTTACACAAGTCTCTGAAAATCATTATAGTCTTATTCTTTTTTTCTTCCTTTTATGTTGCTTAGGCTGGATAATTTCTATTGGCCTTTCTTCAAGTTTACCAATTCTTTCTTATTCCAGGTCAAATCTGTTATTGAGTCCCTCTAGTGAATGTTTCATTTATTATTGTACTTTACAACAAAAGAATTTCTGTTTGGCCCATTTTTAAAAAATTCTATATCTTTGATGATATTTTGTACTTTATGGGACATAGTTGTCATACTTTCTTTTAATTTTTAACTATAGTTGCTTAGTTTTTGAAACATAATTATTGTAATAGTTGATTTAATGTCTTTACCTACTAAATCCAACATATCTGCTCCCTCAGGGTTATTTTCTATTGGCTGTTTTTAACCCCTGTTATGTGGCATATTTTCCTATTTCTTCACATGTCTTATAAATTTTGTTGAAAACTTGACATTTTAGATAATATCATAGCTCTGGTATTCAGTCACTCCATACAAAGTTTGGTTTTTGTCAATCATTTTTCTTGTTGTTATTGTTACTGTTGTTTTCCTTGTTGCTGCTTAAATGTTTAATAACTTCCCTGTACTAATTCTGTAGATTTTGTATTTCCTCCAGTGTATGCCCACAGCCATTGAGTCCTCTGCTAGTGTTTATTTCCCTTAAGTTTTTGTTTCTAAGCCTATTTTTCTATAGGGCACCCCTGTGTCAAAATACCTTAGTGGAAAGCCAATGGCCAGTCAGAATATTTCTTTACATGCCTTTCTTATTGCACTCTTTGCCAAGGAGATCTGTGTGTGTGAAGGCTTACTTTCAAACTTCAGTCAAAACCTATACTATAATGTTCTTTCTTTAATCCATTCAATTTATTTTCACTATTGCTTTATTTTTATGTTTTTACTTAAAATTCTGACATTCTGAGTGTAAAATCAATACCTTTAGACACAGTTGAATTATTGAAGCTCAAGGAACCCTGAGTGCTTTCATCAGTGGTGTGTGAAAGGCATTTTATCACTGTTGTGAAAACCAGATGACCAAACTTATTTTGAAAACTTCACCTTCAGACTGATTCAAAATACACAAACGTATTAATCAATACAAACAAAGTAGAATATGTGAACTGATAAGGGTTCCAGAATATAGAAGAATTCAGTTTAACATGTCACGCCCCCAAAAATCAATTTATTTTACAAACAGCCCCTGCCCGGTAGTAGAATAAACTACTGGCCTTGGAGTTGAGAAGTCAGATGGTCATCCCTAGGTCTGAGAAGCACTGGCTTTGAAGTGGAATTAGAGATGCCTAGAGAGTGGGGCCTGCAAAAGAAGCCTCTAGCACAAACATCCACTCTCTATGTAAGAAGGTCTACATTCTCACCCTAGCTTCTGCACTGTGGCTTTTCATGCCAACCATGTCTCTGGAATGTTCAGTGGATCTCCCTTTTGCACTTTCTCTCTCAGGATTTGCATATCTTGTATTGGTAGGCTAGGGCCAATGACATTCACCTACCATGCATGAAATTGCTTCTGTCTATCTTTAAACTCTCTGACTCAACTACTTATCATTATTTTAAAATTTGTATATCCCATAGAATAGATGTTATTTGAGCTTCAGCTTTCTACCAGTGAATGAATTCCCTTAAAGCTGTTCACCTGTGCTTCTGGGTCTTGATAGACTAGTCCTGGGACTGACTCTCTAATTGCCTCATAATTAAATGATATCAAAGAGGTTTATGAAATGCTTATTTATTGCACAGAGTATATTTAACAGTTTTACCTTTCTTCACATATTGCATTTATTCCTGATGATACAAAAGAATATTAAATTATTTTTATTTAAGTCCATACTCAGGCATATAATTAAAAAATGATGAAAAATAAGAATAGGCAGATACTAGTAGTTAAGAAAATGCAGATTAAAGTAACAACAACTTACCCATCAGACTGCTAGAAATGAAACAGTAATAACACACACTGCTGGTAGGGATGTAGGAAAAAGGGTGAAAATGTGAATTGTAGCCTTTTTGGAAAGCCATCTGGCAGTGTCTATTAAAAATTTAAAATGTGTATGTCCTTAAACCCAGCAATCCCACTCCTGGGAAATTATCCCATAGAAATAAAAGCATGAGTAAGTAAGGTTATATGGACAAGGATGATTATTCCAGATTTTATCACGGCTAAAGACTGACACAGAGAGAATGATATTCAGTAGGGAAATGGTTGAATAGATTGTGGTACATTCCTACCACAGGGTATTGTACAATCATAAAAAAGAATGCACTGGAGCCCACCACATGAATTAGAGGAATTTCAACAAAAACATCAAGTTGCAGAAACATGTAAATAATATAATCCCACTTTTGTAAAACAAAGAATGAGTAAATAAAACCTCATGGACATGTATGATTTTAATAAGCATAAAGATATACATGAAAAGGTACACATGAGGTTTATAATATGGATGACTTAGAGATGGGAAAAAGGAGAGGAAAAGAAAGGAAAAGGAAGAAAGTTTAGGAAAAGAACTTGAAAAATTGAAGTTCTCATAAAAAATAGATATTTGATATAACCTAAATTGTGTAATATTATGTATGCATATGCACATGCATATGCATAAAGAGATTCACTAAAGGAAATAATCACCAAACGGAAGACAGTTTTCTCACAGTAAGGTGATTTCAGGTCATTTTTACTTTCCCATATAGTTTTTTGCACTGTTTGAGTTTTTTAAAACAAGTACATATAGTTTATACAAAATATACATATAATACAAAAAACATTTTCGTTGTGGAAAAGAAATGTCTACTGATTATTATGCAAATTATTTTTCATTTCTATTCTATACACATTTAATGCTCCCACACAATTTAAAAAAAATAATTGATGAATATAAACTGATCTGCTGGTGTTCTGTACATTGTGTCCTGGCTTGCTCACACTCTTGTTGTCTGGACAACAATACTTGTTCATTTCCTGGGCCTCACTGTTTGTTCTTGAACCCTTTGTTCCAGTTACAGATCTGTCAAATCGAATATCCAACTTCCTAACTCTGGCTTTATTGTCTGTAATGTGGTTTACATAGTATAATTTCTAGTATACTATATTTCTACCTACCCTTGCTATAATTTTACATGATAATTTACCCTCCAGTTGTCACTTTGAATTATTTAACTGATTTTATCATAATAAATATCATTTTTTTACTCCTTAATGCTGTCTACTAACTCAGCAGCACTCTCATTTTTTCATTTCCTCTTGACGTAGACTTTGTGTTCAGCTCAGACACTATGAAGCACCCAGAAATGGGAGACTCCATAAATGAAAATATATAGAGAACAAATGCAAGATTTGAGAGTGCTTGGTCTAGGAAAGGGAAAACTTAGGAAGGGCACTATACTATACTACATACTTAAACATGCACATCATACAAAGAACAAACCTAGTATAGATAGAGATTTTACAGAGTACCAGAGTCCAGGACAGAGCCTTTTCCCAATGAGAGTTGCCCCAAAATAGGAGCTGGTAGTTTGGGGCAGTAGAAATGCAGTAAAAGGACTTAATTTGAAGGTAGATGTCGGATCAGATTACCTTTTATTTCTTTTTCACCTTGGAAATTTGTAAGTTCTATTTACTCTTTTACACATATAGAAATTCATTTCAAAAGCTGGTTGAGTAAACTAATGTTTTTTATATAAATATTGGAGTTTGGATCAAATGATCCATTTGGGGTCATAGCACATATGTTCCATCCTTCTCCCTGCTCCTCCTTTTTGTGTCCCTTCTTTCAAAAGATGCTCAAAAGCAAGTGCCCTGGGAACTGTTTTCTGGTGGGTCCCTCCTTAATTTCGGCTTCCTGTAGTGCCCCACACTGCTGAGGATCACTTTCGAATATCTGGCTGTCGTGTACATTTCAGGAAATACATATATGTGGTCATGCAAAGGGCTTCGGGTTTTAATCTTTTCCTCATCGTTATTTCTGTTCCTAAAATCTGAGCTCGAAGTCTTAGAAGTAAAACCAGCTGTTTATCTTTCTAATTCTTCTCTTTTGGATACTTCCCTTGTCTTATTTAGCTAATCAGAATCAATGTCAGCTCCCAGAGCAAAGACAACATTGGACAAAACATATAGTCCCCCAAAATTTCCTCTAAAAATTTTTTGACTAGCTTCTTAAATATGGTCTTTGTTCCTTTCAACATTAGCCCCCATCATCACCAAAGTTGTGAAGTCTTTGCCTGAGGAAGGTATAGGTCAGAAGGAAAAAAGATGACTGCCAATAACCCCTTACAATCTTTCCCTCTGAATGTTACCTAAGTTGTCCTGAGTTTTTATACTGATTATGATTCTCTGTCTCTGTGTCTGTCTTTTGTCTATGTCTCTCTTTCTCCCTACGCCTTTTTTTTTTCCTCTTTCCTTTTTCTGCCTTTTCTCCAGCTACTGTGGCTTCTTATGACTGCCTAAATCCTCCAAGAAGAATTTCTGGGATGTTGCAATTGGATGAGACCATATTACATTTGCTCTTCTTGCTTCATTGATACATGAGAGTTTTTCTTCTTTGTTTGTTTTCAATGTATCACCTTAACTGCATGGTAATTTCCTTAGAAATATTCAAGTCTTTTTTCCCTTTACAGTAATATGAGTATTGTGCTTTCTAACAAGCAACTCTTTGATAGCCTTTACCTATTCAGTAAATGGTGGCCATATTTGGCCAGTTATATATGTGAAATACATCTTTGATGCCGTGCTGCACCAACTCCTTTATCCCGGTATATTCATGATTTTAATTCCCTGACTTCTATATAATAAAAATGCAGAAAAGACCCATTAAATTAATTAACATTTAGGTGTAATGACAAATACAATTTTATGATTTACTTTTCTGTTTGCCATTTAATGTAACACATTTCAGGAATTAGAAGTAAAAACTGACACAGAAGCTTCCTATCTAGTAAAAAGATCATATCCTAGGAGACCATATCTTAAAGATGTAAAGTATGAAGAAATGGTAAGAAAAAAACTTGAGGAAGTTCTAGATTTAATAAAAATTAAAATTTTTATATTAGACCCTAAGGCTGAAATATTGATTAAGAGAGGGAGCTATAAAATAGTTTATGCCAAAGATAGTCCATGAGGTTATGAGGGTATGGGAAATATGTCTAGGTGGGTTCTTTTTAAAAATGGGGGATCCTATCCCACATCCATAAATTAAAATTGTCTTCAGTCAAATGTGAAGAACTTACAACTTCACAGTACTCACTGAGTATTACTTGTCGTGAGCAGCTACTCCTTACTACAATTTATCATCCTTCGCTCTTATGAAACACTTAGATGTACTTTTATTTTAACTTAGAGAAGTATCCAATTATTTCTATTTCTGGAAAAGTACATAGCATGAAAGACAATTTTGAAAGCCAAGAACATGAAATAGACACAGTTCAGTCTAAATGAGCGGTTTTTTTCTTCATCTTTGTAGAGGAAGAAAGATATAAATATGGGGAGGAAAGATACTGGCTATAAAGGAGAGAAAGAAAAAGCCATTATATACTATTGTGAGAAAACTATGTCATTATAAAAAGTTTTAATAATTCCAAAAACTTCTTCTCAGAGTTTGAACATCTCTCATGCCTTTTGTATTCTTTTTCATTTAATTCAGAATAATTCAAAACTTTTCACTGTGGCCTTACCAGCCTTCTCTAAGGGTAATTAGAAATAATTATTAAAGTGTAACTGCTTATGAAATCTTTCAGAAATAAACAAGAAGATGGAAACCAAGCAAAACTTTATTGGAAATAGACTAGAATAACTAGACAGAGGACACCTAGTGGTAGTGAGGAGTAGTGTCATGTTCTGTAGCACAAGGTTTGTGTCTCACTAGCACACAAGAGGACTGAGCTAGAAGAGATGGTTAGGTGCCTACAATCTATGCCACTTCCAACAGGGCAAGAGTTGCCACAGACAGAGAAGTCAAATAATGAACAAAATATTGTTTGATTTCTATTTGAGAAGTTGTCCCAAACCCTTTAAAAATTTATAGTTGGGCTGGGAAGTTGTAGAATCTGTGATTACACAATAGATGGTCCCATAACAAACAAACAAAACTTCCCCTTTTTAAGCATGAGATTAATGTTAACTATTTTTCAAAAAATGACAGATGCATTCAGTAATTCCATAAAACTGTGTGTCAAGCTCTTTTACTTGCCCATAATCCTGCCAACTGGGCCAATTGTCGAGCTAAGGATGGGTCTGGAGCTCACAGACCCCTCAAGCCCATTCACAGACTGGGTCACAAACCCTTCACACACCAGGCTGGGTCCCAAGACCCCTAACACATAGGTTTATGAGCTAGGTAACTGGCAAAAAGGTCCTTGGAAGCCATAGGTTTGAGAGCATGGCCATGCGGGTGGACACCCAAGGCAGATGCCAGCCAAGGTTGTGGCACTGCACATGCACAGTAACTCCACCCACATGAACAATTTGCTTACAAAGAATGCGCCACACCACCCCCAACCAGACAGGCAGGGGAGGGGGCCTGATTAAATTATTCTACTTTCCCAACAATCCACCCCTTCAGGGTACTTCACCATTCAATCTAAGCATTCAGAATCTTCTGCCATGTTCCCTTAGTGAGGATAAATGACCCTTACATTTACATAACCTATTGTCCATGCAATATGCCTTAAGGCTTGTAGTTCTGTCCTTTTAACTATTAGCCACATATGTCTGGTGAGTAGTCAACATTAGTGTGATCCTCCATGGGAATCCTGTAGTCATACTGATGGGCAGTTCAATGCATATTCAGTAGGCTGACACATTGATCACTCAGCTCTGGTGCAGTGCCTGCAGCCAGAACTCTATGGGCGAAAAGACAGAAGAGTTATTGGTACCAAAAGGGGAAGTTCTCGCCCCTCTGGTAAGATACATGCCAGTTTGCCATCCTGAGAAAGGATGGTTGCAGGAATAGGTATCTTACCTGGCTTATGATACCATACTTTATCTGCTAACACTGTTGGATCTGTAGGTTCTACATGTAACAGTATAGGGGAACTCATAATTGGCCATAATGATAATACAAATGTTCCCTTTGGAATAGAGCACTTATCTGTCCCAGGCCATGTTACCTTTACTCGAGGAGGCCAGGTACTTGTCACCCAAGGTGAAACTTGCAAGTTTTCCTCTAATCCTTTTCCCCAAGGCCCTATTAGACCTACCCAGCATATATGGGGGGCTTTTATTCTCCAAAGCCATTTGTCTGTCCCTGTTGCAAACAGGTTGGGGCGGGTAAGAGAATATTTCCATTCTTGCCATATCCTGGCTTCAAAAGCTTATCTTTAGTAGTGATTTGCAGCTATATAGGTGCTGCAGCCCTATGCAACAGAGCTTCCACTGAAGAGGGCCCACCCTTGCGGGGTCTCTCATTTAGAATTCTGACTATCAGCCGTAATTGCCATGTCCACCCCTTCAGGGATGGGGATTGGGTAGATAGCCTTAGTCCTTTTTAAAAACCATTGTACCGTTCAATCATTCCCGCTGCCTAGGAATGATATGGCACATGTAACTTCCACTGAATGGACAACTGGGAGGCCCACCTCTGAACCCCATGTCCAGTATAGTGGGTTCCATTATCACTCTCTATGACTACAGGCTGACCATGCATAGCCATAAGGCTATTCAGTGTCTTCACAGTGTTTACCTGGTCTGGGGCCACGCAAGGCCATACAAACAGAAGATCAGTGGCCATATCAACAGCTGTGAAGATGTATCTGAAGTTCTCTGACCTTGGCAGTGGTCCAACAAAGTCCACTTGCCATTGAGTCAAGGGCACCCTTTCTCGAGTTATTTGCCCATCTGTATGAGGCATCCACCGGGGGTGTTGACTCTCTTGAGCACACACTGGACAAGCACAATAGGCATTCACTACATCTTCCCATTTTATAGGCAAAGCCCATCTTGGAGCCACCATCCACCTGATTTTACTGCCAGCATGCTGCATTCATTGATGTAACCACTGGGCTACATCAGTAGCTGGGGCTCTCTCCAGACATTTTACCTTAGCCAAGGCATTGGCTTCATCATTTCTTGGACTGGCTAAGGGGAAGTGTCCTGTGACATGGAAAAGAGTTACTTCTTTCTCATGCCCCAGTTCCCATAACTCTTGCCACATGGCTTGTCCCCACAAGGGCTGGTGGCCTACCATCCACTGTTGATATTTCCAAGTAGAAATCCAAAGGGTTAAACCTCTGTACACTGCCCAGCAGTCAGTACAGATGGTTAACGGCCCAGGTTCATTTTATTATCACCATCCATACTGCTCTAAATTGACTGCTTTGCCCTGTACCATTCTCATGCCACATAGTATCAGTTAAGGGTTGGACAGCAACAGCTGTCCATGATGCTGAGGGTCCCAAAGCCATCTGTATACCAAGCTTGTTCTGTGATATGTCCCTGTCCATCATGGAAAGGTGTAGCCTCCATCTCCACGGGCAAGGGTTGTGTCAAAGTTTCCTCCACAACCTCTACTGGGCCTAGCACAGTTTGCAACTCTTTGGACAGAGGACTGATTGACACAGTGCTCCTTTGTGCTATATATGCTCCCCATTTAGACAGAGTGGGAGTCTGAGCTACACCCATTTTAGAGTTGGTTTCCCACGTGCACAGCCAACCTATTATGGGGTATGGCATCCTTACCAGGACTTTGACAGTTCCTGCGATAGCTTCAGTGGCTATAAAGGCAGAACACACAGCTGCTAACTGCTTTTCTATTAGGGTGTAGCACACTTCAGCACCCTTCCAGAGCTGAGACCAGAATCCTACAGGTGTGCAGAATCAGCTCTGTCTCTGCCACAAACCCCATCCTAACCCCTCCTGGGTTATATGTATGTGTAACTCAAAAGACTTAGTGGGGTCAGCCACTTATAACACCTATACTTGCTGTATTGCCCTTTTGGTAGCTCAGTAAGCCTGTTCTCCTTCCTCAGTCCAATCCGAGAGTGCTTCTTTCTTTGTCAATGCATACAGTGGGCATGCCATTTGGGCCATATGGGGTACAAAAGATCTCCAATGCCCCAAAAGTCCCAAATATATCTGTAGCTGAGCTACCATTGTGGGTCGAGGTTATGCCTGTATCTTGTCTATAATAGCTTCTGGGATGACTCTCATCTTACCTGACCAGACCACTTCCAGGAATTTGACTGACAGCCCAGGTCCCTGCATTTTGGCTGTGTTCATGGCCCACCCATATTGTTCCAAATGACTTAGCAATGTTGGAGCTACCTGGGTTAAGTCTGCAAGAGAATTAGAGGTTAGTAACTCATCATCAATGTAGTGAAACATTGTTACCATGCTGGGCCTAGTCCACTTGGCTAGGTCCCCAGGCACCAAATCATGACAGATGGTTGGGTTATGCAGATAACCTTGGGGCAACACTTGAAAGGTCCACCGTCTTCCTTCCCAGGTGAAGGTGAACTGATATTGGCTATCAGCCAAGACTGGAATAAAGAAAAAAGCATTTGCAAGGTCCAATACATAATGATAAGTTCCCAGCTGAGTTGTCAGCTGACCCATCAAGTCATAAACTGAAGGCACAGCTGTATGCAAAGGAGGCACTACTTTGTTTAGTTCTTGATAGTCCACAGTCATTCTCCAGGTACCATCAGGCTTTTCACTGGCCATACTGGAGCATTAGATGGGCTATGAGCCAGACAAATAATGCCAACTTTCTCTAATTCCAGTGTAGTGGCACTTATCTCTGCATGTCCTCCCAGTAGATGATACTGCTTTATATCAACTACATGTCTTGGCTTGGGTAACACCTGTGGGTCATGTTTAGCATATCCTCGTAACACAGGCTTTACTGTAAGTATTCGTAGCCAAAACTCTCCAACTGTTGTTTGCAGGTACAAACCATAAAGTACATCCATACCCAAGATGTATTCAGCTACGGGAGATAAATATACAGTATGTACACAAGGAGTTAATCTTCCTATGCCCAATGGCAATGACACAGCTGTAACCTCAGTAGTACATCCTCCATAGCCATCAATATGAACTGTGGCCCTGGAAACTTATCTGGATTGCCATATATCAGGCTACATTCTGCACCTGTATTCACCAATGCCAAAACATGCTGCACCTTTGTATTCGACCAATGTATTGTCAATTTAACACGAGGACTCCGGTCCCACCTGCCCCCAAAAGATGTGCACCTTGGCCTGCTCCCTAATCAAAATGGAACAGTTCATCCGCCTTCTTGGGAACAACCAAAAAGTCCTTTAAGTCCACTGAGCGTACCTTGCTACCTGTTTCTGGATGTTTGGTAAAACGCTGTTCAGGGCACAATTGCTGCCACAAAGCAAACAGGACTGCACTTGGCTGGCAGCTAATTTTCTTTTTATCAACCCCTTCTGCAAGTAAGTCAAGCCACATCTGCTTATGGCTAGTCTTGCTTGGTCCCTTTAGGATAAAATCCCGAGCATTTCTTGGGGGTTTGGTCTTAGCCACCTTTCAGACCACTTTTTCTTGTCTGTTATCCTCTACTTCACCCAGGCTGGCTATCATGGTTGTTACCTCATGTATAGGACGACCAATGTATGGGGCCAGTATGGCCATCAGTGACCCAAAGGAGGTGGATGAGGCATTTTGCAGCACTATGTCTCTCATGCTGCCTGTAAAATTCTCATCATCTGGGCCATAGGTGTTCAGATTAAACATGGACTGCTGCATTCCCAGCTCCCAAATGATTTGGACCAGCTCAGCATATGTTTGCCTTTTACTAACTATGGGTGCATAGTAATGGAGGCCAATTTCTCAACCTCCTCACCAGAGCACATCACACTATCCACCCCTAGGTCCCATAACCACAACAGCCAATCAGCCAGGGTCTCCACATGTTTCTGCCTGAACTGTCTTCCCAAGTCAACCAGTTCAACCTGGGTATATGGGACATAGGTGGTGAACTGGGTCACCTGTGGATTGCCCACCGGTTGCCCATCCAGTCCCATAGGCTGCTCATGCCTCAATTTCTCATGCACAACAGGTCATGCCTGGAGATGCACGGTTTCCCCAACTCACCACTGGGTTGGTCATCTTCCTTGGTGTGAGAGGCAGGAGTGGCCAGTCGCTGCACGTCATCCTCCAGGACATTCATCAGTGCTTCCAACAACTCTGCTTTCTGCCACAAATCTCGATCAGTTTGCAGCATAGTGATCAGCAGCCAGGCTCCAGTCAGCAGAAAAATGGCCACTGGGCACCACATGCTCAAGGATAGCCACATTTCGTCCCCTTCCCAAGGGGTTTTCCATTGTAGTGCCTGGTCTATGCTGTCTTGCAGTACAGTGTGCAGCAACCAGATCCCAGTCAACAGGAAGGTGGCCATAGGGCACAGCATATTCCCAAGTAGCCACATTTCCTCCTTCTTCCAAAGACTTTTGGCTCCTGTACCTGCCCAGAATCCTGTCACAGACTACATCAATTGTTGTGCTATTTTACCTGCCCATAATCCTGCTGACTAGGCCAATTGTCAAGCTAAGACTTGGCCTGGAGCTCAGAGACCCCTCAAGCCCATTCACAGACTTGGTCACAAACCCTTCACATGCCAGGCTGGGTCCCCAGACCCCTCACATGACAGGCTGGGTCATCACACCCCTAACACATAGGTCTATGAGCTAGGTAACTGGAAAAAAGGTCCTTGGAAGCCATAGGTTTGAGAGCATGGCCATGTAGGCAGATGCCTGAGGCAGATGCCAGCCAAGATTGTGGCACCATGCATGCGCACTAACTCCACCCACCCACACACAATTTGCTTACAAAGAATGTGCCGCACCACCCCCAGCCAGTTGGGCAGGTGAGGGGACCTGATAAAATTATACTATTTTCCCAACACTGTGTTATCATTGTTAGTACATGTTATCACTGCACATATCATGAACTAGACACTCTGTTAGGTACTGGAAAAACAAGCATAAGATGTAGCCCAGGTCCTGGGAGGTAGAGGAGGCAGACATGTAAAATGAGAAGTGGTATGCACTTGAGAGGCTTTGTAACAGAAGTAAGGATGGTGAAAACACAGAGGAAGGAGCCATCAGTTTTACTTGTTGGGGAAGTGAAGTCAGGAAGTGCTTCAACAGAAGAGCCAAGTTTTGTTTGTTCATTTGTCTTCAGACCATCTATTGTGTGGTCAGCCTTGCTGGATGCCCATTCAGTGTACAGAATAGGGAAGAAGAGATGTTGTATTGTTGCTCCTCATTCTGCTCCTCATTCTTAACCTTGCTGACTATGGCGACCTATCATTAAGTTTTTCTAGGTCTTCTTAAAGCTAATTTAGCAAATTTTCAGTCTATTCCAAATGCATAGGAAGAGTAGATGAAATATATTTTTAAAAAATTTATGTATTTGATAATGGAAAATTGAGAGTCTGGGATCCAGACAAAAAGAGCTCTTACTACATCTTTGCCACTAGCAAGTTATGAATTTTGTTAAAATCATTGAAACATCACCAGTCTCAATTTTATTATATGTTACATGAAGATTTGGGGCATGGTGCTCTCTCAAGTTCCTTCTAATTGTAAGCATTAAGTGACACACACCCCTAATGTCTAACACATCTGCAGTGGTTTTAAATATGCCCATAAATTCTTTTCTCGGTTCTCTTCTCAAAGGGTAGAGCCTCATTCCCCTCCCCTTGAGTATGAGTCAGACTTGGAAAGAACAGAATGTGGTGGGAATGACAGTGTCTGATTTCACAGACTAGGTCACAAGAGGCGTTTTAGCTCTTTCCTGGCCATATCTCTTAGATCACTCATTCTGGGAAACCAACTGCCATATCATGAGACACTCAGGTAGCTCTGTGGAGAGGCTCCCATGGCAAGGAACTGAAACCTGCAGCCAGCAGCGATGTGAGTGAGCCATCTTGGAGATCCTCCCTCCGCAGTCAAGCCTGGAGATGACCACCTCCAGCCAGCATTTTAACTGCAGCCTCAGTAGACCCTAAACCAGAATCATCCAGCTAACCTGTACCAGAATTCTTGACCCACAGAAACTCTGAAACAATTAAGCCAGTTTTGTTTTAAATCTCTAAATTTTGTGGTAATTTGTTACGCAGCAATAGATTACAAAGACATCATCTCTCAAACCATCTCCTTGGCTCGTGACCCAACCCATAATTTCTGGCATTCAAACTTCAGCAAGCAATAGCATAGAAACAAAGTTACTATTTTTTTCTTTAAAATTCTCTTTAAAGAAGGTAGAACATCTATTTTTGTACCTCCATCTCTGCCCCAAGATAGAAATCTTAACATTCACCTCTCTCCAGGCTTTCCCCTGCTTAACAGAACGATTGCTAAAAGGCCCAGTTGCCATTTGTAGCTTACACAGATCTTTCAACTACTGTATTCAAAGTCATTTCAGTTTAAGAAAGCAAATTTGGACAATCACAGAGCATCACCTTCTCACAATTCCTTCACCTTTTTCTGCAGCTTCAGTCAAGGAACACACTCTCCCCCAACGCGGGATACACTCTCACACTCCTGTGCTTTCACTCCCTTAGGAGTCCTGAGCAGCTGGTCTGTCTCAAGAATCCAATAAAGCAAGAGGCTCAAACTATTTTCAATCTCCCAAGGTAAATATAAACACTAAATTTATTAATGGCTCTGGATTAAAAGGCAAACATGGTGCAATTAGAAAGATTATAACATCTGTAACCAATGGTCCCACAATTAAGTCTCAGCACCTCTATTTACCTGCTGCCTGAATGCAAACAATTTATTAAATTGCTCTCAGTTAAACCTTCTTCAACAGGAAGATGAGAGTATTCATGTGTACTTTACAGCGCTGAGGAATATGAGTACATTGAATGTGAAAAGTCCTTTATAAAATTGTTTTACACATTTTAGTTGTTTTATTGTTATTTTATTAAGCCACCCATGAACACATTCAAATCACTTAAAAGTTGCCCAGATTCCCAAATCTGACTGGTAACATTACCAACCCTACTTTTTCTTTTAATAAAATGGAAGTACAGCAAGCATATGAAAGGAGTCCAAGTGCTGAATTTCAGGGTGCCACCACATAGCTAAATAACCTTGGGTGAGTTGCTTATCTTCTCAGGGCCAATGTTTCCTCATCTGGAAAATGGGGTAAAAAAGTTAAAGAACTTTAAGATTACTTCTTGGATGTTAGTAATTGTTAAATAACCCTTGTGGTTAAATGGAGAAGGAAGAATTTTAAAAGTAAGGAAAATAACCAGAATATAATATTTTTACCTACTGAATTAAAATTAAAAAAATTATTCTGCAATCATTTCATTTGGACTAGTAAGTGTGAAAATGTTCTTATTTATCTGCTTTAATAAGTAGTCAGATGGTGTCTAAGGATTCTTTTTTTTTTCTTTTCTGTAGTTTAATGCAATTGAAATTAGTTTTGTAGTCACCTCTTGAAACCTATGGAGCTTTAAAATCAATCATTTAGAATATGAAGATTCTAGTAAGGCTATTACACTCTATGACTTGTAAATGTTAAAATCACCAAAGCACTTTTAATTTTACTGGTAATGACATATACAAGCTTTAATACTGGATATTAAGTATTCACATGAAATTATAATAAATATTCATGCTGAACTATAAGCCACCTGATATTGCAAATGGTCGTTTTTTGTGTGTGTCATTTATGTACCACTGTCAGTTCTGATAGGATAATGTTTATAATTTATTAAGCAATATGTCACAAGAAAACGTCCAAATCCACCCTATTTCCAGATTAGCAGCAATGGATGTTGCCAGGACATAGTGGAGTATAAATTATTTCTCAATTTGAACATGATGCTACTGCAATAAAATGCCCCATAGCTAGGAAAGTCATTAGCATGCATTGTAGAATAAGATTGTCACATGTAATACACACACACACAATTACAATACTTTGTACTACAGACAAAAAATAAATAAAGAAGTAAACATTAAAGCAGACAGTCCTCTGATTTACAGCAAGCACAGCAGGGATCAATGCAATTCTTGCAATGAGATGCATAGGGAAAGATTAGCTCTTTCATAGCAAACTAAATACTTTTCCCTTATCTACAAGGGAGCATACAGTTCAAAGTCAGGTCAGCTAGGAAAACTTGGAACTTAAGGGAATTAGAAAACAGACACGTTTTGCAAAAAGCTGTTGCTTCCAATGAATGACTATGTGACTAATAAAAACAGAAAGCCTCATTAATTTTATCTAACTGTTAGTCACCAGATGTTGTGAACCATATGGAAAGAAATTTAGTTTAATGTTTTCAGAGCTGTGAACATGTGTGTGGTTGTGTGTGTGTGTGTGTGGTAGGGTGTGCATGTGTGTCTAAGTACAGAACAAAAAGATATTTAGATCCTCGTAAAAAGAGTTTATCGGGTTTTTAATTTCAGCATTAGGAGGAGAAACACTGTGTTCGCGATATTGTCACCTTAGCACTATGTAATTATTATTAGTTTACAACATATTTTCACAGGCACTGTTTTATCTAATTTTTACAATAATCTTTATAACAGCAGAAACTGATGGCCAGAGAGCTCAGAGTCACAAAGCTAGTAAGTGGCAAGACCAGGGCTTGAACCCAAGAGATCCATACTCTTCACCAAAGTCTATGAGAAAAAGTGGAGAAAAGGCATATAATTGAACTGGTATCCCTGGTGCCTTAAAAAAATATATTAGGTAACTTCTTACTACTCCGTATTTAAATTATTAATCCCCTTACAGAGTGCTTGTTCATCGTTATGTCCCCCTATTGTTACTATTGGCAGATTGAAAATATGGCTCATTCATTCATTCAACAAAATTTTTTTACCTACTCTATGTCTAGAAAAGTGTTAGGTACTGCAAATATGTCTATGAATAAAACACCATGCCTGACTTCAGGTTGTGTTTGCTCATAGTCTTCTAAAGGAGAGGAGTCAAACACTTTTGGTATTACAAACCTGAGAGGGAGTTCAGAATTCCTCTACTAACCTTTCCAAAATATACAACAGGAACAAAGACAAATACACCAAGAGGGACTGGCTACCATGGGGATAAAAGAATCTGTGATGTGTGAGGTTTAAAACTCAAAGTTTACATACAGGTTCTTGTTCACATTCTGTCATTTTCTTCCCACCATGCAAACTTTATTTCTTCTTTCTCTTTTACTCTTCCCAAATATCAATTGACATCATTATTCTACCATATCTGATGAGTATAATGACCCTCCTGGTTTTATCTGCTAGCAAGGCATTTCAGGAAGCTCTTCCAATTGCAAAGTATCTATGTTAGTTACCATGGAAACCATCATTGTACCACTATTTTCTAATTCCTGTAGGTCCAAATATATCAATAATAAATCCATCCAACTGTATCAATAATAACACAAAGTGTGAACGAATTGGATAAATCAAGCCAAAGTCTGAGATTGTTATGCTAGATAAAAAAGCAAGATCCAATTATATGCTGTCTATAAGAGAATCACTTTAGATTCAAAGATACAAATGGGTTGAAAACAAAAGGATGTAAAAAGATTCAACCAGCAATTAAATAAAGCTGGAAGGTTTATTCTCATATCTAACAAAATAGACTTTAGAAAAAAAATGTTACTACAGATAACGAAAGACTTTATATAATGATAAAGGTGTCAATCATAAGGAAATCATAACAATCATAAGGAAAACATAAGGAAAACATAACAATTAAAATATATATACATTTAACAATAGAGCCCCAAAATACAAGAAGCAAAGATAGAATTGAAGTAAGAAATAAGCAGTTGAACAATAGCAGTTGGAGACTTCAATGCCCCAGTTTTGATAATGGGTAGAACAACCAGGTTGAAGAAGATTAGTAAAAAAATAGAAGATTTTAGCAACACTATAAACCAACTATATCTAACAGACATCTATAGAACATTCAACAACTGCAGAATATCATTTCTCTCAATTGCACATGGAATATTCTCCAGGGTACACCATATGCTAGGCCCTCAAACAAATCTCAATCAATTTAAAAGAACTGAAAACATACAAACCTGTTCTCTGACCACAATGGAAATGACTCTAGAAATTAATAACAGAAAGAAATTTAGGAAATTAACAAATATGTGAAAATTAAACAATACACTCTGAATAATCAATAGGTCCAAAAAGAAACCACAAATTGTAAAATAATTTGAGATGAATAAAAATTAATATACAATATGACAAAACTTGTGTGATTCAGTTTAAACAGTGCTTAAAAGGAAATTTATAGCTAAAAATGTCTATATTCCAAAAGAAGAAATATCTCAAATCAATATACTAACATTGCACCTTAAAAAACTGAAAAATGCAGAGCAAACTATACCTAGGACAAATAGAAGAAAGGAAATAATAAATATTATAATGGAAAATAATTAAATAGGGAACAGAAAAATAATCGAGAAAATCAACAAATAAAAAGTTGGTTCTTTGAAAAAATCAACAAAATAGACAAACCTTTAACTAGTTTGACCAAAAAAAAAGACTCAAATTACCAAAATCAGGAATGAAAGATAGGACATTTCTACTGACTTTACTGAAATTTTTAAAAAATAAAAAAGGACTGTAAAGGAATACTATGAGCAGTTGTAAGCCATGAAATTAGTTAACCTAGATTAAATGGATAAATTCTTAGATAGGTACAAAATACCAAAAAAACTGAAGAAGAAAATTTACAAGTCTGATAGAATAATGAATAAAGATATTGAGTTCGTAAAGAAAAAAAAAATCTCCCATAAAGAAGCCCAGATCCACATGGCTTTATTGATAAATTCTACCAAATATTTAAAAAAGAAATCTTTGCAAACTCTTCCAAAAAATAAGAAGAGAAAACACTTTCCAACTTATTCCATTATGCCTGTATTAGCCTGATACTAATACCAAAAGCATCACAAGAAAAGAAAACTATAGACCAATATCTCTTATGAATATAGATGCAAAAATCCTCAGCTAAACACTAGCAAACCAAATCCAGAAACAAATGAAAAGGATTATAAACCACAAACAAGGGGGATTTATCCCAGGAATAAAAGGTTGGTTTAACGTCCAAAAATCAATTAAAGTAATATACCATATTATCAACAGAATAAAGGACAAAAACCACATATTCATCTCAATAGACACAGAAAAAGCATCTGACAGAACTCAAAATCCTTTCATAATAAAAACACTCAACAAACTAGGAACAGAAGAAAACTTCTTCAATCTGATAAAGTCCGTCTCCAGTTCCTGGGATCATCCACCGCCAGCAGTAGCATCAGGGTGGTATGCCTTGATCCTGATCAGGACCCTTGTTACTGGTCCCCATTTTCCCCCTCAGGGTGTTGTCCAAATCTACCACCATCACAGCCACCACCACTGCCCATGATGCATGAAATTGACTATGAAGTTTTCAAGAAGTCCCTTGGCCCAGTTTCAGGAAGGTGACCTGCTGAAAGGATCGCTCTCACTAGCCAGCATGGGATTTTGTTCATGGTATGAAACAAGGTGGATCTGCCAGAATGGTGTTAGTGTGCTCATATTGAGTGATTCTAAGAGCACACATAGGACAACTTCAGGGCCCCAAGCTACCAAAGGTCCATCATGACCTTTGGGCTTGGGCCACATATGTGGGAACAAGGACTGTCTCTCACACTTCCGTATAGCAAATGCTGATGACTGCAGATTCCCTTTCTGGTTTATAACACCCAAAGATAGGGGTATAGCAGTTGATGTCCTTTACCCTGTGAGCACCCTACTGCTGGCACCCAGGGCAGTCACCCAACCTCTCTGCAGTTTTCATGTCACATATCAGGTGGTCCTCCAGGTGTGGCTGCACTTATCTCCTCTGAAGGTTTTCAAGACCATTGCTTCACAACACCAACAGACCCTTCTGACTGATGTCCTCTCTTACCCATAACCCATGTGGTGACATTGTATTCTCCCCAATCAGCCTTAAGCCATACCAGAAAAAAGATGAACCTTTCTTGTGTGCATGGGACCATTCTTCTTGCTCAACCCACAGGGTCTTTGACTATTTCCCCACTGGTGGTGGTGTGTATGGAATGCTGGGTTGCAACTGACATTTAGAGAGATAACGTTCTAGGAAGGCCGTGATTGCCGTCTAAAGAGTTCTAGAGAAGATGTGCTCCCATATTTATACTATCAAATTATGAACGGTGAACTTAACATGCCCAGGAAACAAATTATTATCCCCACTTTCCTGAACACCCCAGCTCAGACTTGCATGTGTGGCTGTCATCAAGGAAGCACAGCAACAACCTTCAAGATAGTCATGAGCCGCACTGTGAGGAGATGAGACTTCCCTGGACTTCTCAGTATTCCTGTAACCAAACCTGGCCTCCTGAGGTTTCTCATATGCCATGAGAAAGAGCTGTAGTCATTTAACCAGTTATTGCTCTGAAACAGCTCAGGCCAGGTTCCTAAGTTGAGCCCCAGGGTGCCAGGATGACAGACTGCTATCTCCTTAGTATTTGCATTTGATGAAGAATGAGGCCCAGGAACTTGGAGACATCCCTAGGCTGGAGAGGCAGAGGCACTATGGACTACCTGGCATCTGGAGAGGTTATATTCACACACCAAAAGCTGGAATCAGGATTAAGGCCATTACTTTTCCAAGGAGGAGGACAGCTTCCTCTCTCCCTTTCATAAGCAGAGAAAAGTTATGTTTTCCTCATCTCTCCCCTGTGGAGTGTCGAGCTCCTCGTTTAGGTTATGGGAAATAGCTCTCATCATGTCAGCCCAGGGGTAAGCACTGGGACAAGGGACTGGGGGCTTGTCCACTTTTATCACAGATGCCAAGTCCAATATAACAGCCTCTGGGGATAGTTTGCTAGTAAATAGTTAGGAGACAACTAATGCAGTGGGGAGGATCAGACACGTAGCAGGAGGATTACTATTTTAAATATTGTACACAGGGAAGGGCTCACTGAGGTTGCATTTGAGTGATGATCTGGAGGAGGTGAGAGAACCAGGCATTCCAGTATCTGGGAGAAGAACATCCCAGACACAGGGAAAAATGAGAGCAAATGCTCTGAGGCCTGATCTGAGGCCCTACTTCCTAAATCTGAGGAAATTCTTGAGGAAAAGTAAGGAGATCAGTGTGGTTGGGAAGAGAAAACTAAAGAGAAGAATAGAAGAAGGGAACAGAAAAACACCTAGGGCTAGACCTTTTCAGTAGAATGTTCTGCATTGTATTAAGACCAAAGAAATAGTATTTACTATTTATGGAAATCATAAGTAATGCTGAAGATTATTCCAGTAAACTTATTGCAAACAAACACAGAATGACTTTTTTCAGTAATGAATTATTACAAATTAAATCATAATAAAAATAATAGCTTATGAAGAAATATTTAACAGCTACTCTGTTTTATAAACCGTCTTGGTTATGAATGCTAAATGATTCTGCCATTAATGAACAACACATGATCATTTGGAGACATACACCAGACAGCGAAGAAAATGACTTGCACATCATGGACAGAATCGAGTATTTTCTAAAATTATCTAAAAATCATTTAAAAACTAATTATGGCAAAAAATAAAGGGGACATATCCCCATTTATAAACTATATGCATATGCTCTATTTTCCAACTAAAATTGAAAGAGAGAGAGGCTGGGGAGGTGGGCTAATTAAGGGAATTTTCTTTTCCAGAA
Organism: Cynocephalus volans; assembly: GCF_027409185.1. Lineage (NCBI taxonomy): Eukaryota > Metazoa > Chordata > Mammalia > Dermoptera > Cynocephalidae > Cynocephalus > Cynocephalus volans. Next base: position 77,334,481 of record NC_084468.1, on the reverse strand, counting down.
TAGTAAGTACCTTCAGGAAGAAAGACATGTGGAGAAGAGAGTGGATGTCATATTTTATTTTGAGTTTTTCTGTACTATCCCAAATTTTTACTTCTGTACTTTTATAGGTTTTTTAACAACAAGCTTTTTTTTTTTTTTTAAGATGACCAATAAGGGGATCTTAACCCTTGACTTGGTGTTGTCAGCACCATGCTCTCCCAAGTAAACTAACCAGCCATCCCTATATAGGGATCTGAACCCGTGGCCTTGGTGTTATCAGCACCAGACTCTCCCAAGTGAGCCACAGGCCAGTCCTTAACAACAAACTTTTTAATATACTTTTCCAGCTTTTTTTTTTTTTTTTTTGACAGGCTGGGGCTATCTAACAGGAAAATTATGATCTGTTTTCTATCTCATTTTATTTTACCCACTGTATTTTTAAGTGGATAAATGCTGCATTAAAACAAAACTAAAACAAGTCTCAATATGAGTATTATGTGAGCAATAATAATAAAAAATTAAAATTTCCAGAACATTTCAAATAAAATAAAGGCAAATGCATTCAAACAAACTAGTCTTTAGACAACACTACCTAGATTCCCAAGAAATGGTAGAATTGACAGAGCAAATGTGGATAAGGTGGATGAATCCAGAATTGAAGAGTGCTAGGCAGCAAATACCTTTCCTTAAACAAAATCTTCCAATAGCTCAAAGAACATTTTTATTTATTCTAACCATATCGTAGTTCTTCAAGTTCTACAGCACTTCATATTTTTTATACTCATTATTACATCAAGAAAAATCACTTAATGCTTGTGAGCCTCAGTTTCTCATCTGTAAAATGGGTGTAATTGCATCTACTTACCAAAGCCGTAAAGGAGATGCAAAACAGTTCAGTAAAATATTTGACATACTACCTAGCACAAAGTGCTCAACAGATTCTAAGCAAATTAAATGTCAGAATTTAAGTGATTGCCTTCACACAGATTGCTAGTGAGAAAAGCTTGTTCACAAAGCTTGTTAGTGATGAAGTCAGAATTAGAATTGCAGATTGAGTACTTACTGTCACGCCATGAGTATGACTCTAAGAACTGGGTTCTGGAGCTCCTCCCAGCTCACACCTGCTTGCACTGGCTCATGACAGCAATTGCGTACAGCACATCCCAACTCTGCCTTTGGTGACAGCATGTTGGTAACTTGAAATAGACGACAAGGGGAGTGCTTACACTACTGAAAAAGGCAAATGCTAATAATCAAGGATTTTATTTTTAGGGGAGACAGTTATTAAATATTCACCAATATACCACTGATCTAGGCTTATAGAACTGGGCCCAGTTGCACAGGTCATATCTGTTTGGTTCAATATAATATGATGCAGACTTCGTCTCTTTGAGAGGCCACTAAGGATTTCAAGTCACAAGTTTCTATTTATGGTTAATATAGTTTCCAATGTGTACTCAATTACCTTGAGGCAACTTCCACACTGGGTGATTTTCACTCCATAAGTCACTAGATGTCTTTTTTTTTTTAATCTTATAGTATTTGTTTCCTGAGCATTGGCTTTCCCTATATTTCTTGAAGGCGGGACAAAAGGCCTTCAAAAAAATCAGAGCATCGATTTTTTTTTTTCTTTCCATCTCTTTTACGTTGGCAGTTCAGCGAAGATTCCCCCCAAGGCAGAATTAATCACTCAGGCCTCTGCCCTTCCTAGCATTTTGCTCAAACTGTTAATATTGCACTTACCACATTGTGCTCCTGTCAGATTCTTCCTGCCTCTTTTCTTGGAAGGATCAGGAGCTGCTCAAAAGCCTCCTATACCCCTTCTCATTACCAGCACTTAAAAAGCTACCTGGTTCACGTAGGCATTCAATAACTGTTGAGTTGACTGGATGTGGCTCAGAAGAGAAATAGATGCAGCCAGCTTCTTTTCAAATATATTTCTCAATTGAAAGAGCACTGCATTTTGGAAACCTAACTATAAATATTTTTCTAGTTCTCAAAAAGGTATTTTAAAAACTCCTTCTACAATGAAATTTAAATCACATATCAAATGCAACAGGGAGGGAAAAGACAGAGCAGTGGGATTATTGTTAAGAAATATATAGAAACAATGCATCTGAACTCTATATGTTACCAGGAGCTCTGGCACCACAATGAAATAGCCTGGAGGTATAATATACAACCATTAAATTATGTTACCTAAATACATCATCTAATCCAGCAGTTCTCAACTCTATTGAACCCTAAATCCCCTTTTAAAACAAATTCTCATATTTTCTAAGGCTTCCCTTTACTATTATGAAGTTAAATTTATAGATAGTATAAACTACTTAAAGAAGTTATTTTAATAAATCCATAGAAGTTATTTTAATAAATCCATATCATACCCCAATTGTAACTTAAAGAAGAAATTTTTAAAATGGCAATTTATATTAAAATAATATCTCTTTTGATATGACCATACTCTTACCTCTACAAAGCATCACCATGAATTGGTCAGCCACAGTGTACACTGACATAGATGGCTTGTATGGGTGACTCAGATAACACACGGTTGCATCTAGCAACATGACCTTCAAAATGAACAAAAAACGAAGAGTTTAGAAGAAACAAAGTGCAAGGTACCCTAAATTTATGTGGTAATCAAATTTTTAGAAAATTCAGTGTATATTAAAACTTCACAAATACTTAATATATAAAATGGATTTACGCTGTAAAGTTGGATAATTACAAAAGGTTTACAGATTACAAACATGAGTGTCTGGGAGGACATCGAAAGTCATGCATCCACCCACTAAAAGCTGGGGATCCACCCATCCCCCCACTCCACACCGTGATAAGCAAAATTGCCTCTATTTCCCAGACAGCCCCTAGTATTTTAAAACTACTGTCCTAAGGAGACTTTAACCTTTTGGTAAAATGAAGACAATTCTACCAAATTTACCTAAATCCCAAGGCTGATGCAAAAATTAAATGAGAAAAAATATTTCTGAAAGCTCCTTCTAAACTGTAGTAACACATCAAAAAAAAAAAAAAGTATTATTCTATCTGTTGAGACTTTGTAGCAAATTTGGAAATTTCTAGTACTTGCATAACTCTAAGACTTTGTCACTGCTTCACTATTACCTTTAGAAGACTGTCTTCCAGGCCAAGGAATACACTCAGAGTTACCACCGAATGAACTTCATTTCCTACTATATTCTTTTGCTTTGATGTTTAAAAAGCACCTGAATCTGAACTGTAATATCATACTAACTAGTTGGTACTGCCATCTAGTGACATGCAAACCAATCTGCCAGCCCCAATACCAGATATTTAAACAAATCAAATGCATAAATATCCAATTTTTTCAAACTGAAATTCGTCTCTCCTTTACATTGCTAAATTAAGTTTGGCCTAAAGGTTTCTTCAGACATAGTGAACTGTAACATAACTTGATGTGTAAACAGACTGTAACCTACTCTTGCAACAAGTAGCCCAGTCTCAGCCAATTACAGGCAGCCAGCTGTTCCACACCTCACTTCCGTTTTCTGTATGCCTCTTTCACTTTTGTGTCTGTAAATCTTGCCCACCAGCGGCAGCCGCAGAGCTCTCTGAATCTATTCTGGTTCTGGTGGCTGCCGATTCAGAATCGTTCTTTTCTTATTAAACTCTTAAAGTTAATTTGTCTGAAGTTTTCTTTTCAACAACATGAAGGATTTTTGTTTGTGTGAGAAAACCGCTACTGAAATTTCCTTTTAAAATAGCATACCACTAGAACATTGTTCCACAGCTGCTTTGCAGCCTGATAGTATTCATTATTAGTTTTGCAAAGTGTGTTAACTATTTCTGACAGATACCTAAATCTTGTTATCCATATTAGTAGCATTTCTTTTTCTGCATCAGGAGAGGAAGGAATGCCACGACATATATGAAAAAAAGTGAGCTGAAACGCTGGTACCGATCAAGCTTTGTTAAAGGAAGAAAATCTGCTCAGCTGTGCTCAAAATAGAGAGCAGCAGCAGGCTGGGGGTGGGAGAGCTTATATAGACTGTAGGGCCCAAGGACTAGCTGAGGCAATCAAGGAGGGGCATTGTGAGGGAGGGGCATTGCACCCATGGGAAAGCAAAAAGAGTTTCTATTTCTTAGAAGTCACAAGGCTTCTCATAATGGGAACGGGGGAGGGGTTGGGGCCATTTTGTCTTTGGCCTTGCCTAAAATGGCACTGGTTATGTTCAAGATCCATCATTCCCGCCTTTTAAGTATAGGGAGAAGAGAAAAGGGGTGAAGGTCTCATGCTTCTGAAGCTCCTTTCTGCTGAAGATGGGCGAAGATATGAAAAAAATAAAAGATTTATGTTGGTGGATAAAACAATTAGGTGGCGGGTATTGGTTTCATGTGGGGAGGCTGTATTCTTCCAGGGAAGGGTCACTGATTCTGAGGGGCTGATGTCCTCCTCCCATGAAGAATTTGGTGACCTTTCGTTGGTGAAAGCCTGCATACGTTCCTGCAAGAAATTAGAGAAACACCAAAAGAGGCAGGGACCAAGAAGAAGGATAGGTCCCATCATGGTTAGGGGTCTGATCTGCTTTTGTCCTGAAGTCCCCCCCCCCATCGCTATAGCCTAGGTGAGTGGTTTGGGTGAAGCAGAAATGTTTTTATCAGGGGCAGGGGGCACTGAACTCCAGCAGAATCCCCTTTGGAAAGAGCTATCCAGTAGTTTTTACCCCCGTAAGAACATGATGTGGCAGTTGTCTGGTCATAGCATGTTGTGGGAACATATGTTAGGGATGTGAATGTGTCCTGTAGGGTTCCCCCAAAGACTCTAGGTGGCTGACCCAGGAAGTTGCAAAGTGTCCTTCCACCCACCAAGACCTTGGTTATACATTGTGAACAGGACGTGGCATATGTCTCTGTTAGGAAAAGAAGCAAGAGGAAGAGAAAAGGCAAGTGTTCAGGGGCCTGAGAGGTTGAGAGGGTGCATAGTAGGAAAAAGGAGGAGACGGTAACCTCATCGGGGGTGTAATTGCAGAGGGCACCCTGCCAGGCTAACTCAGTTACCCACTCAAGGAGGTCTTCAACACTGGAGGTGGCGAGTTGGGACCAGTCTTGGAGCAGCTCCTGTGTGAAGGGTGTGAAGCAGGCCTGCAAGAATGAGAGGATAATCGCCAGGGGAAAGATCATCCTTCTTCTAGGATTAGGGAAAGAGCAGAGGTCTTGGAGATTTTCAATTTTGTGGGTCTTAAAATGGATGAAGCATAAGGAGGTGTTGGGCTGGGGTTAAGCAGAGGGACCCCTCTGGCTTGGTGTTAAGATACTCTTTGGGTAAAGTCTCAGGTGCTAGTTTTACCAAGGATAAGTGATACCAAGGGGCCTTTCCTAGTACCTTTACTGCCATGGGAGTGGTGAGAAGTGCTGTATAAAGCCCTTTCCAGCCTGGTGAGAGGGGCTTTGGGATTCAGGTTTTAATATACACTTGCTGTCCCAGGCTCAGTTTAAAGTCTAAAGGAGTGGTGGAGAAAGGACGAGGTAATGGAAGGTTGGCCTGTTCCCAAAGAAAATCCATAATGAGTGAAAGAGTAGGGAGATACTGGCCTAAAGGTGATGAGCTGGAAAGGAGAGATGTGAGAACTCAAAGGGGCTAAGGCCTGTGGGCTTGTGGGGCAGCTCAAAGGCAAGTGAATGCTAAAGGGAGAAGTTGGGTCCAAGGGAAGTGAAGTTCCACGGACAGCTTGGTGAGGTGTGTTTTTATGAGGTGATTGGCTTTTTCTACTTTGCCTGATGACTGAAGCTGGTGTAGATCAGGCCGTGTGATAGGGTGTGGAGAAATGTGTGGAATGGGATTGAGAAAGAGGTCTAAAGCCTCCATGCAATTATGTTCTAAGGGTCGGGAGTGTTTGGGGATGAGAGTGGCTGGATTTAGGGAAGTGCAAGGTTTGAAGGAAAATGAGGAATTCTCAATGAAAGTGAGGTGAATAAGTTGTAGGCAGGAAGGGAAGAGAATTGACTGGTCTTATGGCTGAGAAGGTCTTGACTGCTTGTTGTCCAAAAGTTAGTTTAGAGCTTTCTTGTGCTATAAGGGCAGCTGCCGACAAGGCCCATAAACAGGGGGCCCATCCTGGGCTGTGGTGTCTAGTTGTTTAGAGAGGTTTGTAACCAGGGAAAAAATATTTCCTGCCTCTTGTCCCAAAAATCCCGACTGACAATCCTTGGGTTTTGGTGACATATAGAATAAAAGGATGAGATAAGTTTGGGAGGGATAGAGCTGGGGTTGCAAGGAGAGCAGCTTTTAATCACTGGAAGGGAGAATGAATGGGCTTTGTGGGATCTAAGGGAATGGCAGGATCCCCTTTGGCTGCCCCATAAAGTGGCTTTGCCGGCATGCCAAAGTTAGGAATCCATAGACGAAGATGCCCTGCAAGCCTCAAGAAAGAAAGGATTTCACTCTTTGTGGTAGGAGTAGGGAGTTCAGAAATTAGACTCTCGTGATCCACTATTATTTCTCTGGTGATGGGAGTGAGTTGGAAGAAATTTGGGCCTTCTGGGGGACACTCAATATGCCCTGGAGGCCAGGAAATTAAGGAGGCAACAGTGTGGGCCTGTGAATCCTCATAGGAGGGGCTACAAAGGAGGAGGCCATCCACATATTATATTAAAGTGCTAGAGGTTGGGGGAAGTTCAGATAAGTCTTGAGCTAAGGCCTGGCCAAAGAAGTGGGGGCTATCCTGAAACCCCTGAGGCAGTACTGTCCAGGTGAGTTGTTGGGAATGACACTTATCAGGATCAGTCCAAGTGAAGGAGAACAGGTTTTGACAGGAAGGGTGTAAGGGGATAGAAAAAAGGCATCTTTGGGGTCAAGTACAGAGAAGAAACGGGTTGTTGTTGGGATTGTGGATAGAAGAGATGGGGTTAGAAACCATTGGGGTTAAGGGTAGAATGGCCACATTAATGGCCCTGAGATCTTGAAGTAAATGCTATGAGCCATTAGGCTTTAAAACCAGAAGGATGGATGTATTAAAAGGCAAGTGGGTAGGCCGTAAGAGATGAGAAGAAAGGAGTTTGCATATGATGGGTTTTAAGCCTATTAGATGTTTGTTAGCGACGGAGTACTGTGGGACATTAGGGAACAAAGAGGGGTTCCTCAACTTAACAAAGATAGGTGAATGGTGCCTAGCAATGGAGGGAGAAGAAGTGTCCCATACTATGGGATTAACCTTGTTGGAGGGGAAGGGGAAGGTGGAAGCCTCAGGGGCCAGATCTGGGGCGACCTGTAACTGGAGTATTGGAGCTGGAGTTAAAGTGTTTAGGGAAAGGGTAGCTTTGGATTTGAAAAAGATGTCCCACCCCAATAAGGGGATGGAGTATTGAGGTATTATTAAAAATGTGCGTGTGAATTGGTTGTGATGTAGGGTGCAGAAAGGGGTTGAGTGATCTGTGGGTGGTCTTCCAATCCTGTGACCCCTACTATTGTGATAGAAGATGGGGTTGTTGGTCCTGCATATTTAAGAAGGGTAGAGTAAGTGGTTCCTGCATCGATGACAAAAGAGATCGGCTTACCTGCTATGATGAGAGTTACCCTGGTCTCACGTGTGGTGAGCTCTGTGGGGGCCTCGGGCCCTGAGCATCATCAGTCCTCCTCTTGGGCAAATCCAAGAAGTTCCAGTAAGGATGGCAGTGAAGCCAAAGGCTGGGTGTTGGGGACTGGGCTGCTCCCTCTCTGGCAAGTGGAACAGTCAACCCTGCCATTGACCTGGCTGTTTGCAGTGAGGACAGGGTCCAAGAGGAGGCCTGAGGTTCGAACAGGCCCATGCCCAGTGATCTGGTTGACCACATTTGAAGTAGTTCCCGGGTGGCTTGCCCCTAGCGGCAGCCGGCTTTGGAGTGTGTGATCCCCAGATAACATTAGCCAGGAGCTGGTATTTGGCCTGATCTCTTTTGTAGCAGTCCCTCCTTTCCTCCTCCTCCTCCCTGTTCTTAAAAACCTTGAAAGCAGCATTGAGGAGCTCTCGTTGGGTCACACTTGGATCATCCTCAAGTTTTTTTTAGTTTTTTTCCAAATATCAGGGGCTGATTGAGTAATAAAATGAGAGTGTAAGAGGGCCATGCCTGCAGGGGATTTTGGGTCTATGAGTATGTATTTATGTAAAGCCTCAGAGAGGTGGGTTAGGAATTTGCTGGGATTTTCAGTGGATCTTTGTGTGATTTCTCTAAGCTTGTCATAATTGACTGACTTGTGAAGTAGCCTTTTGGAGGCCATGATGTAGGTGTGTGATCATGTTATCCCAGAGATCCTGGTCCCCATGGCTGGCCTGGTAGTCCCAATCTGGGTCTGTGCAAGGTACAGCAATGGCTCCCACAGGCCACCTGTTATTTTGTGCATGTACCTCATCTGCCTGTTGTTGGGCCATTATCCAGACCTGCTCTCTGTCCTCAGGGGACAAAGTTGTAGTGAGAATCATAAAAATATGATACCATGTGAGATCATAAGACTGAGTGAGATATCTGAATTCCTTAAGATATGTGTCTGGGTCAGACTGGAAAGATCCCAGTCATTTTTCTTTTTGGGAGAGATCAGAAAGAGAAAAGGGGATATGGATCCGGACAATTCCCTCCATCCTAGCCACTTCATGGAGGGGATATAAAGGAGCTGGAGCTGAGGTGGGGTTGTTACCTGATGAAGGGGGAGAAGGAGAAGGGTTAGGTGGCTGAGGACTAGCGTCTCAAGGCCAGGTAAGGGGAAGAGAGGGGAAAGGTGGAAGGGCTAGTGAAAGATCTGGAGCATAAGGAGGTCATCAAGGAGCAGAGTGGTCTGACAGATCAAAAGATTGATCTGAGTCTGGAAGGGGAGGTTGGGCATGAGCTAGAAGAACCTGAGACACGTAGGACAGTTTTGACAGAGAGAAGCATTTGTTCGGAAATAGAGGAAGGCTTGAACACAAGGAATCTCTCCAGCCTTTTCATTTTGGTAACAAAAATTGTCTAAATCTCTAAGAGGTTCTAAATCAAGAGTGCCATCTTCTGGCCACTGGACTCATTGTCTAGTTTGTACTTAGGCCAAACCTGATTTCAGTAGAAGATGAGGCATTTGGGTTTTAATGTCTCCCTGAAGGCTGAGAGATTATAGATAGCCCAGTGGCATAGAAAGTGGAGGAACCTGGCAAGGAGGCAGCCCAGAGGCATAGAGCATGGAGGTTTGGATTGTGAGGAACCCATGTAGAGGGCAAGAAAGGAAATAGGCAGTCTTAGTAGAAGAAGAGTGCCAACAAAGAGCATCCTCTTTGCTGTGAACCTTCTTTTTGAGAGAAAAGCCACTGACCAGCTAGAGGAGCATCCTCCAATAGCTGGGGGGCATGAGAGGGGTTCCCTCAGCCAGACGCCTGGGCTTCATAATGAGTAGACAGTAGTCATAGAGAGCAGTTGGGGAAACCATAGAAATAGGACAGACCCACTGACTCACCCTGAATTGAGGCTGATGTTGGATGTCTTAGCCTGAAACAGCAAAAGGAGAGAGTCCCAAACTTACCCAGTTCAGCAGGTCCGAGAAGGGTGGCCGGGGTGGGGGGGGGCAATCAATCCAAGAGAGGAGATCATCCAAAAGTCCCAGCCAGGACCCTTCCTGGGTTTTGGCACCAAAATGAAAGGAAGTGAGCCAAAACACCAGGTACCAATCAAGCTTTATTAAAGGAAGTAAATCTGCTGGGCTACACTCAAAATGGAGGGCAGCACCAGGCCTGGGGGTGGGAGAGCTTATATAGACTGTAAGTCACCAAGGGCTGGCTGAAACAATCAAGGAGGGGCATTGTGAGGGAAGTGCATTGCACCCATGTGGAAGCAAAAAGAGTTTCTATTTCTCAGAAGTCACGAGGCTTCTCATAAGAAGGGGGAGGTGGTGGGGGCCATTTTGTGCTTGGTCTTGCCTAAAATGGCACTGGTTATGTTCAAGATCTATCAATATAGATTTATGCTGGATTTATTCAGACTTGGCTGGTGTGTCTTTGCTAAAGCATCCGAACATCTGACCTCAATGACAGTGTTCAAGCAATTGGAATCTGAGCAACCTGCCATCCGTCTTAACTAATTTCTCAGACCTATCTACCTCTTGCCCAAGGAACATCATCAACAGATGAACGGGGATTGGTGCTATGTGCCATGAAGTTTCATCTGAGGTCAATGTGTTGTCATTGGCTTGTGCAGTAATGCCAAGATTCACCATGTATGTGAGCCCTGCTATTTGAGGCATATGGCTCAGGAGAGGATTTCTGAGAGGGCTAGTATTGGAAAAAGCACACCTCCATTTGCCCAAAAAACACATAAATCTGCAGCCTACTTCTAATCACACTTTTCATCTTCTTCTATCTTGCTTTTTACCCAACGACAGTTTAAAATTTTATAGTATAATTTTTTTTCATAACGCCCATTTTATTAAATGTAATACTATCACATTTTTTATATTTTAAAAGGTTAAAGCAAAACAAAACAAAACTGGATTCCCCAATTGGTTAAGGAACTGTGCTTAGTTTTTTACTTTGATTCATTGAAGAAGGTCAAGTCCCTCTCTCTTGTGTGCTTTTAGCACCCTGCCTTACTTCCTGGAAGTGTTTATCACAATGACAGTTCATTTGTTTAAACATCTGCAACCCTGCTAGAATGAAGATGACATGGGAACCTGGAAAGAAAGTATTTGTCAAGGCCATCTTGACAGCCCCAGAGCCTAGCACCATACTTTTTTGCATAAGTAGGCACTCAAAAGAATATTTATTGAATAAAAGATAAGAGAACAAATGCCTCCAGATTTTCCTTTAAATTATTTCTTCTGACAATCATCTCTATTTACTATAAACTACACACAAAAAGTCTGTTGCTACCATTTTTTTCATGGACCTTAGCTCTATTAACCCAACTTTTTCACTAATGGGCTAAGCCTAGTCCTGATCAATTGATCTCTTCATTTCCCAATTACCTCATTTATAAAATCAGAATATTACAGTGAAAGAGTTATAGTTTTTGTCTTCTTTGTCTATTAGTTATTCTTTATTTCTGTTTTGTACCTTATTGCCATGGCCAAAACTCAAAGAACAATGTTAAGTAACAATTGCGATAGAAGGATCAGACCCTTGATTTCCAAAAACCTGCATGAGAGGCCATTTGAATACACCAAAGCCTTTACGTGTCTGCTTCCAAATATGGAATGTCAGAGTTCTTTTTGAGGAGTATCCTCCTAAGGCTCCTAAGATATTTCAAAGTCTTAGAGTCTAAGATCAAAATGAAGAAAATTGAACAGAAAAGGAGCAGAGTTTCTGGTTTTTTTAAGAGTTTCTATTAAACAAACTGTTACTTTAACACTTTAAATCTAAATCTTGAATTACAAGGCAGCAATAAAATCATTTGAGTGCTGGCAATTAGTTGAAAAGAAGAAATGATCACCTCGCCTTCTGAGGTAATAATTAGCAGGAATGCCCATAGATTCCATGTATCAAGTACTTTTTTCTTATTTGATCAATGTAATCTTTTCCATTTTAATGACGATGTTAACATTAGGCTGTCCAAATTCTTTGATTTACTGCTAATTGTGGACTTCCAAGCCATGCTCAGCAGATTCTCACACCTACATTCATAAATATAATTGTGTGAACCGACTCTTTAGCTGCCAAGGCTAACCCCTTGCCAAGCCAATCTGAGCACCTGACCTTAGTATTATAACACCAATTCTAACCAACTGAGCTAACCAATCAATCCTTTCCATAAATTTTGTGAAGTACCCTCATATATAATTTAGTCTTTATATTTCAAAAAAAATAATTAAGTCAGTTCTTGTGTCAGAAATATTTTACTAACCTGCTACCTAATGGTATCAATTCTATTTTAAGGGAATCAATTGTACATAAGCCCATTAACACATTTAAAGTCGATACCAAAATGATTTAGGCTATCCTAAAATATCAATCTTTAAAAGATTTTAATAAAGCTATCGCATCCACCTCCTCCCCACGTTTTTTTTATTTTCAATTTATTCTTACTTTGGAAGGTAATGTCCAAATTCTATATATTTATTTTTGTCATAAATTAGTGGTTTCTACCCCTTGGAGAGTGTATACAGCTGCTACGGTTGCCATAACCAAATACCATAGTTCTGGAGGCTGGAAATTTATGATCAAAGTGCCAGCAAATTCAGTTTCTGATGAGGGCTCTCTTCCTGGCTTAGAGATGGCTGCCTCTTGCTGTGTCCTTATATGGCCTTTCTCATCTGAGTGCACATGGGGAAAGAGCTCTCTGGTATCTCTTCCTCTTCTTACAAAGATACCAGTCTTATTTGATTAGGGCCCCACATTTATAACCTCATTTAACCTTAATTACTTCCCTAAAGGCCCTAATTCCAAATACAGTCACTGGGGGATTAGGGCTTCAACATGTGAATTTTGGGGTGACATGATTCAGTCCATAAAATTCTGCTCCTGCCCCCTACCCAAATTCATGTTCTTCTCTCATGCAAAATCCATTCCTCCTGTCCTAACGGCCCCCCAAAGTCTTAACCCATTCCAGCATCAACTGTAAATCCAAAGTCTCCTGTAAGTATTATCTAAATCAAGTATGGTGAGACTTAAGATATATTTCACCCTGAGGCAAAATTCCTCTCCAGCAGCAAACCTGTGAAATTAAACAAGTTATGTGCTTCCAAAATACAAGGTGGGACATTCATATGATATGCATTCCTATTCCAAAAGGGAAAAACAGGAAAGAAGCAGAAAGGGGTAACAAGCAAGTCCAAAACCCAACAAGGCAATTCCACTAAATCTTAAGCCTTGGGAATAGTCCTCTGCAGCTTAATGTTCTGTCCTCCGGGCCTACTGGGGAGGTATCTTCACCCCCAAGGCATGGACATTGTCCCAGCCCCCTTAACCTTTTGTGAGGGCAGCCCGGCCCAATAAAACCAAGGAGGTGAGCTCATCCTCTGAAACCAAGGAGAAAATAGCCTTATCTCTGGGCTTGTAGTGGAAGTGGCAATGCTGATATCTCTAAATTGCCTTCATGGCCATTATTTTCTCAAAAGATAAAACTTGCTCACCGCCAGTTAATCCTATTGTCTCATCCTGTAAAATCCTAGACATCAGAAAATTTTTATTTTGTTTTATCTCTGTCACCTTCAATTCAAACTGGCAGCAGTGTTGCTGCTGGTATAATCCTATTTCTTCCTGGCTTCTATTGCGATGGCTGATTAAAATTACAGGTAATCTCTTTATGAAGTAATTGTCCAGCCTCACCCTCAATGTCCTCTTCAGAACACTTTTTCTCATTTTTTTCCAATATGAATAGGCTTAGAATTTTCCAAATTTTCAGGTTATGGTTCATTTTTGCTTAGCAGTTTCTTTTTCTTTCTTTTTTTTAATTGTGAATATTCATGAGATACAAAGCTAATTGTCCCCTCTTGTGCCCATGATGTGAGAGCCAGATTCATACTGGCAGCATACCCATTACCAGAAATTGCATTTGTATGCTATGTCCCCCACCCAATTATCCCCAACCACTCTCCTCCTCCCCATCAGTTTCTTCAATGCATATCTCTCCTCTTGCATTTTACTATAAGCAGTGAGGAGAAACCAGGCTTCATGTTCAACACTCTGCTTAGAAATTTCAGCTAAATTTTTAATATCATCATTCATAAGACCAAAGACAAAGGAATTGTACGTAAGCACTGTATTGGAGTTGATGAAGCTGTTTCCTTTGAGCGTACATGTTAACACTTTTGAAACCACAATACATGTACAGTGGAATTGAACAATCAAGAAAATAAATGGCAATGGTGGGAGCCAGGCTTCTCACGGTTGGAGTGGGAGGTTATAGGCATGCAACTTGAGAGGCTAGAATGATTCACATGTGATAATAAATAAGAGTTCTAGACATCAGGATAAATTCATTTTTAGCTTACTATAAATACATTTGGTTATAACAATAACAATATTTGTAGATGTGTTTATACACAAGTTGATATATATACATATGATTTTTGCTCTGTCAGCTAAGAGGCTCTAAAAGAAATGACACCCCAGTAGTAATGAGCACAATGAGTACTCATTGTACTATTTTTAGTAGCATTCTCCAGTGAAAGGAACCAGAGTTACTGATATATTGCTGATTCTAGGACTGGGGCAGAAAATATACAAGATGAGAAATGTACAAAATGAGCAGAGAGCATATGGTAGTGCCCCAAAGTAAGGAAGTATTCAAACACACACACTCACACCCACACTCTCACACATTGGTGAGTATATCAAACAGATATAAGGGCCAACTGAGAGAGCCCCCAATGGCCAAAGCTGAAATAATTTGAGCAACAAATAAAGTGGCATTTGGTTATCACCTAAAGTTTAAAATAAATACCATGAGTCCATACTGATATAAATAAATGATAAAGTAGGTACAAACTGTGGGGGGCGGGGGGAGGACGAGGCAAATCAGCCATACAGAAGAACTGCAAATAATTTATGTAGATTCTTCCCCAGATACTTTGCTCTCAGATAGAGGGACTGTAATTCCCCGCTCCTTATGTGCATGCTGTGCATGGTGACTTCCTTTCAAAGACAACAGACTGGAAAGGGGAAAAAGAATAACTTTACAGTGAAGAAACCTAACAAACACTGCCTCAACCAGGTAATCAAGGTTAACATCAATTGTGACAAGTCATGTGGCTATTAGGTACCCTTGATAAGATGCAATAAGAAGTGCCCTTGATCTCTTTTGTCTTCTTCTCAGAAACCTTATTCCAGTCTAATGGAAGAGAAATAGACAAATTCCAATTGAGAACATTCCGTAAAATACCAAACCAGAACTCTTGACAACTGCCAAGGTCATCAAAAACAAGAAAGTCAGTAAAACTCCCACAGCCAGAAGGACCTAAAGAGAAAAGCTGAGAAAATGTAATGTGGTATCCTGGATCAGATGTCCTGGAACAGAAAAAAGGCATTAGGTAAAAGCCAAAGAAATCTAAATAAAGTGTGAACTTTAGTTAATAATAATGTAGCAATAGTGGTTCTTTAATTATGACAAATGACCCAGAGTATTGCCAGATATTAATAATACAGGAAACTGAGTATAGAGTATATGAAACTGTGTACTACCTATGAAATTTTTCTATGAATTCAAAATAACTTTAAAATTAAAAAATTTTATCTTAAAAAATTAACATTTAGATCCTTTCTCTCAAAATAGAAATAAGTCTACCACATGTGGATATATTTAAAAAGTAGACTTAAAAAGTTATTATAATACAAATTAATGACAATAATTAGAATTTCCTATCAAAATTTTTTAGAGATATTTATGAATGACTAGGAATTCTTAGAAATACACTTTTGCCAGAGATTTCCAATTCTGCCACTTCCTTGCCACATAAACTCAAACCTCTGTGAAGCTGGATAACATTTTACTGTATATTAGTATCCTTTGTTAATTCATTTGTATATCAATTTCTGACTGGTTTTGGTGTATCTCACTACCTGAAGTAGCAAATGATAATTTTTAGGACATTTTTTAAATTTATGTTCTAAGGTTATACATAATACTGTGGTATAATAATTTACTTCTCATCATTATAAATGGAGAAAACAGAACCTGCATGGCTTGAATTGGTGTCCTTCCTTCTTTGTAATATCAGTTATGTTTATGTTATTAACACACATCAGTGTACCTTGGTAAATATCAGCACTTTGAATCTTAGCCACATGGAGTGTTAAGAACTCCACTATGATAAAAAGGATCATTAATTCCACCAGGTCCAAAGTCAGTATCCTTAAAAATGCTAATTTTTTGCTACATGAAGGTAAGCCTCCCAAAATGGTATAAAGCACTAACTCATTCATAATGTTGTAAGGTCATTTAGATATTTGGGGGGACAGAGTGAGGGAATGAGAATAAATTAAACATAAAAGTTTTTAATACTCAGAGTCCTTAAGCACTGGGATGACTTGAAAATTTACAAAAATTTATCTTACTCATACTCTTACTTCTAGAATTTCTAATTTCTCAGAAAAAAGTAATTTGATGAAAACATATGTGTGTTATTTGGTGATGCATCCATATATAGTATTTCATCAAGTGTTATCAAATAGCAAAAGAAAAAATGAACAGAAGTATAAAATGACTGAAGAGAGATTAATTTCAGTTTTGTGGTTGACAAGATGCTAAACAAAGATTATGCAGAGCAAAAGTAAGAAATAATATGACATGTATACAGTATATAAAACAAAATGAGACTTATTCAACTGCAGTAATAACTTAGAAATGATATAAAGATAAATGTGCAATTATCAATTACGTACACTGAGATGACAGTTTAAATAATGGACTTACTTACATTTATGAGGGACTTTTTCCTTAATTCTCAGATATAATTAATTGGCCTGCTCATTTGGGAAGGGGAAGAAAATAATTCAAAAGAGAGCTAACCTTTCCTCCAAAGGGTCAAAGATCACAGTTATGAACAAAACAGCAGGTCTTTATCTTAGGGAAAAATTAGCAGAGCTCTCTCAGTCTTAGTTTTTGTACATGTACAGTATCTGGAAAAATTGTTGAAACATTCAGCAATTCAAACAAGCAGCTTATCTTGTACTTAATCAGTTTGAATTTTACACTTTTTATTTTGTTTGTATTACTCTAAACTGGTTGTATATTAATTCATAAAAGCTAAAGATCTCAATTATTTCGATATTATTTGAGATTATCCTAGGCAATTCCCAGAGTGTTAATTGCCACCTTTCTATCCTTCTATTCTCCAGGCCCTACCCTGTCTGTTCTTCAGACAGTGACAGACTGCACAGGCCATGCTTATATCAGGTATAGCTCCATGGGCTAGTAGGATTTTGGTTAATTTTTCCTGTCCTTAACCTAGTTTAAAATACCCAGGGTAGTGGTGTCCCTCATTTTCACTAAACCTCAGACTTTCTGTTAAATCCACTGTGCTTTCTTCATGTGCCCATGACTGTGCTTTCGTTGTATCTTTCTGATCAGCACTCTGGTCTTCACTGCTGGGATCTCAATCATATTGATAAAATAGAAAACTTAATTCTACACAAAAGAGTTGCTTCCTTAGACTTGTACCACACATAACACTGTAATAATCTGGTTATGTGGTACACTAGAACTCCTCCAGTAAGCCCTGGAGAAGGAGACCAGGGTACTAACCAGGTTTGTCCCCTAAAATGGAAGTCTGCAATACAAGTCTTAAATGGCATCAGGTTTGGATATATCCATGCAAGTAACCTAAAGTCCAAGAAGGTGGAAAAGATGGAGCTAAGGTATGGTCTGATTTCCAAAAGAAGAGAAAAACAAAAGAAGAAGTGCTGTTTCAGGCATGATATTGTAGCTCCATCTAATCTGTAACAAAACCCTAGCGAGGGAAGCAGTATAGTTATTTTGTATTTGTCTTTGAATGCTGGCACATTCTTTTGATCTCAGCATCATTATGTGACTGGACTGCATGGTTCATGACTTTAGAAGTGTTTTAACTATTTCACATTAACATTTTATTTACCTAAAGAAATGGTCCTTATTTGATTCTCAGCAGTGCTACCTTAGTCCACTTGACAGTGTGTGGTAGAGGCAGCTTGCTGTGTCCAAAAACTTGTGTTCTTTCCATACTACAAAGTTGTTGCTGGGACGCAGCAGCTCACATAGGAATTATAATCTCCGACCAGCCTTATATTTAGATGTGTCCATATGACTAATTATTATATAGGATAACTTCATCCTCCACCCAAGACCTGTCTTAAAACTCATCATACGTAATAGCCTTTGGGAACCAGACTAGGACCTCAACAGAGAAACAGTGGAGAAGTGTTTCAGCTGTTCTAGCATGCCAATAGAAAGAGTCCACAACAAAAAGAAATTTCTTCCAGGCAATCATTCAAGACATTCTCCCACATTTGATTCCTAACTTAACACTTGAAATCATTTTCATAGCATTAGGCTTCTGGCTCTATATCCATCTTAAAGACCAATATCTGATCCTTGCTAGATCTGGTTACTTTCTGGCTATTTCTACTCACTTTTTTGGTATCTCTCGATGATATTCTTCTTTTAGGACTGGGTAAGATATTTCTCTGCTCTGAATCCTCCATTCTATACTTTTATACTTTTATATCAAAATAATTGCAAAATCTTTTGCCAAGAATAGAGTAAAATGTGGACAAGGAACAGAGAATTCGAAAGCCTGGTACAAAAAAAGCAATGTTCTGGAATATACTGGCCTAGTTCCCAGAGAAAAAGATCAGCATAATTTTAACAGGTTAACAGTTGGAATCTAAACTTCTGGAGAAATTACAAATTAACATCAGAAAGCCACTACCTTTTCTATTGGAGAAACAAGAGAAGCAGTGGTGTTGTTAGACCCCAAACGTCAGGGTCAAATGACAGCAGCTGGAACCATGGCAAGCCAGTCCAGAGGGAGCTGGAAACAATGAGAGGAAACGCAGCCACTGCCAGACAAGCTCTTCAAGGTAGAGAGGGAGAAATAAAACAGTCCAGACGCTTCCTCCCTGCCTGCCCTCCAATTACTTACCACTACTTTCCATTGGCTAAACCCAGCTAGAAGGCAAACAGACTCAGGAACCTGAGAAATGGACCTGAAGAGGTCAGTTCCCTGAAACATGAAACAGAGTGGAGACAGGATGAGTAATAAAGCTGAGTGCAAAATAGTTCTCCTATGGTCTGAATGTTTATGTCTCCCCAAAATTCCTACATTGAAATCCTAACCCCCACGTTGATGGTATTAGGAGGTTGGGCCTTTGGGAAGTGATTAGGTCATGAGGATGAAGCCCTCACAAATGGGATTAGTGTCCTTATAGAAGAGGCTCAAGAGTGACCCTTTTCCTCTTCCATGTGAAGTTACAGTGAGAAGTCCATGAGGAAGCAGGCTCTCACTAGACACTGAATCTGCTGGTGCCTTGATCTCGGACTTCCCAGCCTCTGGAACTGTGCAAAATAAGTTTCTGTTGTTTATAAGCTACCCAGTTTATGATGTTTCACTATAGCAGCTGAAATGGACTAAGACAAACTCTAACAACCTAGTTGCCAATAGACCAGTTTGCAGATGCCTCTCACTTCACAGTGGCTGAAGAAGCAAAGTCTCTTCTTGAGTCACATCTCTTACTTGTGGCCATTGAACACTTTTGCATTTAGTACTTCGGCTTTCTGGCTTTTTCCTGAGGCTTAATTGTGGCCGTCACTTTTCTGAATTTTTAAATCCACAGTCAAATATGCCATCTATGATATGGGTCAGCTGGTGAATGATCTACCAGGTTTTCCATCCCAAACTCTTCACAGCTATAATATAAGAGAAGCTAGAGACACCACAATCCATTTTCTTCAACAGATGTCATCACACATCCCTTCTGTCTTGTTTTCTTTATGGTAGCATGGGGCTTACCTATAGTTTCTCTTGAAATCTCTCTTCTTAATCAACCTGTAGTTAATTTATCCGACCTTAGATTGCAGTTCTTGTTCAAACAAAACAACTGTCAGTCTATTTATATGAAGGACTGGCTGCCTACATTGGAAAGATAACAGAACTTACTTTTAGTTTGAATATTGTAAATTACCAAATTAACAATTAGATATACAGCAAAAGTAATTTAGGAGTAGTCTTCAAAGTGTCTAGAAATTCTCTTGTTTTCTTCTAAAAATTTTATAAGGTAAAAATTCATTATAATTTTTTGCAAAGGCAAAGAATAATGAAAAACAGTGCTTATGTAGCTCTTATAAATGCATTTTTAAAATTTTTTTCAGAAGCTACCATATCTTGTTAAGATTAGCAATGTGACTTTTAAATCCTATCTATTCTCCTAAAAATTTGCAATAATTTAGATAAAAGAGAATTTCTATCATGTAGACAAAACAGTAATAATCTGACTGAATTTCATTTAAAGAGTTGTTTGAAAAATTGCATCAATTTTTTAACGGGTGAGGACACAATGTTGAAGTATCCCTGGATTTGCAACAGTATGGATCAAGTTAGTTCTCTGCTTCCTTCAGATATGAAGACAATCAAATTTTCTCGAGTTTTCTAAGTCGATTTCCACTTGGCTATTTATTTTCTAGCTTCAAAAATTTTGTTGTTCTGATCTTCCTTTCTGTACTTCTCATCCTTGTCTTGTACTTCTTCCTTTTCAAAATATAGAAAGTTGCTATAACATATAGACCCGAAAAGGAAAGAGAAGGAAGTATTTAGCAGTGTGGAGACAGAACCATAAAAGGGGACTTCTGGACAAGAACTGAAGGTGCAAGTAGGAGAAAACAGTTGCTGCCAATCTATGTGTAGGCTGGGAGGAAGTTAGGATAATATCTTAATTTCTCTCACCTTCAGAAAGGAGTAGCAACCTTCCAAAGGCCATATCCAACCAGAAATTAGACAATGAGGGAGACTAACTGATGCAGTCTGTGTAGTGGATTGAATTATGTCCCCCACAAAACTCACTGAAGCTTGAATTTTGTCCTGCAAGTTTTATGTATTAGAAACTTCATGCCCACTGTGACAGTGTGAAGAGGGTGGGAAATCCTGTTATGGTAATTGAAAGGTGGAGCCTTGAAGAGGTGATTGGATTGTAGGACTATGCAGTAGTAAATGGATTAATAATGCTGGTCAGGGGTGTGGTTCTGAGGGCTTTAAAAGAAGAGACAGGAGAGTCTCTCTCTCTCTCTCTGCTCTGCCATTTCACAATGTGATACCTTTCCATCACTGTCACCACCACCAAGACTCTCACTAGATGTGTTCCCTGGACCATGGACTTCCCAGCTTCCAAAACAGTAAGCAATAAATTTTATTTTCTTTAATTTACCCAGTTCTGTGTATTTTGTTATAAGCAACAGAAACAGACTAATAGTCTGTCTCAGTCAGCTCAGGGTACTATAACAAACTACAACAGATTGGGTGGCATAAATAACAGACATTTATTTCTCACAGTTCTGGAGGTGGGAAAGTCTAAGATCAAGACGCTGGCAGATTTGGCTCCTGGTGAAGGCCCTCTTCCTGCCTTGTGCACAACCACCTTCTCTCTTCTCTGTGCTCACATGACACAGAGACAGAGAGAGCACCCTGGGCTCTCCTCCTCTTCCTGTAAGGATATTAATCCCATCATGCGGATCCCATTCTCATGATCCTGTCTAAACCTAATTATGTCCCCTACATACTCCCTGCAAATACCATTATAGTGGGAGCTAGGGCTTCAAAATATAAATTTTGGATGGAAACATTCAGTCCATGACACAGACTATGCAGATTAGCTTCCCGGAGCACAGGGCAATGTGAAAAATAGAGTGTATTGGATTGGCAAATGGATGACATCAAGTACAAGTGCCATAATAAAAATGGTGAGCTTAGTGTATGTATGAAGATTAAAAGCTAAAATGCTAACAAGTCCTCTTCCTACAATGGACTTGCTTTATGCTGTCAAAATCTGCCAAAAATCTTTTCTGTGGAAACTGCTCAGCCTAAAGGAAAAGAATGAAAAATACTGGTATTTGGGGATTCCCCAGTAAACAGCCCAGCTAGATCACCCTACAATGACAGTCAAATTCACAACCTTTACCTACACGCTGAAAATTTCTAATTAGCTTTTCCATTCCTTGATCTTAAACACAAGAATTATCAGATATCTGAGCAAAGACTCTAACAGGGGAAAAGCAGAAAAATAAGCAAAACAGAAAAGGATACAACACAGTGTATTAGTTTGTTTTCTCTTGATTGTAACAGAATATCTGAAACTGGGTGATTTATAAAGAAAAGAAATTTATTCCTATAGTTTCAGAGGCTGGGAAGTCCAAAGTCCAGGGGACACACCTGGTGAGGGCCTTCTGGGTGGTGGTGACTTTACCACAATGCAGATGGCTTGAGCAAGAGAGAGCTAACTTCCTTACTTTCTCTCCTTTAAAGCCATCAGAACCACACTCATTAATACACGAATGGATCAATCTATTCACCAGGCCATAGTCCTCACAATCTAATCACCTCTGAAAGGCCCCACCCTTCAATTATCATAATAGGATTTCCTGCCCTCTTAACACTGTTATAGTGAGGATTAAGTTTCCAATACATGAACCTTTGTGGGACACATTTAACCCATAGCATGCAGGAAGAAAACATTTAAAAATATTGTTAAAGTTCTTATAAAAATTAGCAAAGCCATTACATTTATGAAACAAGAATAGGATAAATTGAAAAGAAAGAGTTCTTAAAAATTAAGAACATGATAGCAAAGATTACAAAAAGTCAAAGAAAGTTTTGAATGATTAAAAAAATATGAATAAAAGAAAATAAAGACAGAGCTGACAAATAAATTTAAGAAAAGAAAACTAGAGGACACTTGTCCCAATGGTCCAATATCAAAATAATGAATATTTCATAAATATAGAAAAGATAAAATTCAGGGAAGGAAGTCATAAACAAAAATGATTTGACAAAATTTCCCAGAAATGACAAACAATAAATTTCCAGACTGAAAAAGTGTCCAGACTAAGGGATGAAAGTTGACCCACATCAAGCAGTATCATTTTAGAATTTAAGAGCATGAGGGGCAAAGAGAAGATGTCTACCAGCTTCCAAACAGTAGCCAATGTAAAAAATATTTATCCTTAAAAAATTTAGAATAACAGTAAAAATTTTCAGGAAATATCTGTTCAACAGTTCTAAATAGCAATAGTCCTGATAGAAGGATAAAATAATCTCAGGAGGGATGTTGCCCAAAGGGGAAAAAAATGGCTATAATAAATTACCTGCTTTAAATTGCACTGAGGTTTTTATAGGTATAGGAAGAATTAGCATTAGGCACAAAAATTTAAGCAAATAAAAATTAAGGCAATTCTAATTTCAGGACAAACAGAAAGTAAGAAAGGAAATATAGTATACTCTATGTATATTATATTGCTCATTTATAAATAATATTTATATAGGAAGAGTAATGTAATTAAAATATTGATTCATGTGGTAAGTGTAAATGTCCTTGAAGACAGGGCAAAGGAAGTTGAAGGGAAAAGGTGGTATAAGCAATAAATCCTAATCTACCATGAAGATAACTCCTAAATTTGATTAAAAAAAAAAAAAACACAGGAGAATGCACATCTTATTTAAAAATAGAAAACAAATGCCAGAAGAAACAAATACAAGGTTTGAAAATGTGAAGGGAGCCTCTGTTTCTCTATAAGCTCTAATATTATTTGACTTCAAAAACTATGCAAATATATTACTTTAATAAAAACAACAAATAATTAAAGTTTGAATAAAAGGAACAAGAGTCTATCAAAAATACCCAATTACATATGAAAGATAGACAAGCAGAGTTCAACAAATGATAAATAACTGAAATTTTAAAAATCAATTAAATAATTTTAACAATTTTGATGTGGCTGAAGTAAAATTAGCAAACTAGTATACAGGCCTGGATAAAAAAAACATAGAACAAAGTCACAGAGAAACAAAGAGGTAGAAAATAACGATAGGCTACAAGACATAGAGGATCAAGGTAGAAGGTCCAATCAACCTCTAATTGGAGTTTCAGAAGAAGATTATGGAAATAATATAGAAGCAGCAATATTGGAAGAGATAATGTTGAAATTTTCCAGAATTATTATAAAACATAAATCCTCTGACAAGGAAGCATAAAAATCCCAAGAAGGATAAATAAAAAAGAAATCCACATCTAGATACATTTTAAAACCACACAGAACACCAAAAATATAAGTTCTTAAAACTAGTCAGAGAAAAAAGTTATATTGCCTATGGGGAATAGTATTTAGACTAACAGCTGATTCTTCAACAGCAGCAAAGGAATCAGAAAATAAATAAATCCACATATCAGTAATCATAATAAACACAAGTGAAATGACTTCAGTTAAAAGACTGGATACAAGTAAATAAATAAATAAATCCAGCTGGGTGTTATTTTTAAGGAACTCCTAACAGATAAGAAGACGGGAAATATGAAATTGAAACTAAAGCAAACAAACAAAAGTTGATATATATCACTATGAAAAATCTAACAAACATATAGGAAAAAAATAGACCCTAAGATTGAAAGCAATACCAAAGATTGAGAGTAATCATAGTGATTGAAGTTTCAGTTCACCAGGCAAAAATAGCAATTTAAGATCGGTATGCACTTAAACATCTAGATTCGAAAATTTTAAAATTAACCAATTTATCATTGTATTGCTATTTTTTTTAGCATTTCTCTCTCTTTGTGTGTGTACATATATGAAACCTGCACACAAAACTATGGAATACACACTATGTTAAAACTCATTTTTGAAACATTTATAGAAACCAAGCAGACATGAGAACAATAACAAAAGGCTTATAAAATTTTAAGTAGCATGTATAATACAAAACGTGCAGTTTCTTATGATCTGTATATACAAGTCATGGGGGTAGTGGTGGAAGCGTAACCTTATACAAGTACTTTGAAAGCAGTGGCATTATCTATTAAATTTGAAGATAAATATGCCTCATGACCGAACAATTCCCCTCCTAGATATATACACAGAGACAATTTTATGCATATATATGCACAGAAGACACATATAGGAATGTTCATAATAGCATTATTTGTAAAAACAAGAAAATTAGAAACTCAAATGTCAACTGACAAGAGAACAGATAGATTGTGGTATAGTTATACAATAGGATACTATATAGCAGATAGATTGTGGTATAGTTATACAATAGGATACTATATAGCAGTGAAAGGAATAATTCATAATTATAGCCATCTATATGTACAAATCTCAGAAACATAATGCTAAGTGAATAAATCTCAGAAAAAATACATGCAGTATGATAAAGTCATAAACAAGCAAAATAAAGCATTATATTGTTTGGAATATAAATATGTGTGGTAAAACTAGACTAAAAAAAATAAATATAAATTTCAGGTAAGAGGTTTTCTCTAGGGCTGAGGGCTGGCAGACGTTGTGATACAGAAAGTAAGCACAGAGATCTTGAACAGGACTGTGAATGCTCTATTTCCTATGCTGGGTGTTGGGTTTTCTGGAGTTTTTTCTGTTATTAAGCTTTATAATTTATACATAAATTATTTCATAATTTTACAAGAATGAAATATATGCAAATAATCAATAAACTCATGAAAAGATGCTCAATATCATTAGCCATTAGGTAAATGCATGACAAAACCACAATGGAACACTACTTCATATCGACTAGAATGGCTATTATAAAATTAGAGAAAAGAAAGAAAGAAAATAACAAATGTTGGTACAGAAGTGGAGAAATTAGAACCTTCATGCATTGCTGGTGAGAATGTAAAAGGTTGCACCACTGTGGAAAAGTTTGGCAGTTCCTTAAAAAGTTAAACATAGAATTACCATATGATCTCTCAACTCCACTCCTAAGTATTTACCCCAAAAAATTGAAAACAAGAATTCAGACATAAATTTGTACACCAAAGTTCATAGCAGCATTATTCACAATAATCAAAAGGTGAAAAACACCTAAGTGTCCATCAACAGATGAATGAATAAAAATGTGGTACACGAGGGGTATTCAAAAAGTCCATGGAAAAATTATTTTAATTCCACTTTTCCACAAACTTTTTGAAGTACCTTCGTAAATATGCAATGGAATACTCCTCAGCCATAAAAAGGAATGAAAGTCTAATACATGCTATACAACCTGGATGAATCTCAAAAACACTATGCTAATTGAAATAAACCAAAGAACAATGTTGCATAATTCCACTCACATGTGGTACCTAAGATAGGCAAATTCATAGAGATTGAAAGTAGAACACAGGTTATTAGGGGCTGAGAAAAAGGAAATGGGAAGTTACTGTTTAATGGGTACAGAGTTTCTGTTTGAGATAATGAAAAAGTTCTGGAAATGGATAGTGGTAACAGTTACGCAACATTGCAAATGTACTTAATGCCACTGAATTGTGCACCTAAAAATGATTGAAATGATAAATTTTGTTATATATATTTAAATGCAATAAAAGACAGGAGAAAAAGGCAAACAGAAAAGATTCTTCATTTTAAAAATGAGAATGGTCTAGAAGTACTGATAAGAAATAATTTCCCAGACATATTGTTAAGAAAAAATAATAATAATAAGGTGCAGAATGGTGTGTATAGACTATTCTACCACTTTTAAGGGAAAAATATGGGGCTTCCTACATATATCCATGCAGGCACATGCACGCAGATGTACACAAAGAGATCTCTGGAAAGACACTCAAGAAATTAATAACTGTGTTTTCCTATGAAGTGAGGGATAAAGGTGAGAGAGTGATTTATATTAGACTTTTTGGATTTACTTATCACACATATATCATGTTGCCTTGGATTGAGAGTCCCTTCAAAACCTGACCCCCACTGTGACAGTGTAAGGAGGGCGGGAAATCCTATTATGGCAATTGAAAGGTGGGGCCTTGAAGACATGATTGGATTGTAGGACCATGCCCAAGTGAATGGATTAATTATGGTGGTCAGGGGTGTGGTTCTGAGGTCTTTCAAAGAAGAGCACATGAGAAGTTAGTCTCTCCCTGCTCCACCATTTCTTCCATGTGAGACCCTTAGGACATTGTCACCACCACCAAGACTCTCCCCAGATGTGTTCCCTGGACTTTGGACTTCCCAGCCTCCAAAACTGTAAGCAATAAATTTTGTTTTCTTCATAAATCACCCAGTTTCAGGTATTTTGTCATAAGCAATGGAAACAGACTAATACACATATACTAAAAAATAAAATAGATTTGAAATTAGAAACTCTTGGCAATAAAGCAATAGGTATTTTAGAAAAACTAAACTGTCAGAATTATGTAGAATTGATTGGACTGGGAAAAAGACACCAATTAAATGATTGTTTTAATATTGCAAACGTGGTGATTGGCCATAAAAATCTGCTGCTCCTTCTGAATAAATAACTTGGTTTTAGGCATTACAGCCCTAAATATATTTATTTGTGGTTTATAGTTTTGATTATTTTGTTTTCTGTGCCAATATCAGCTCCTTCCTTAAGTAGTGTATTTTTCTTTCTGCCCTGAGGCCTTGAACTCCTATTTGCAAAGGTGAGGCAATACTAAATGTAAATGATATGTGAGAATAATAATGATTCTCTCTTTATGTTTTCAAGTAGACTGAGGAAGAGGGAGATTTGGGGCACTTATTCAAAAATAAAAGGCTGCAGTTGTTTGTAAGTGTTTATTAAGAGCAGTCAGTGTGCTTGTCCAGGCACAGTGAATACAGTGCTGGGCATGTCTGTGGAGTTCTCAGTCTCCTGCTTCTTTGATAAGGTAGCAAAAGTATATACATATATATTTTTTTTTGTGTGTGTGTGTGTGTCTTTTTCGTGACTGGCTCTCAGCCAGTGAGTGCACCGGTCATTCCTACATAGGATCCAAACCTGCGGCGGGAGCGTCGCTGAGCTACCAGTGCCGCACTCTCCCGAGTGTGCCACGGGCTCGGCCCACAAAAGTATATTTTTTAAGTAATCAGATCAGCATTTAGATGAGGCACCAGTCAACAACTGGAGAATTATCATAGAGACATAGAAAAACATCAACAATGATCAAGTCAGTACTTACATGAGGCCCTAGTTAATAACTGAGAATATTAACATAGAGGTATAGAAAAAATTCTTGGTGGAAGATTGCTATGGGCCAGCAAAAGCATGTATCAGACCTTACATGAAAATATCAACTTCCACAGTTCTCAGCCTCCTTTTCTCCCCATCACCCTCTTCTCTTCTTTCCCTTCAGCGCAAACAGCGTACACTAACACTGACACACGATAGAAATCAGCAAAACCAATGATAATAAAAACCTGGTTGTTTCAAGTAATGCCTTATGGGCAGTAACAATAAGGATCATATTTGAGAACTTACACCATTCTAAGTGCTTACTATGTCTTTGGTGGGGGTGGTTGTTTTTAAACACTCACTACAAACCTTTGAGGTAGATACCACTGCCACACCTGTTTTTAAGGAAAAGAAAACTGAGTCACAGAGAGGTTAAATAAATTGCCCTAGGTCACACATCTAATAAGTGAGAACTGGGATCTGAACTGAAACAGTCCAGCTCCAGGGCCTGAAATCTTAAACATGACATCATGAAACTCTTGGATAACTTCTGTTGCTCTGAGCCATCGAATGAAACAAGGCTATAACTTTACAACAGAGCACTTTAATTGGTAAATAACTTTGTACTGATGGGATCATGTGTGTATCTAATACAATGGCCAGTATGTTTATTTCCTAGGTTGACTATGGAGATGTTCACTGTCACTATTCTTTTATACATTTATAAATCAGTTGCTTCATCCATATGTAATCCCTGATTACATAAGACTTTTTTCTTATGAGGATCTTGGTCATACTACATTTTTGTAATTAGAGCTGAAATCTATTAGGTATCTTTTAGAGAGAAATAACTAGAAAATAAAATCTGGAAATAAACAATTCACATTCTATATTATTTTTTACCAAATCTTAATACTATAAAACAATAGAAACCCAATTGGAAGAATCTCAGATCTCTTTACCCTTATTCTTCTCACCATGACTTTATTTTTGGTCAATGATCAAAACACAGTGATAATATCTTTAGAATTTTAAATTTGTAAAAATGTTGGAAACAACTGCATGTGTTTATGAATAATATCCCTTAGTTTTTTTCACTTTTCTTCTCAGTATTTCTTTTTTCAAAGACCTTTTAGGCTTTTATGTTAGCTTGTTAGACACCAAGGTTTTTCAGTATTTCAAAAATGTCACATGTCATGACGACATTTTATATAAATGGCACATTTGCTCCAGTGCCTGCATTTAGGAAAATACCTCTTAGAACAATTCATGATTCTCACCAATACAGACTGGGAAAGGGATGCTGTCACCAAAGTGTATTCATTACATCTCAAGAAGACAATACTAAGTCAAAGGAAGGAGCCCGATTCCATGACACTTTGCACAAAGGAGAATGGCCTTGGAGATGGATGGCTGAGATCTGTAAAATGTATGCTATAATTAAAATTGTCACCGCGAGTTCATGATTTTCTACAGACACCACAAGCTGCATAATTGACTAGGTGGAATTTCAAATTAGCAAAGTACTATAATCAAAATGAGGAGGGTTATAATTAAATGTGCTTGCTGGTGAGGGTCACCAAGTGAGATAAACCAGATTCTGCCTGCTCTGCTGTGCTTCAGATGACTAATGACAAAATTGGGATGAACACTTTAAAATATTGTCTTAAGCGATTTACTAGTGCAGAGCCTAAAGGCATATGGGCAGGATGGACATAGCCTAGTGGGTAACATGCTGACTTTAAACCCCCCCTTGGAAGGAGAAAGACGGTAGAGAATATTGTTTTAATGTATACACATAAACCCCAATCCCCTATCCCATTGGGGATACTGAATGAATGGGAATCATCAACGGTCAGGAGGATGAAAACCCTTCCCTTTGTCGTCTTACTTGCTTCGTTTACCCCCCTCTTGGTAGGAGGAGAGTATGTTGAAGGAAAGACAAAATGCTCAGGGCTGCTCACCATACCGAAGAACGCCGCAGCTTCGGGTTTCAGGTAAGTCTTTCCAAGCGCCCTCTGCTGGACGCGTAATAGAAATGCTGGGTCAAATGCAGTGATGAGAGCTCGCCTGGGTGCCCAAAGTGTTTGTGCAGAAAACACAAAGATGAAGGAGGAGTAAAGTAAGGGAAAAGTTCTCTAATTCTAGACTGAATAGTCACATTTCCAAGTCCAGTAGAAAAGAAAAGAGTTATGATGGGACACTTTTCCACCCTTCTTCATACGGCTAGCTTCTTCCTTTCCTGAGAACAATTTAGATGCATTTTAAATGGCAAGTCCTCCTCTTTATCTCAGCATTTATTGTGATGGTTTTACGATTTTTGTCTCTCTCACCCATGAGAATGTAAATTACACGAGGGAATTGCTCGCCATGGAGCTGGACATACACAGTAGGTGCTTGGATCAGAAAACTCTCTTGATGCCCTTCCAGCCTCACCTTCTTTCCAGCCCCAGGATTCCATCAGCTTCCCCCATCACAATCCAGCAGTCCGTCAGCACCTCACACCAGACATTATCACATGCCTTCCTGACCCGGGACTTCTCTGTAACCAAAGTGCAGCTAGCCCCCATCTCAGAGGAAATTCTGTGATAAGTTGAACATTTCCCCCCTGCTGTGATTTGGGTGCTGTGAGGACAAACTATATTTAAACACTCTTTTCTGTACCAGTTCTTACCTTTTCAATTCTACCTCTTGTTCTAGCCACTACTATGGGAGATCAGTTTTACCGAAAAAATCAAATTCATGCTGCAGTATGGGTTTCCTAGATGAATCCACTCAAACATGTCCAACCCAGAAGTGTGAGCTATTTAATACCTGTGGGGCTACTCTAGGCCAATGAAAGGCAGAATTCCATAGATAAATGTTTTTTTCCTTAATTCTTAGAGTGCAAAGTCCAGAGAAACATAAAGTTCTTCAAACAGTCCCAGAACGATTAAACATCAGTTACCAGCAGTGGTGTTCACCTCAATAACTGCACTCTTGTTTTACCCACTAATTCCTCACTGCTGTTCTCTAGGCTCAGTTCAAAATAAATTATTGAATGCATACTTTCATCACAGACTCTGATTTGGGATCAATCCAGGCTAGGAAAGAGTTTGATATGTACTCATTGAATAAATATATAAACAAACAAGTGAACACTGATTATTTACCAAACTCCCTGATCAGTCTGTCTTTATTCTTCATTACTCTTTCTCTGCTCAACCGTAAGTACTGGTATTCTCCAGACACAACTTTCATTCTCTCTCCTTCTTGGGCAAATAAAATGACTCTGAGCATTCCCATGCACACCAAGGCTGTAACTATTTTCCATTCTGACTTTTATCTCTTACCCAGTACCCTCTCCCAAACCCCAGAACTGTATATATGTACATGTGCATATATAATATAGTGAATATAATATAATATAGTATAGTGATATAATATAGTGATATATAGTGTAAAATAGTGAATGTAATTACACATAATATTATAGACTGAATATAATTAACATCTACCATTTTTTTCACTTGAATATCCCATGAAACTTCAAATTCAATAAATCTAAAAAAGAAATCCTTATCTTCCTTTTGACATCTGCCCCTCTTTCTGGGTTTCCTACATTGAGGAATAATTGCACCATCCATTCAAACCCACAAGACAGAAATTCAAAACTTTTTTGACTCTAATTTATCACTATCATATCCAATTAGTTACAAAGTACTATCCATTTTATCTCTTAAATATAATGTAAATTTCCCCCAGTTAACACACCCACTACTACTTCCTTAAATTAGAATGCTTATATTGCTGTGATAACATCAAAACTAGTTTCTCCGATTTCATCCTCGCCACTGTATCTCGATGATATACTGATGTTCCTAAAATTCTTGCAATTTCCTTGTTTTAACTTCTTAGTGGTATCCCATGGCCTCTGACTTAAAGCTGAAATTTCTTAACTAAGCTTGTATGGTTTTTTTTATCACATGGATCCTGTCTACTTCTCTATTTCTTGATCTCACTGCCCCATATGTACTTTTTGTATCAATCATACTAAACTCGCAGACAAGCCATGTCCTTTTCTACCTCTGTGTGTTTACATATCAGGTATATTTTTTCTGTAACATCCCTCCCTCTTATTCACTCAACTAATTATGTGTCATTTTTTAAGAAATAAGTCAAAGCTTACTCCTCCTAAAAGCTTTTACCAATTTTCATCACATCTTCCCAACCTCAAGGCTGCATTAGGTGTTACTCTTATCACACTCTTTAGTTCTTTACCATTCAATGTCTTCTTTTTGGATATTAGCATTATTGCACAGTATAATAATTATTGATTTTCATGCCTTTCTTTTAGATGGTAAGTGTTAGGTTAGGGGCTTACCATTTTTATATTTTTGAGATATATCAGTGTGTCTGAAAATACCTCCTCAATAAGTGTCTTCTGAATAATAAAATCAATAACAATAGGAGCTATTCACTGTATAACATTTTCAAAAGTACACTCTAAGGAAAGCTTTCCACCATTTTCTGGAAAAGAAAAAATGAAGTTTAGAGAAGTGAGATTTCCTCAAATAGACAGCTGGGAAATAGCAAAACCATTTTGCACATCTTTGTCTACATGAATACAACGTTCATATCCTTCTTGCACTATATCACCTCCCCAAGGTCCAAATAAATTGGACAGGGAGGAAACAGTCAGTATTATGAAGGGAACTGAGGATAAAAGACAAAATCTAAGTCAGGCCACTGTAAATCTCTTTGTTTCTATTTTTATTGCTGTTATTACTTTTTTGTTGGTTTGTATTATTTTGAGGAGAAAGGAGATTTCTGTCTCTTTTAACAAACCACATTAAAAGCAAATTCTTTCAGGCAAAAATCCAAATTCATCAAGACCTAGTTTACCTTAGTTATCTTTTCCAAACTTTGGATGATCAATAAGCATGAACATGGGTTGACTTTAAAGGTGACTATTTCCTTTTAATACTCACTACTTTCCATAATTAGACAAATCTAAAAGAAATAGGCTCAATAATTTTGTTAAACATCAAAGAAAACAGGACCTCAAACAAATAAAAACAAAGACACAATTTTCATGTTAGAAATGGTCTTCTTTGCTTATCAAGCTGGTCAATGCAAGTAAAAAAGAATAGGGTTCTTTTAATTTGTAAATTTTTTACGTACTTTTTAATATTTTTATAAAATGGTGAGTTTTTAAATACTTTTATTTATTTATTTATTTTTTTAGAGTATGAGGTTTTTTTTGTTCTGGGTTGAAAGCAGCATTTGTTTTCGACACTCTCCTCTTGTTTTTTAGGCATACAGATTTTTAAAACCCTTTGCCAAGCAATGCAAGCAGTGGAGACATCCACCAAAGGGAATGAAAAGGATAAGGTGATGGTAATTTCCCTATGGATTTGCTGGGAACTGAAAGGAAGTGAGCTGAAACACAGACTGCCGATCAAGCTTTATTATTATTATTATTTTCACTATTTATTTATTTATTATTATTATTATTTTTAATTTTATTTTGTCGATATACAATGTGGTTGATTATTGTGGCCCATTACCGAAACCTCCTTCCCTCCTCCCTCTCTTCCCTCCCACCGAATTCTGCCAAGCTTTATTAAAGGAATAGGAAATCTGCTGGGCTGCACTCAAAGTGTGGGCAGCACCAGATGTGGGGGTGGTAGAGCTTATATAGGGCACCAAGGGCTGGCTGATACCATCAAGGAGGGGCCTTATGCTAATGCTGAAACTATGCAACCAGGGTGGAGAACTGCACCCTTGTGGAAGCAAAAGGGTTTCTGTTTTGCAGAAGTCATGAGGCTTCTCTAAAAGGAAGTGGGGAGGGGTTCAGTGATGGAGTGGAAGACAAGGCCGGTGGCTATTTTGTGCTTATTGTGTGCATAATGGCACCGGTCATGTCCAAAATCCATCATTCCCACCTTTTAAGTATAGGGAGAAAGGAAAAGGGGCAAAGGTCTCATTCTTCTGAAGCTACTTCCTGCTGGAGATGGGCGAAGATATGGAAAAAATAAAAGATTTATGTTGGCGGGTAAAACAATTAGGTGGCAGGGTATTGGTTTCATGTGGGTAGGTTGTATTCTTCCAGGGAACGGTCACTGATTCTGACAGGCTGATGTCCTCCTCACAGAAACAATATAGCAACCTTTTGGTTGGTGAAAGCCTGCATTTGTTCCTGCAAGGAATTGGAGAAACACCAAAAGAGACAGGGACCAAAAAGTAGGATGAGTCCCAGCACAGTTAGGGGTGCTAGTAGGGGCATAAGCCAGGGTATCCAAGGGTTCAGTGACTGGGGCCACCCCCAAGGTATGTGTTTTTTAACCCTTTGCATCAGCGATCAATGCTTGCCTTTAAATGTTTTAAGTTGCTTTGAATCGCCCCGGACTCATTCATGTAATAACAGCATTCCTCCTCCAAGAAGAGGCAGGTGACTTCCTTCTCTGCTGTAAGGAAGTCAAGGGCCCTGTGATTCTGTAAAGCGACTGTCGACTGTCATGAGTGAGATGACCTGTCACTGGAGGGAGGAGATGCTATCTATGCTTAGTTCTTCTAAGAGTTTTTGATAGAACTGAGAGGCAGCAGCAGGGCCCGCTATGCCAGCTCCAGTTACAGGAAGGATCCCTGCCCCAATTTTAAAAGGTACAATTAGTGCCCTATGGAAGCAGAGGCACTTCCCGAGGTGGGGGGGGCAAAGTTAGGCCCAGTCCCATCTCTGTCCCTCCATCTGTCTGGACGGTGTCAAGGATGAGCCAAACGAATATGCAGGAAATTGCGTTAGGGGGCAGGCAACAGGATAACGTAGTTTTACAAAGGAAATATGTTCCAGTTTTAGGGCATGCATGAGGAGGGGGTAAGTGAGTGGTAGCGTTTGGTGTTAGTGAGGCAGAGTGTGGACAGACCCCGCACAACGCTGACAGTCTCCACTGAGGTGAGATTGGAGGAAAGCAAAGAGACGTTTGTGGAAACATTGCAGGCTGCATCGACAGGGAGGGGGGTGACCACAAAAAGTTTCTCATGAAGTGGGAGACAGATGAGTCACTCGAGGTCCAGTCTGATTCATTGGGGACTGCATCATCCCTGCAGACCTGGAACCTCCATGTTCCAGGTAAGGGGGAGCACTGAAATAGGAGGAAAAACATGGGAAGGATGCAAAGGGTTAGGGAGCACAAAGAAGTTAAAGGGGACATTGCCACAGTGAAATTGCTAAGAAGCATCCTACTGATAGGAGGTAAAGGACTGCCTGAGAAATCTCCCCATAATGTTACACTGCTCTGGGGCAGCTGCTGCCAATCCTGTAGCAAGTACTAGAACAGATGGTATAATAAAGGTTAGGGACATGAGGTGGCATATACTTATCATGTCCCACAATGGCAAACCAATGATAGCAGGTCAGGACAAGTCTTGGGGTAGTTCCTGTGTGAAGGACATGAAGCAGGCCTGCAAGAGTGAGAGGATAATCGCCAGGGGAAAGATCATCCATCTTCTGGGATTGGGGGAAGAGTGGAGGTCCTGGAGATCTTTAGCTTTGTGGGTCCTAAAATGGATGAAGTGTAAGGCTATGTTGGGTTGGGGGTTGAGCAGAGGGACCCCTCTGGCTTGGTGTTAACAGATTCTTTGGGTAAAGTCTCAGATGCTAGTTTTGCCAAGGATAAGTGATACCAAGGGGCCTTTCTATTGTATAAGACCCTACCCAACATGGTGAGAGAGGCTTTGGGATTTGGGTTTTAATATACACTTGCTGTCCTGGGCTCAGTTTCAAGTCTGAGGGGGTGGTGGGGAAAGGATAAGGTAATAGAAGGTTGGCCTGTTCCCTAAGATCCCTAATGAGTGAAAAAGTATGGAGATACTGGCCCAAAGGTGATGAGCTGGAAGGGAGAGGTGTGAGAGTGAAAGGTCTACCATACATAAGTTTGAGGGGGGCTGAGGCCAGTGGGCTTGCGGGGGCAGCTTGTGAGCAAGTGAGTGCTAGAGGGAGAAGTTGGGTCCAAGGGAGATGAAGTTCCATGGACAGCTTGGTGAGGTGTGTTAGATTTACTATGGCATAACCCACCCAGTGGGCGGGCATGGAGGCAGTGCTCCCATCTATGAACCATGTATGTTAGGGCCACATAATGGGATGCAAGGAGATATGTGGAAAGGGATTGACAAAGAGGTCTAAAGGGTCATGAGTGTTTTGGGATGAGAGTGGCTGGATTTAAGGGAGGGTAAGGTTTAAAGGAGAACTGGGAATTTTCAATGAAAGTAAGGTGAATAAGTTGTAGGTGGGAAAGGGAGAGAATTGACTTGGCCTTATGGCTGAGAAGGTCTGTTGCTTTACCTCCCACAGATCTGTCACCTGTTTTCCCCTGGGTGATGGAGCTGCCAAAGATTACTCAAAGCCCATCTCTTCTGAGCAGTGAGAAGCCCCCAAAAGGGTTTAATCTCACAGAACCCTCAAGAGAGAGGC